>NC_065584.1:167084332-167393707 GCF_024542745.1 Macaca thibetana thibetana | reverse complement strand
GGCGTTTTGCCCTTGGGAGATGTCAAACTCTCTCAGCTTTCCTTCTATTATCCACACATTTAGTGCACTACACCTTGCTATACCTGGTCATCATTTAAGGGGTAAGATTGGTTAGAAGCCTTCATCTGTGAATTTGGGTCCTCTAGGTTCTAATGTCAAATCAGCCTCCAAGGGGTTGTGAAAATTTTGTTAAATTTCAACAGGTTTCTCTTTTCTCCCCCATAGTATTACTCCTCCTACCACAGTTCAACTCGAAATAACAAGAGCTAGGGGATTTCTTCTCTCCTATGAAGGACTTGGCAATTTCTGGAGTTTGGATCATTTAGGTTTTTTGGGTTTTGGTTTTTGTTTTGAGACAGATTCTCACTCTTACCCAGCCTGGAGTACAGCCTGTAGTGATCTCAGCTCACTACAGTCCCTCTGTCTCCCTGGCTCAACTGATCCTTCCACCTCAGCCTCCTGAGCAGCTGGGACTACAGGTGCGTACTACCACACCCAGCTAAGTTTTGTATTTTTTGTTGAGACAGGGTTTTGCCATGTTGCCCAGGCTGATCTCAAACTTCTGAGCTCAAGAGATCTGCCTGCCGTGGTGCCCCAACTTCCTGGGGTTACAGGCATAAACCACTGCACCCAACCTAGATTTCTTTGTGTCCTTAGCTTTCTGATGAGTTAAACATATTTTTTATTTTCTAGCTCATCTGGCCTGTTGTTGTTTGCTAGAGTGGGAGGTATATTCCCTTGTGACTTCATATCAGTAGTGAATTTCAGAAATAGGAGTTTATTTTCATAATAAAAACTTTTTTGTAGGTCGGGTGCAGTGGCTCATGCCTGTAATTCCAGCACTTTGGGAGGCCGAGGCAGGTGGATCACCTGAGATCAGGAGTTTGAGACCAGCATGGCCAACATAGTGAAACCCTGACTCTACTAAAAATACAAAAATTAGCTGGGTGTGGTGATGGTCACCTGTAATCCCAGCTACTTGGGAGGCTGAGTCAGGAGAATCACTGGAACCTGGGAGGCAGAGGTTGCAGTGAGCCGAGATAATGCCACTGCACTCCAGCCTAGGTGACAGAGTGAGACTCCCTCTCAAAAAAATAGAAAAAAAATGTTTTAGGAACAGGTCTCACTGCCACACTGGCTGTGGAGTGCCATGACATGATCATAGCTCACTGCTGGCTTGATCTTCTGGACTCAAATGATCCTCCTGCCTCAGTCTCTTGAGTAGCTGGGACCACAGGCATGGGCCACCATGTCTGGCTAATTTTTGTATTTCTTTGTAGAGTTGGGGTCTGCCCTTTTCTCCCACTGCCATTTTCTCACTCAGATGGGGACACTGAGGTCTACAGGAAAAGTCACCTGCCCAAGGTCACATATGTGGGAGGTGATCCAGGTCCTATCATGCCATCAGGACACCTATCTAGTCAGTTTTAAATTTTTTGGAGATAGGATTTCGCCCTGTCAGCAGGCTGGAGTACAGTGGGTGAGATCACTGCTCACTGCAGCCTCAACCTCCTGGGCTCAAAGTGATCCTCCAACGTTAGCCCGTTGAGTAGCTAGGACTACAGGCATGTGCCACTACCACAGCCAGCTATTTTTAAAGTTTTTGTGTAGAGATAGGTCTCACTATGTTGCCAACATGGTCTCAATCTCCTGGGCTCAAGAGATCCTTTTGCCTTGACCTCCCAACGTGCTGGGGTTAGAGACATGGGGCACCCTGCTCAGTCCCATGTTATATTTCTATGGGACAGCTCTGGTCTGAACTGTGCCACTCTCCCTGGACCTGGTCCTATAGGGCTGGTTGGCAGCTACCCTACTCCAACATGGCCACTTGCATCTCCAGTGCCACAGGAGCCCCCTGCCCCCATGAGGCAGTGCATGCACACTGTTGACCATGAGATGTATGGTGGTCTTTGGTATGAGACCAATCATGAGGTCACACACAGTCTTGTTGACAATGGCCATGTACGAGTCCACCAGGCTCTCTGTGGTCTCCATTTGCTGCATCAGCTGTGGGTCCATGGAATGCATGAAGCTGTCGGAGCCATTCTCCTTGGCCTTGTGGGTCTGCCATGGAGAACACAAGGGCATCAGGATGGCCAGGCCATGCAGCCAGGTTCCAGGAATTCCCAGGATCTCAACCCCTCCAAGGGTACATGGAACATTGAGGCACAGAGAGAAGAGACTGGACTGAACACACACCCAGTTCCACAGATGCTCTAGAGGGTTTCAGGTCTCTGCATTTCAGGACCCCAGACTCCCCATCTTAGTTCTCACTCTAACACCCAGAATTTGCCTCCATTTCCCAATCCAGAAATTAGAAAAGAACATCTCCAGGTCCCTTGCTTGACGTCCTGGCCAGCTGGTGCCAGGCTGCAGACACCTGGCAGGAGGCAAGAGAAGGGCATACTCACTTTCTCCTTGTCCTGGGAGGCCCACGCACCAACATTTTTACCACCACTGCCACTAGGAATCACAGCCAAAGTAGACGCACACAATCCAAGGAAGGGTTGAGTGAACCTGGGACACTGCACCCCAACTTTAATGTGTTGTTGAATTCAATTTGCTCATATTTTGTGGAGGATTTTTGCATCAATATTCATCAGTGATATTGGCCTGTAGTTCTCTGTTTTGGAAGTATCTTTGGTGTTGGTATATTAGGGTAATACTAGCCTTGTAGAATGAGTTTGGAATGGTTGGGTAAGGTCTCTAGTTTTGGAATAGCTTGAGTAAGGTTGCTATGAGTTCTTCTTTAAATGTTTAGTAGAATTCAACAGTGAAGCACCAGGTCCCAGGCTTTTCTTTGCTGGGAGACTTTTTATTACCAGTTCAATCTCATTATTTGTTATTGGTCTGTTCAGGTTTTGGATTTCATCATGGTTCAATCTTGCTAAGCTGGATGTGTCTAGAAATGTATCCATTTTTAGTAGGTTTTCCTATTTCTTTGCATATAGTTGCTTGTAATAACCACTACTGATCCTTTGAATTTTTGCAGTATCAGTTGTAATGTTTCCTTTTTCATATTTGATTTTATTCACTTGGGTCTTCTCTCTTTTTTTCTTAGTCTTAGTTAGGCTAAAAGTTTCTCAATGTTGTTAATCCTTTACAAAAACCAACTTTTCAATTCATTGATGCTTTGCTTTCTTCATTTTATTTATTTTGCTCTGATCTTTATTATTTTTTTTCTTCTACTAATTTTGGGTTTGGCTTGTTCTTGCTTTTCTATTTCTTTAAGGAGCATTGTTAAGTTTTTTATTTGATGCTTTTCTACTTTTTAAAAGTAGGTGTTTATAGCCATAAACTTCCCTCTTAGTCTTGCTTCTGTCATGTCCCATAAGTTTTGGCATGTTGTATTTCCATTATCATTTGTTTTAAGAAATGTTTCAGTTTCCTTCTTAATTTCTTCATTGACCCCCTGGTCATTCCAGAGCATATTATTTAATCTCCATGTGTTTGTATAGTTTCCAACATTTCTCTTGTTACTAATTTCTAGTTTTATTCCATTGTGGTCAGAGAAGACATTTGATATTATTTTAATTTTTTCAATTTTTTAGGACTTGTCATTTGACCTAAGATATGGTCTATCCTTGAGAATGATCAATGATCTGTATGCTGAGGGGAAAAAAAATGTGTATTCTGTAGCCCAAGGGAGAAGACACCTGCCCCCACTCTGTGGCAACACACAGCGCTCTGCTCAGGGATGGGGCAGTGGTGTGCTGTTGTTATACAAGGGGTTCTGTTGGAGAGGGAACAGAAGTCTGTTCTGTAGTGTTTACCATTTTCCATGGTGCAAATATTCCATGGCTCATGTCAAGCTGCCACCATCTTCTCAGCCTGAGCTTGTTTGTACCCACCCTTGGGAAGGCTATCCAAGTATTTGAAAGGAGGTGGGTGTGGTGATCTAAAGTGTATCTTTATTAGATACACTCCAAGCCCAATTATGCTATGGTTCTTGCAGACTCATAGAGGAGCTACTTGGTGGTCTCGGATAAGATCTGGAAGAATTCTCTGGGCTACCAGGCAGTAGAAACTCTTATTCCCTACCTGTAACTTCTCTCCAAAAAAAATTGTCTGTGTGTCTGTCTGTCTGTCTGTCTGTCTCTCTCTCTCTGTTGAGCCACTCGGAGCTGGGCCACTTGGGCTGACACAGCATCCCTATGGCCACCACCACTGGGACTGCACTGGGTCAGACCTAAAGCCAGCAAAGCACTGGGTCTCACTCAAGGCCCACTGTCAATGCTACCTGGCTATTGCCTATGTTCACTCAAGGTCCTGGGGCTCTACAGTCAGCAGGTGGCAAAGCCAGTCACGCTTGTGTCTTTCCCTTCAGGGCAACCAGTTCCCTCAGGCCCTGGTGCATCCAGAGATGCTGTGTAGGAGCCAGGGACTGGAGGCAAAAAGCTTAGAAACTTACCTGGTGCTTTATTCTACAGCAGCTGAGCTGATGCTGAAACCATGAGGCAAAGTCCTTCCCACTCTGCCTTTCCCTTTCCACAGGCAGAGGAGCCTCGCCCTGTGACCACCACCACAGGCCCACAGGGAGTGCTGCCAGGCTACTGTTGATGTTTACTTAGGGCCCAAGGGCTCTTAAGTCACTTGTGATGAATGCTTCCAGGCCTGGGACTCACCCTTCAGGGCAGTGGGCTCCCCTCCAGCCCAGGGCAGGTCAAGAAATTCCGTCTAAGAGACAAGGCCTAAAATCAGTGACCACAGGAGCCTATTTGGTGCTCTGCCCCACTGTGGACAGGCAGGTACTTAAGCTGCAAAACAGAGTCCCTTTTACCTTTCCCTCTCCTTTTCTCAAGCAGAAGAGGTCTCTCACCACAGCCACCAAAGCTGGGAATGTGCTGGGTCCCACCTGAAGCCAGCATGTCTCAGAGCCTTATTCCAGGCCCATAGCAGACTACCTGGGTACCACCATTGGCTGTGCAGGGTGGTGCAAGCATTTGGACTTGGGAAGAGGGAGGAAAAGAACACGCACAGGAAGGTCACAGTGTAAGCAATAGTATGGAGGTGGGAAAGTTCAGCTCATGGATAGAAAAAGTTGATCCAATTTGGCAGGGCCCACAGGGAGATGTGGTGGGGTGGTGAGAGGTAGGCCACATCAGAAAGAACCTTGAATGCCAGGCTGAGGTGGGAGGCATTTCCTGTTGTATAGAAGATGCCATGAAGTGGTGGGGAGGGTAACATGATGAAAGGATATTTGGGAGGATGGATCTGGCATCAGTGATGGGTAGGGGTAAGCAGTGAACAAAGCCAGAGGCCAGGAAACTGGACAAACAGCCCAGAGTTCAGGCTTAGCTGTTCAAAGGCAGTTTCTACACTGAATTTCAATGTGGATCCAAGCATGCATGGAGTCGATGATTTGGAAAAGCAAAACCATTCCCTTCCCATTACAACACAGTTTTCCAGCTGAGCTCATCACCAGAGTCCTATAATGCAGACAGTTGAACTACCCCAAACTCTGTCCCTAGAAGCTGTGACTCAGAGGGAGCCCTTGTCCAACTGTAGCCTGAGGACACTGCAGCCTGGGCAGGACTGCACCTGTTCCCTCCCAGGAGCCTCATCTCTGTCTGGCCAGGCTTTCGCTTCAAATGTCCTCAACTTTGGCTTCAAAATTTGTTGGGTCAGATTCATGAGAGCTCTGGACTTCTTTGGGTTAGGGATTTTTAAATAGTGTTTTCAAGCAGGCAGTAGATCAACTCTGCTTGCTTACTTCTGTGTGCATCTACTGTTCCCTGGCCCCAGATCTTCTTTTTCCTTGTTTTATCCTCTCATTGTGTTGCAGCACATCTTCCAGTAGCTCCGTGAGACAGAGTGAATGGAAGCCAAGCTTTCTGACATTCACGTAGTTTAGAATGTTACTGTTCTACCCCAACTTCTGATTAATAGTTTGGCTGGATATAATGCTGTAATTTAAATGTAACATCTCATCACATTGGGAAACATTGCTCTATTATTTTCTAGTTCCCAGTGTTGTTGGGAAGAAGTCGGTGCCATGTGGAGTCTTGGCTCTTTATATATGACCTGTCTTTTCTCTCTGGAAGATTTTAGGATTTTCTCTCTGTTCTTAGTTTTCTGAAATTTCCCAATTATGTGCCCTGTTGTAGATCCTCATTCACCGTGCTAGTCACTTGGTAGACTCTTTTGAACTAGAAAATCATGTCCTTCTGTTCCAGGAAGCCACCAGAAGGTTTGTGTGAGCTCAGTAATCACATTATTTTCTTCCAAGGACAAGAGGTATCAAGGCTCTG
Source organism: Macaca thibetana thibetana (assembly GCF_024542745.1). Lineage (NCBI taxonomy): Eukaryota > Metazoa > Chordata > Mammalia > Primates > Cercopithecidae > Macaca > Macaca thibetana. Next base: position 167,387,456 of record NC_065584.1, on the reverse strand, counting down.
AGGACCTTACAAGTGGATGTGGGGAAAGTGTGCCTGAAGTGAATCCAACAAAGCTGCAGCACCCACTGATCTCATGTCCTAGGGCCAGGCTCTGCCTGAGGACAGTAGACATGGGTGAGACCCACTTCCTGCCCAGTCTCATGGTAGGGCTCAGGACACACATGGTCCAGGAGGCCCCCAGCCCCGGGCTACATTTACATGCACCTGCCTGCACGTAGCAATCTGTGAGCCACAGGACAACTTAGGGGAAAGGGCAGCACCAGAGAGCAGGATAGGAGGGAGGTAAATAATCACAGGGTGGGGAGTGGCCTTGTTGGGAAGGGACAAAGGCAGGACCATGGGGTGTGTGTGTGTGTGTGTGTGTGTGTGTGATGTGTATTTTGGGAAATGGAGAGAACAATTTTTCTGCCCCTTTTCTGGCCACTGCACCCCATTTTTCATGAAGTTTTTCTTCCCATCATGGACTGAGCATCTCTATCTCCTCTAAATTCACATGTTGAAGCCCTAACCCTCTGCATGGCTGTATCTGGAGATGAGGCTTCTCAGGAAGTCATTAAGGTTAAATGAGGTCCTAAGGGTAGGGCCCTGATTCAGTAGCATTAGTGTCCTTATAAGACGAGACACTAGAGAGTGCAGTCACTCTCTGTCTGCATAAATACAAAGAAGAAGTCACGTGAGCACACAATATGGCAGCCAGCTATGGGACAAGAAAAGAGGCCTCAGAATGTAACCTACCTTGCTGGCACTTTGGTCTTGGATTTCCCAGCCTCCAGAACTGTGAGAAATAAATGTTTGTGGTTTAAGCCACCCAGTCTGTGGTATTTTGGCATGGCAACGTGAACTAATACATCTCCCTACCCTACTTCAACCACATGACACTAGAGGGGTTGGCAGTTTTAGTGTCCCAGCTCCCCAGCCAACCCAGACCACACCAAGCAGAAACTTTCTTCTGGAGTTTTCTGAATAGGAACTAATGGAGGGGAGCACCATCCTTTGTTGGGGGCAAAGCCAGGAAGACGGAAGTCTCATGCTACCAATAGCCTGACTCCAACCTTGTGGGGAAAGTTTCTCTGAGAGCACAAAACTGATCTACAGACTGAGGTGGAGACAGAGACAAGGGAAAGAGCCTGCAAATCCTGACAGCACTGGTGACTCTGAGACCAGGTATTCCTGAGGCCCAGCTGTTCCCTGCCCTGCACGTGGCTAACTTACTAACCAATGAACTTCCCTTCTTGCCTAAGGCAACTCAAGTGAATTTTCTGTCACTCACCCCCAAAGAGCCCTGACTGCAATGGCAGGGCATGGCAGGGCTGGGCTGGCTGTGGTAGAGGACAGTGTGGGTGGAATCAGCTGTGACAGGCACACAGGAAGTGCAGTTATCAAGTGGACTCCATGAGCTCTTCCTCCAGCCCCGACTATGAGCAAGGCTAGGCTCATACGCTCAGTAGGTCAGAGTGAGGAATTTGGTCAGAGGTGCCATGCTCAGGGCCATCTTTCTATGAGTCAGACTCTTCAGCATCAAAGGCTTTGCCATCAGAGATAGTTTTAGTCATATCTTGGGTTCACTTTATCAATTGCTGTTCCCCTGTTTTCAGGATCTTTACACTAGGCTGCCCCATGTGGGTGTTAGGAAGCCAGAGGCATCCTGGCCAGAAGCCCAGACCACAAAAAGGACTTCCGCCAGCCTGCCCCAGGTTCCAGAGGGCAGGACCAAGGGCTGGTGGGAGGATCCCAGCCTGGGCAGTCATGACATGTCCACCACTCTTAATCTGTCTTCTGGAACTTTTCACCTCTCCAGTTTGGGTCCTGGTGGGGCACACATGGTAAAGACAATGAATGTCCATGTCTCCGATTAGTTTTCCCATCAGAAGTGGTCGTTGCACCAATCACCCTCCTCCACTAAAACTGGACAGACCAAGGGCCACTTTCCTAGTGGATGGGTCTTCTTAGTCCATCTCATGCTCCCAAAAGAGTTCCCTCCCTACGATGGGAATGTGCCATGCCAGGACAGCCCTCTTGACCCAGCCTCCAGCCAAAGCCAGTCCACCTGCCAAGCAGGCCCTGAAGTTACACTGGAGGGTGACAGGCCTCACCTGGAAACGTCTTGTTGAATATTGTCAGTTTCCCACACAAGTGCAGCCTGGCAGTTTAATTCAAATTAAAAACAGAAGGAGACTGCTGCTTCAGTCTCAACTGCTTGAAAATTAGGCAGTGTAGAGCTTTTGTTTGCTGGAAATTGTGGAGTCAGACATTGTGCAGATTGACCCAATAGCTACAGCAGGTACACACATAGGGCGCCAACCAAGGACAAGTGTGCACACGCACACATGCACACAGCAGAAAATCGAGAAATAAACTCTTTTAATTTCAGCTGTCATGGCAGTTTTGTGTCATTTCCCCAAAATATACAAATTTTATTTTATGATTTAGTCTTTTTATTTATAATTACTTAAGGAAAAGGAGATGTGAGTGCAGTGGCTCATATCTATAATCCCAGAACTTTGGGAGGCTGAGGCAGGAGGATCACTTGAGCCTGGGAGTTCGAGACCAGTCTGGGTAATATGGTGAAATCCCATCCCTATAAAAAATATGAAAATTAGCCAGATGTGGTAGCATGTACCTGTGGTCCCAGCTACCCAGGAGACTGAGGATCCCTTGGGCCAGGGAGGTGTAGGTTGCAGTGAGCGAGATCACATCACTGCACTCCAGCCTGGGTGACAGAGTGAGATCCCAAGTGAAAAACAAAGAAAGAGAAAGAAAGACAGAGAAAGAGAAGAGAAAAGAAAAAGAGGAGAAGGGAAAAGAAATAAGAGAAGAGAAAAGAAAGGAGAAAAGAAAATAGAGGAGAGAAGAGAAAAGAGAGGAAAGAAGAGAAAAGAGAGGAGAGAAAAGAGGGGAGGGGAGGGGAGGGGAGAGGAGCAATGGGATCCTGATATCTGGTATGGGGAAACTTAAGTGGATACATCTGAGTACTTCGAACTTCCAGTTTCCACTCAATGCTCTAGGCTAAAAGAAGTAGCCTCCTTTCCTTGCTAAGAGAAGCGCAGCTGTCCCTTGCCTGGAGACTAGGCAAAGAGCCTCCAACAAGGCCTTACAGCAGGATGAAGTGTGTCATCATTGCTGCCCCACAGTGACACCAGGCTACGGTCATTCCTCATCATGGCCCAAGGTCACAAGCACAGTCTGCTCTGGGAGAATGATTTTTTGCCAAAAAGGTTGCAGTAGCTTCCGAGTGTGTACTGGCAGAATCTGGGAGAGGAGGTGGAGGACTGGACATAAGGATGTTGGACCATGGGGAGACTAAAGGCTGTATACATGAGAATACACTGAAGTGGGAGCACTCTCAGGATTTAATGGCTTGGCAGGGACACCTGGGGCTCTAACATGCTGCTGCAGTGGCTCCTTGAAATGTGGATGGAACAGTTGCTGCAGGGAATTAGGTGGAGATTATAGAACTACATTTGCAAAGCATCAAAGAAGCTGGAAAGTACAGGGAGGTAGGAATGTTGGAATGGTTCATTATATGCCAGCAGATTCGGAATCTACCACTTCACTATGTGCCCTTGGAAACCTCACAGCAACTCCCCTCTCTAGGCTAACAAGGAAGGCACTAGTGAGAAGGGCACCTGAATCTTTCAGAGACTATCCTTTTTAGGCCAGGATTGACAAGAGGAGATGCTGCCGTTAGACCAGGCTTCGTGGTGTCAGTGGGAATGGTGGAAGGCCAGAACAGCAGATGCCAGGTGGTGGCACTTCACCATCATCAACAACGTGGATGTAATTAACTTAATTGGTAGGAAGGCTAGAGTGATAACCAGGATGAGTTGACCTCCAGGGATCTGTTGTATTGGGTAAAAACTGATGGCAGGCCGGGCGCGGTGGCTCAAGCCTGTAATCCCAGCACTTTGGGAGGCCGAGACGGGTAGATCACGAGGTCAGGAGATCGAGACCATCCTGGCTAACACGGTGAAACCTCGTCTCTACTAAAAAAAAAATACAAAAAACTAGCTGGGCGAGGTGGCGGGCGCCTGTAGTCCCAGCTACTGGGGAGGCTGAGGCAGGAGAATGGCGTGAACCTGGGAGGTGGAGCTTGCAGTGAGCTGAGATCTGGCCACTGCATTCCAGCCTGGGTGACAGAGCCAGACTCTGTCTCAAAAAAAAAAAAAAAAAAAAAAAAAAAAAAAAAAAAACTGATGGCATTCCTGGGGAGAGTTATATAGGCAGTTGACTAGGGTATTTTGTTGTTTGGAGACAGGATCTTACTCTGTAGCCCAGTTTGGAGCGCAGTGGCACAATCATCTCTCTCTGCAGCCTCAACCTCCTGGGCTCAAGTGATCCTCCCACCTCAGCGTCCCAAGTAGTTGGGATTACAGGCATGCACCACCATGCCTGGCTTTTTTTTTTTTTTTTTTTTTTTTTTTTTAATTTTTAGTGAAGATGCGGTCTTGTTATGTTGTCTAGACTGGTCTCAAACTTCTGAGCTCAAGCAATCCTCCTGCCTTGGCCTCCCAAATTGTTGGGATTACAGGTGTGAGCCCTAGGATATTTCCTGATTTTTGTATTCAGGAAACAACAATAAGATCTGGCACGCAGAAGGCTGCAACAAAAAGTTACAATTTCCTACCCAGTTTTCAGACTGAGACAATTGAGACCTATAGCTCATTGATTGTAGGGGAGGCTGGGTATTCTTGGAAAAAGATCCTGCAACATTACCACATGGTATTCATTAATTATTCTCCAAAGGGATGTGGGGTCTTTGATGAAAGTAACTGTAGCTGATGAAAAGGGAATACCCAGACTGTTTGAGGGCCGTTTATATAGGATTACAGCTGACCCTGACCCCAGAAGACCCACAATGCCACGATGTCCCCTCTCCAAAAGACTGAGGATGTGTGAAGATTAGGTAATAAATGAATCCCTGGATAAAGAGGCTGCAGCCCCCTCTGGTGGTCATTTATCTGTCCCTAAATATGCAATTGATATAAGTATGCTTAGAAGCTAACAGAGCTCTCACTTTACTCCCTGAGCTGTAGGTATGAGCCACTATAGTAGGAAGAGCCCGGGGGAAGTCTCTGAAACTCCCTCTTCCCACTTTCAAGAGCAACGCAGTATTCCTTATTTCTAGACATCAAAAAATGAGAAAATAGGATCTTTCTATTTATCCACGTATTTATTATGTCAGTGGTCTTCATTCCTTTGTGTAGATCCAAATTTCTACCTAGTGTCATTTTTCTTCTGACCAAAGAACTGTTTTGAACATTTCTCAGAGTGCAGGCCTGCTGGTGATTATCCTGGCTTTTCTTTGTGTGAAAAAGTCTGTATTTTGTCTTCACTAAAGTTTTTGAAAATGTTTTATTCCGTTTTTCTTTTTCTTTTTTTTTTTTTTTTTTTTTTTTTTTGTAGAGATGAGACCTCACTATGTTGATCAGGCTGGTCTTGAACTCCAGGCCTCAAGCAATCCTCTTGCCTCAGCCTCCTAAATTGCTGGAATGATTACAGGCATGAGCCACCCCACCTAGCCTCACTGACTTCAACTGCTTTTAATCCCATATCTGCAGAGGTAACTATTTCATCTCTAGTCATTCTTTTTGTTTTATTTTGAGACAAGGTCTCACTGTGTTGCCCAGGTTGGAGTGCAGTGGTACAATCACAGCTCATGGCAACCTCGACCTCCTGTGTTCAGGTGATCCTCCTGCCTCAGCCTCCTGAGTAGCTGGCACTACAGGTGTGTGCCACTATGCCTGGCTATTTTTAAAAATTGTTTATAGAGATAGGTCTCCCTATGTTGCCCAGGCTGATCTTGAACTCCTGGGCTCAAGCAATCCTTGCATCTAAGCCTCCCAAAGTGCTGGGATTACAGGCGTGAGCCACTTCACCCAGCCAGGGTTTATTTTTTATTTTTTCATCAATATATCTTCCATTTCTCTCTTCTCATCATGATCAAACATTTTAGCCTTCTTGAACATATGGAGCATATTTATAATATGTCTTTTAATATCTTTGTCTGCTAATTACATCATCTCTGTCATTTCTGGGCCTATTTCTATTGATTTATTTCTCTCCTGGTTATAGGCACAATTTTACCTGTGGGTTTTTTGTTTGTTTGTTTGTTTTTTGGGACAGGGTCTTACTCTGTCACTCAGGCTGGAGTGCAGTGGTGTGATCTCATCTCACTGCAATCTCTGTCCCCCTGGTTCAAGTGATTCTTGTGTCTCAGCCTCCCAAGTAGCTGGGACTACAGGTGTGCACCACCATGCCTGGCTAAGTTTTATATTTTTAGTAGAAACAGGATTTAGTCATGTTGGCCAGGCTGGCCTTGAACTCCTGACCTCAGGCTATCCACCCAACCCAGCCACAGATCCCCTCCAATGACAAAACGGTTACCAGAGTCCATACCACTCCTGAGAAATACCGGACTGGGCCACCCAACCCTGGCGCCTCTGGGCTCCCCTCACCAAAGTCTTGTCAGTCAGCCCCCCCCCCCTTCACCAAGCAGCCAAGCCCCTGACCTCGCCAATCACCCCAGGGTGATGTTGGGCGGGTGACTCCTGGGGCTCCCTGTTCCATATTCAGCCCTCACATCCTGCTATGCCAAGCCTGACCTCCCTGGATTTTTTGGACTCGCCTCTCCAATGACCTGGGTCCCCCAGCCCCAGCCCCAGCTCCCACCCCCATCGCCAGTCATCCCTTGGTGACTTTGGGCTGGTGACTCCTGGGGTTCTCTGCTGCAGACTCTGCTCTCCCCTCCTGCTGACCCAAGTCCGACTTCCCTGGGCTCTTTGGACTAGTGTCTCTAAGGACCTGGGTCCCAGCCTTATGTCACCTTCCCACATCGTGGTTCAGTGACTCAGCCATTGCACTGATGTGGTTCCTCCCACCCCCAGGAGGAGTGGAATGTAGTGATGTCACAGTCCCCCTAGAAACTTTCATTACTGCTGCAAGACCAGCCTTTGATCTTACGACCCAGTCCTCTGAGCATTCTCACCCCATTTCTGGTTCCTCTGGTTGCAGCACAAATTTCCAGCTGGAAGGGAAATGGGGAATATGGGACCTAGGAACAAGAGGTTACTGGTTGTCTTATTCCCTTCTCATAGACATTGACAGTGGGAAAAGCCTACTCATCCCCCATGAACTCAAAACGTTGACAGTATCTCTGGGTGGCAATGGGGAAACGGGTTTGGTTTGGTTTTCTCCCAGGCTTCTACTCTCCAGAGAGACTTTAACATGTTTTTCTGAGTTCTCCACCTCATATTCTAATTCTCCACAGTTCTGGGACCCGACTGCCCTTCAGTCAGTGGTCTCTGAAGTGAGATTTGCTCATCTTCTGTGGAATAGGTCCTGGGAAACTGAATTTGACAGCTTGAATCTTCCTCATATCATCTCAACTTGGGGTACTTTGAGTGCCATGGGATAAATGTGGGAGATCTTTCTGAAGCATCAGTTTCCCTCAATTCTCTTGAGAGAGAAAAAACATTAATGTACTTAGAGATGACAGTCACATAGGTTTCTAAGAGTATACCAGACCTCTCTCTGAAATGAGGCTTGGGTTGTCCTCTTTCTGAAAAATTTCCAGATTTAATAAAAAAGCTGCCTTCTGCCATGAGGACACATTGATATAAAAGTTTGAGAGGTACTGGTGCACTTCTTCACACTAACAGACATGAGAGGATGTATGACTAAACCACAGAGTGCAGTTCCTGCCTACTTAATGTTTACCTTTCTACCTCTGACTCTGGATTTGGTCCCTGGCAGCTGCTGATTCATGGCAAAACCCCAGAGCTTGGAGTCAGAAGACCGAGTTTAAGTTCCATTATTGCCCCCCTCTTTTTTTTTTTTTTTTTTTTTTTTTTTGCCCATAATATCCATCCCTCTCAGTCACTAAGTGACTGTGACAACACCTTGTACAGTTGTTGGTGGCATTAAATCAGATGGTGTATAAGAGTATTTTGAAAAACTGTAAAGGAGGATGTGGCTGTAGGGGCTGGTAGTTCTCATGAGTATTACTGCTCTTCTTTCGCACAGCTTTAAGAATATCAGCAGAGGAACAGCCCTGGTGTTCCAGCAGGAGCAAAGACAAAAAAGAAAAAAACTGGAAGTAGCCCTGAGAAAACCATTTCTGGTGGTTGCCACTCACCTGGGGATGTGAGTCTTGGCTGGCCAGGCTCCTGGGTAATTGTTGAGATTGCTGGGTAATTGTAGAGAATTCTGGGTTTGAATCCTGCCTCTCCCTCTGCTAGGGATCTGATTTATGGCAAATTGCTTGAGCTGTTTGGGCCTGTCTTTTCACATCTATAAAATAGGGGTAATATTGTTTGACTTCCAGTTGTGAAGTTTAAATGAGATTCCTTGTTGTTGTTGTTTTTCTGGTAATCCCTAGTACATGGCCTGCTGTAAACACCCACGATACCCAGGAAATGGTCATTGCTGTTTGATTTTCCTCAACCCCCGTCTCAAGGGGAAGCTGGGCCAATGAGGACAGCCACTTGCCATTAGGCTGTCGCTTTAGGAGTCACTGAAGGGGGCCCAGGCTGTGGTGAGGAGAGCCACGGGCACTAGGAGTAAGAGAAGATCTAACTTGCCACCAGCTTGCTGGGTGGTCACAGAAAAATCACTTCTTCCCCTGGGCCTCAGTTTCCTCCTCTGTAAGATGATACTGGAGAAGATCAGTGTCTTTCAAACTTATTTTTTAGCTGGAGCCCCCTTAGTTCAAGTGAACCCTTACTCAGAAGTCTGGTTTTTTAATGGAGGTGGAGGTCTGGAGCTCTACCAGATTCATCACCCACATCCCGGGCCTGAGAAAAGGGAGCCAGTGAGCGTATTAAGAGCTGCATTGGTCAGGTGACTCCACTCTGTGACTGCACCACTCAGGGGACTTTTCCATCTATTTGTTCCTGCCCCTGGCAAGGCAGCAGGTGGCCGTTTGGAAGAATGGCACAGGCCATGGTTTTAATCTCCTCTGCTCTTCTTCAGCATTTCATTTCCTGAACCCACATCTTCCTCCCACGCTGACTTTCTTGTTTCTCTCTAAGCCGCTTCTGTCTTTCTCCCTGTCCTTGTTTCTCCCTTGTTATCTCCTATAGATTCAGGACATTCAGAAGGTGCTTGTGTCCAACCTTAACCATTCCAACGGGGTAGCACTCCCCCATTGGACAAGTGGAAGGTTAGGCAGTGCTGAGATCCCTCTCTGGCTTGCTGTCTCCAGCTGTGCATGCCCCTGAGGCTTCTCTAGTTTGGGGAATAGTTTGCCTCTGGCTTATTTTATGTTGCTGCCATTAATCTTTGGCCTGTTTATGTCTGCTTCTTCACCTGCTTGATTGATTGGGTTTTTTCCTTCCCTGCATCTTTTATCATCTTGGAAATGGTGAGACCTTAAAGTTTAAAAGTAGTTTGGGAATAACATACAGCGCAAGCATGTGGGATTTGGGGCTTTTTTTTTTTTTTTTTTTTTTTTTTTTTTGACAGTCTCACTCCGTCACCCAGACTGCAGTGCAGTGGTGCGATCTTGGCTCTTGCCTTAGCCTCCTGTGTGGCTGGGATTACAGGCAACTGCCTCCACACCCGGCTAATCTTTTTGTTTTTAGTAGATTTGGAGTTTCACCATGGTGGCCAGGCTGCTCTTGAAATCCTGACCTCAAGTGTTCCTCCCACCTCAGCTTCCCAAAGTGCTGGGATTACATGTGTGAGCCACCGTGCCCAGCCCCTTGCTGTTTTTATAGTTTCTCAATATCTATAGTTGTTTCCCATGTAAGTTTCTGTTTTTTTGAATTTCTCATTTTTATCACTCCTGCATCATCTGTTATCCTGAAGGATCTGGAGGTAAGGGGCCCTAGGCCAAGGTGCAGTGACACTACAGGCCAGCCCTCCAACCTTCTCTCACCAGCAGGGGCTGGGTGACCCTCTGCCAGCTGAGACAGCTCACATACACCCCAGCCCTAATGATTGTTATCTCTACCTCTCCCTGCAATCCTCCTCCAACTCATCTTCTTGGCATGCGCCTCAGAGCCGGTACCAAGAACTAGCAGTAGCTCTGGAGTCAAGCTCCACAACAATCAATCACCTCAATGAAAACATAGAATCATTGGTAAGAGTCCAGTGGGGTCCCCTGATTCCATGCTGCCAGTCCTAGGCTTTCGTTTCCCCATGGGGCCCTAAAGAAAAGGGCTGGGGGCCCCTGGTGCCAAGGGCAAATGGGGAGCTGGAGCACCCAGGCCTCACCTGGAGAGACCCCAGAACAAGGAGCATGCAGCATGGCTCTTCTGTCACTGCCCTTTTTGCCAACTCTCTCTCCTCCAGATACCCCTGCTCTAGTCCTTTCCACACACACACTGGGGTTGTCACCTGTCAGGGAAGCACTGGCCTGACTCATTGTCAAGGTCCCCGAATTTCTGCTCTGACTCTGTCCCTAATTTGCTCTTTGATTCTGTACAAGCCACCTCTTCTCCTTGGGCTTGTGTTTCACGGGGAGGTATGGCATCAAAGGTCTCTGTTAGCTCTGAGAGTCTGAGATTTAAAGGCCCCTAGAATGGAAACCTCACAGTCAAGGGCTCCTGTCTGTCCTTTTCCATCCTATATCTGCTGTGGAGAACCATACCTGGCCCATATGTGCTCAGTAAATGTCTGTTGAATGAACGCACCTTTCTAAATCACAAGCTGGCAGATGGGTGGGCCTTTCTCAGACTCCATCTCTAGAGATTTATGTTACTGTCCTTTCAAGAGAATCCAGATTCAGACTTTGAGTTCTGTGTCTATGGGCAAAAACCAACAAAGACCCAAATCTTCTGTCCTTGGGAGCTTGAAGAGAGTTGACCAGTTCGTGTTGCCATTGGGTCTGAGAACATTGCCTTTAAAATCCATTCCTGGCCCCGACTACTGCTTCCTGGTCTGGGGAATAGAGTTGGAGGGGCCACCCTTAGTCACCTGAATTTGACTCTCTCCACAGAAACAACAGAAGAAACAAGGGGAACATCAGTTGGAAGAAGTAATGTGATTTCTTTGTTTGCTCACAACATGACTGCTGGGTTTGGGGGGCACTCAGATGTAGAGGATGTAGAGGGGCCAGTCTCGTCTCACCCACTCCCAGCCTGGGGAAGAAGGCTCAACCCTCAGATTCCATCCCATCCCCATAGGGTCCCTGATAACTTAGTCCCATGAGTGGACCTGTCCTGGGGCATTGGTGGCATTCTTGGGGTACGTCTCTTACTGTGCTATCTCTACCTCCCCGCGGTAAGAGCTCTGTATTCCTCTTCCTACAGGAAAAGAAAGCAAACAATGACATACACAAAGCACAGACGGAGCAGTTAGAGATGAGTGGAGGGTGGGGAGTTTTCTCCTGTCTTTTGGAGAATGTTTCTTTCCTTCTCTTTCAGCACTTGCTTGGTTTTTCTCCCAAACGTTCAATTCCAGACAATCAACATCCTCACATTGGAAAAGACAGACTTGAAGACCACCCTTTACCATACTAAAGGTGCTGCCAGACACTTTGAAGGTGGGAATCTGGGCACCCCATCATCCTTCAACCTGGCACTTTGACAGGTCTTTAGGGGGAGTCCTTTTGGGCCCCATCTCAACCTCTGTCGTTACAGAAGAGTCCAAGGATCTGGCTGGCCACCTTTTATCCTCCTTACAGCGTATTCAAGAATTGGAGCAGGCTCTCACTGCTGTGTCTACACAGCAGCAGGAAGAGGACAGGGTGAGTCCAACCAGCTGCCCCATCCCTTGGCAGCCTGGCTTGCCAGATGGAGGAGTGAGCCTAAAGGTCCCTGCTGCAGGATGCAGTGTCCTGCCCAGAAGGCAGCAGGATCATTTCAAGCTGCTTTTGTGTACGGTTGTTAAAGGCAGCCTGGGGCTGAGTCAGCTGCTGTGGGTAAGTTGGGGGCACTGTGGGGAGTAAGCACTGGACACAGAGCTCAGAGGCCAAGTGCCTGCCCTGCCTTTACCTGGTTGTGGCCTTAGCCAAGTCCTAGGTGGGGTATTGGGTACCTGTACTGTGAAGGTACAGAAGAGTACCTTTACTATGTTACCATTTCTGTAGAGAGAGGAAAGGGGTGTGTGTGTGTGTGTGTGTGTGTGTGTGTGTGTGTGTGTGTGTGTGTGTGTACTATGATAATGTACATAAAACATGTCTCCAAGTGTTTGTAAAAAACTCAGGAGAGAGTAACAAGGTGCTTGGGAGACACTTCCATGGTATACCTTCTGAGTTTTGGACTATGCGAATGTATCATCCTTTCAAAAAGCAAACAAAAGATTAATTTCCCCCTCCTACCTGTGTCCCCACCCCCAGCAAGAAAAATGGGCTTAGAGAATGGGATAGACCTGGGTGTTCAAATCCCAGCTCTGTCTACGTGATCTTAGGCAAGAACTTAACCTCGAATACTCCATGTTTTTCATCTACACAATAGAGGTAATCCTAGTAACTGTCTCATATGGTGGTAGTGAGGATTAAATGGGATTGTTAGCGTGGTACCTGGTGAAGCACTCCATAAAGGTTAAAAGTGGTAGTAATAACAGTAATAACAATAGCAATATTATCTGATCTCTCTGGGCCTCTCTTAGCCAGCTGTAAATTAGATCTCTTTCCTTGTGCCTTCCAACTTTACTGAGTTCTTTAAAAACCAGGACATGGGCTTGGAAATGCCTTGATCTTTACTGACTGAGTTGTATATTGAGTCTAGCCCTAGCCCTTTTAAGGGGCACTGCCCCAGCTCCCCAGATCGAAACTTCTCACTCTTCACCATCCAGTCCTCGAGCCACAGTGAAGCAGTCCTTCAGCAGCAGTTAAGGCAGTCCTCAAAGGAGCGGGCGCTGCTGAACGCACACGTGACACAGGTGAGGCTTTGCAGAGGAGGGATGTGGAAGGATGATGACCCCAGCTGGCCAGGAGCAGTTGAGGACCAGTGACAGCCCTTCCTAACTTCTGTGCCCATTCTCGCAGATGACAGAGTCACTTAAACAAGTCCAGCTAGAGAGAGATGAATATGCTCAACATGTAACAGGAGAGAGGGCCCAGTGGCAGGAGAGGATGTGGAAAATGTCGGTGGAGGTGAGACCTGACCCTTCAGCCCCCCACCTTAGATAGGTCACCGGATCTTTCTGGGCATCTGTAAAATGGGAATAGTACAGCCAGAGGTGGTCATGGATCTGGGCTTTGTGGAGGTGGGGGCAGAGAGGGAGATGGTAGCTTGTCCAGCCACCAGCCCCTCTCTCCAGGGCCCTTCCCCTCTGTGCTTTGGGCAGGCTTGCACATTGAAGGAAGAGAAGAAGCGTGACATACATCAGATACAGGAGCTGGAGAGGAGCTTGTCCGAACTCAAACCCCAGATGGGTAAGATGGGGCTGGTGTGACGTGGGAGGAGGACCGGCATCAGAGGACTGTGGGGGTGGCTTAGAATGCCCCAGGGAGGTGGGTGGATGGAAGGGCTTTGAGGCAGAGGGAAAGAGGTCTGTGCCAGGAGACAGCAAGTTTTGTCATCTCCATGAGCCTCAGGGTCCCCATCAGCAAAGAGGGAGGAGTGCCCGTTGTCAGCCACCCATAGTGCTCTCTATCTGAAAGTGACTTGGCAATTGGCTACCATCAGGTTCAAGGAATCATTAGCAGTGAGGCCAAGTTTGGAAAGCCTGAGAGGAGCTGTGCATCAAGAGGAGGGTTTTATTTTTTTCTTTTTGGGTAGGGGGTGGTGGTTGTGGAATCCAGAGGCCCTTATTGTCTGCTTCCTTTCTCAGCTGACCCCCTGTCCCCAGCACCCCCAGCAGAGATATCTGAGGTGAAGCAGCTACAAGATGAGGTCAGGTACCTGAAGAAGAAGGTGGAGAGTTTGGAGGGAAAGCTCCATTCCCAGGTGGAAAACAATCAGGCCTTGAGTCTCCTGAGCGAGGAACAAAAGGAGAGGCTTCGGGATCAGGAGGAGAGCCTCTGAAAGCAGGAGGAGAGGAGGCTGCGGGAGCAGGAGAGGCTGTGTGAGCAAAAGGAGAGGCTTCGGAAGCAGCAGGAGAGGCTACAGGAGCATGGTGAGAGGCTGTGAAAGCAGGAAGAGAGGCTATGAAAGCAGGAGGAGAGGCTGCGAAAGGAGGAGGAGAGGCTACGAAAGCAGGAGGAGAGGCTATGGGATCAGGAGGAGAGGCTGTGGGAGAAGGAGGAGAGGCTGTGGGAGAAGGAGGAGAGGCTATGAAAGCAGGAGGAGAGGCTCGTGCTCTCCCAGAACCACAAGCTCGACAAGCAGCTGGCTGAGCCACATTGCAGCTTCGAGGTGGGTTGCCCCACCTGGGGAGCCTGCCCTTATCCCTAACCCTCCAGGCCTTTGTTTCCCCACCTGTAAAATGGGGCAGTGTAGCCCTCACATGAAATGGTACTTCTAAAGTCACCTGTGAGCCAGAGCTCATCAGGCCCTGCTCTGATGGCTGTTGGGGAGACGGGATGGTTTTTCTAACCTGCCTCCACCCTTCCCGGTGACATGGGAGGTAGACACCAAGTTCTGGGGTCTCCAGCTGCAGTGGCTGGCCACTGATTGCTTCTCTCTGTCCAGAACAATGAAAACCAGAGCGCACTGCAGTTGGAGCAGCAAGTAAAGGAGCTGCAGGAGCTGAGCGATGTGAGGCAGACGGTAGCCCCCACCCCATCCAAGGAGGGCTGGGAGGCAGACACCAGCCTCTGGGGAGGGGAGATGCCAGGCCAAAGGCAGCTCCAGCTGCGGGGCAGGTGACCCCAGCACTCTCCAGGGCAGCCCTATGACTGTTTCTTGCTTCCCGCCCTCTGACTTTTAGAGGTGGGTAGCCCTGGGCTCCTCCCAGGTCTGGACATCATCATCCCAACTAGAGGCTTGGATTCCCCCAATCACAGGGGAAGAGACAGTGGTATGAAAGGCTTCTTATGCCAGGCAAGGTGGCTCATGCGTGTAATCCCAGCACTTTGGGAGGATGAGGCAGGAGAATCACTTGAGGTTAGGAGTTTGAGACCAGCCTGGCCAGAAGGGTGAAACCTCATCTCTACTAAAATTACAACAACAACAAAAAATAATCCAGGCATGATGGTGCATGCCTGTAATGCCAGCTACTCAGGAGGCTGAGGCATGAGAATCGCTTGACCCCAGGAGGTGGAGGTTACAGTGAGCTGGCATTGCACCACTGCACTCTAGCCTGGGCCACAGAGTGGCACTCTGTCTCAAAACAAAACAAAACAAAAAAGCCTCCTTAGATTCAAACTGGATTCTGGCCTCGGTTCCACTGGTCACCATTCAACTACTTTTCATCTCTAAGTCTCTGTTTCTTTAACTTCAAAAGGAAGTTAGCATTTTCCTTATGGAGGTGCTGAGGATTAAATGAGATAATACATGGAAAGCATTAGGCATGTAGCACACGTAGCAGATGGTGGTTGGCTCCCTCTGCTTTTCCACCAGTCTGTGGCCTACAGTTTAAATGGTGGGAAGAAGGACATGAGATTTGAGGCTGGGGAAGGAGGCACGAGGTTCTAGGCAAAGTGGGGAGTCTCTTAGGCCTGGAGCAAGAGGCCAGGGGCCTGGGCAGGTGACAGAGCCCCACAGTGCCCTCGCTACCCTATTAATGGACCCAGAATCTGGAAGCCAACCACCACATGCCCTCATTCCCAGGGTCTTCCTGCAGATACAGCTGAAGACCCAAGAGTCTCAGAGTCTGCAGCAGCAGTGAGACTAGTACCTGGGTCACCTGCAGCAGTATGTGGCCACCTATTAGCAGCTGACCTCTGAGAAAGAGACACTGTACAGGCAGTTACTGCTGCAGGCCCAGCTCATGGACCAGCTGCAGCAGCAGGAAGCTCAGGGTAAAGCGGTGGCTGAGATGGCCCACCAAAAGTTGCAGGAGACCAAGGGGAGGGAGTTACAGAGGATGGAGTCCTGAGGGGGACGACCTGGCAACCTCCGTGCCTTCTCATTCTGTTTGTTTTCCGTCCCCTTAGGAGCACCTAGAAGCTGCCAGCCAACAGAACCAATAGCTAGAGACCCAGCTGAGCCTCATGGCTTTCCCTGGAGAAGGTACAGGAGACCAGTTAGAGGAAGACGAGAGAGCCATAGGAGGAAGGGGGGATTGTTAGCAGCATAGGATTGAAGAGTTGGAAGAGACCTTTAGAACAGCTGATCGTTGTGCCAACCGGGTGTCTGCACTGAGTTCGGCATCAATATGGTAACTTTCTGGGAGCAGGGGGCCACCAGGTTGCCTAAGGATGAGTGAACTGGCCCAGATCAGAGAGGGAGCAGGTCAGAACTCCCGCACTGACCGGTAATGTGACTGTGCCTGGGCAATATAGCAAGATCTTGGTTCTTAAAAGGAAAGATAAAGAACAGCAGCTCATTCCCCTCTGGGGAGGGGCTGGCTCAGGGTTACACAGTGAGGGTGGGGACAGAGGTGGGCCCACAGTACTTCCCTCGTTGGGTTGTCTGAGGACCCCTCTGGCCACCTCCCCACAGGAGATGGAGGAGGACATCTGGACAGTGAGGAGGAGGAGGCACCTCGGCCCATGCTGAGTATCCCACAGGACCAGGAGAGCTGGGAGGCCATGGTGAGCCTGACTTTCCCCTCCTCCCCTTTGCCACCTTCCTCTGTGGTCCCTCCCAGACTTCCTTATGCTCTTGGTTTCCCTACCTTCTGATTTCTCTGGACCCTCACCCCTTCTGGGAGCCAGTGGTCAGACACCATTTCACCTGTGACCAACAGGTGCACTCTCTGAAGCCCCAAGGGAAGGACTCGCACTCCACCTCCCTGCCCCGTTTGTTCTATGTATGCCCCTACAAGAATACTCACTTCTTGCCTTCAAGTGACATTTTCAACTCCCCTGGAGCCAGTGCCCAGGAGGAGCAGGCACGGCCATGTGGGCAGCAGTAGGTGGAAAGGCTGTGTTGCCCGCACCTGGTTTACCTGATGGCCTCAGCCTGGAAGGAGCCAGAGGCAGAGGACCCAGCTCCAGGGACTGGGAGTGAGTTTGTGTGTGGGGAGAGTTACCGGGCCCTGAAGAAGGCCATGGAGAAGGTGAAGGTGAGTGATTCCTGGCATGAGCCAAGAAAAGTGGTAGCGGGACAGACAGGTCACTCTCGAGATGTGACCCCATTATTTTGGCTCCAGAGTGGCTTTATGGACCCCCCGAAGGAGAAGGCAGATGGGAAGGAACAGGTGGAAAACCTAGAGCGTGGATTCATCCAGCTCTCTGGAGCGACAGATGGCATGAGTGATCGGGAGACATAGGCATGGCAGGGGGAGCTGCAGAGCCATTGGAGGGGCCCCAGTGTCTGAGCCCTGTCCTCTTGCAGGAGAGTACATCACAGTATATGAGAGCCAAGGGGTGGTGCTAAACATGTGGCACTGGGAGATGGAGGATGTCATCAGGCTGGCCCAGAACAAGGAAGAGATGAAGGTAGGGTGTGCAACACCTCTACAGGGGTGGGGGTGGGCATGGGCACTGGCACTGTCTCTGGTGTGGCAGCTGAGCACCCTTCCATTCAGGCGAATCTTCTGGAACTTCAGGAGCTGGTGTTGCCGCCCGTGGGCAACCACGAGAGGCATGGCAAATTCTTCACTGCTGTCCAGAACCCTGCTAATGAGCCCACTCCAGGGGCTCCGGCCCCCCAGGAACTTGGGGCTGCTGTCGAGCAGGGTGCTGAGTAGAGCCCTCAGGCAGGGTGGGCAGGCAGGAGCGGGGGAGGCTAGCCCTGCACTGAGATCCCCGCCTCCCTCTCTCCGAAGATTTTTGTGAGGTGAGCCTGGACGACAGCATGGAGCCTGCATCAGGAGAGGCCAGGGAGGGTTCTCCCCATGACAACCCCACTGCACAGCAGATCGTGCACCTGCTTCCTGTAATGCAGGACACCCAGGAGCACTCAGGCTTGGCCAGCAAACCCTGCATGCCATTCTTTTACTGGGCAACTGAGAACAGGGAGATAAACATCATCATCTAAGACCTGGACGAGAAATCGAAAACAAAACAAAACAAAACAAAAAAACAAAAAAGAAAACTTTGGGGTTAGTCTCCTACACAATTCATTTACTTCATTTGAATGTTAGAGCCACTCATGTTTATTTGTGTTTCTAATTTAATTTAAATTTATTTGTAAAAAGGTAAGGGAGAGTGGATCTTTTCCTGATGTTCACTCTGACATCCTTTAGCATTTTTGTTTTTTAATTTGATAATTGTAAGTCATTAGCTCACATATCGAGTTTGCCCTTACCTGGTGGGAGTTCAAGCACACAAAGACCCACTATTTGCACAAAATTATTCTTGCTGGTTTGGAATAGGCTGCCATGCTTTTTTTGATGTTATTGCGGCATGTATATTCATTATGGAATTCAGATAAAATTTGCTTATGCTCTGATATTATGTTTGATCGGATCCTAATCACAGTGAGCTCTTCATTAGCTCAATATGTGGTTTTCCCTCAAGTGCGCACTGTTTCTTACTTTGTAATATGCCACTGTGAGTACTGACATTTAGAGTTGTTTAAAGGCCGAGAACTGGAAACAGCCTTTCCCCCTTATTCTGTGTGTTGGGGATGGGACTAATAACATTTTGGGGAGCTTTTTAAATCTAACAGAAGAGGAAAGTGGCCTGCTCTGGCAGGTGTGTGCAGGATAGAATATGTTTCATTTGTTTCGTTGCCAAAAAGGAGCGCAGTACTATGGTAGTTCCCTTAGGATTTGTGTGTGCTCTGGGCTTATGAAGATATTGCATCATGATCTGCAGCAATTGTACTCTTTGCCGATGACCTAAAAAGAGATCTTATCTGAGGAATGAAAGACTCCCATCATTGACTGTGGATGTAGAAAACCTTTTCCAGCCTAGAGCATTTTATGTCTACAATACGTTTTAAAGTCAGAGTCCATGTTACCTGTTTTAATCACATGACTACATGTCCCAGTACACAAAAGGGCACTGGTTGGCTTTCTTCTTAATGTACTTAGTAAAGATCATAAGAAATCCTTTCAGAGTTTAAATGTCCCTGGAACAGGCATACAGGCTCTAGTCAAGAATGAATTCGAGTGAAGGAAAGCTGTGTGACACCTGGCATTCCTCTATGTTCATGGAGCTTCTTTGAGGCTAGAAGATTGATTTTACCATCTAGACCTCTCTGGCTATTCTTCAACCACATTGGTTACTCTGACAGAGGAATTTACTTCTTTTCTTTGAATGGAAAACACTTTAATAACAACCATTATTATAAACCAATATATGTGAGAGTACTTAGTTGAAACAAAAAGGAGTTTTTAGTAGACAGTATTATACTACATTTGAAAATCAAGGAGATGTTTATGCAACTTAAAATGTTTACAAACTGCAGTGCAATCTACTGTTTGTGAATGTCACAGTATCATGAGGAAATGTGTCTACACATTCACAGAGTTATATTTCCTCACAAAGTTCTTTATGAACAGTGAAATATGTTTTTATACCTCTCGATTTCAGTTAGAGGTATATTGTGCCATATTTATGTTAATGTGCCTATACATGATGAATGAATTATTTCAGTCATACGTTGCCT
This sequence comes from Macaca thibetana thibetana, assembly GCF_024542745.1. NCBI lineage: Eukaryota > Metazoa > Chordata > Mammalia > Primates > Cercopithecidae > Macaca > Macaca thibetana. The sequence goes on along the minus strand of NC_065584.1, from coordinate 167,367,963 downwards.
AAATAATAACTTTATGATGCTTGGGAAAGAATTAACAGCTAAAACTTCATGGACTTAAGTTCCTGTTCTTGCCTTCTATTTTGTGAACTTGCCGTTTTCACATTATTTGAGTTCACTTGAAAGACAGTTACTTCAAGTCCATTTTAAACCCTCGGGCTAGAAAGCGTACCACTGTTAATTAGCCATTTTATTTGGTCTAACAGTTTTTCTTTATCATTCTGAAACTGGTTTTACCTAACACATTGATATACTAATACATTGATGTATTATTTCAAAGGCATTTTTATAGTTCCAATCACTTCACTTTTGCTCTGACACATATAAATGACTAGGAATGACCTTCAGATCGCGTTTAGCATCTGTAACCAAACTGACAACAATGTGTTCATCAGGGACCTATGGATTAAATCACATACTGTCATATTGTCATATTTAAGTTGAATGTCAATCTGGAAAATAAATGTACTGTATTAGCTGAAATACTGCTCTTTGTGTAGGTATTCTGTCGTATGTTTAAGACAAAATTAAAAAGAATGGAAATCGTATCACAATAACTTAAGTCTTTCATCAAAGTGCATGAAGTCTTTTGCAATGCCTCATTCAGCAAGTATTTGTTCTCTTCCTCACTCAGTATAACGCAGCTTTCAATTTGCTTAGAAGACAACATTAGAAGTTTAGAGATCATCAGAAATATAGAATTTTAAAATGTGAGTTCAACTGAATAAATTTGAATTTCTGTAGGAAGTAAAGAATCAAAATACCTATTTAAAGATTGCAATATATGGCCATTATTTTTAAAGTATCTGATTAAACCTGATAGGTTTTCCAGAAATGAAAATAATCAGTTCTAAAACCAATGCTGATTTTTAGAAAATGTGAAAACGTGCATCAGCCCTATCCATAGTAGTTTCTCTAAGACTTTATGTTACAGAGTCACTTTAAAATAATATAACTATTCAAAAATGTAACTGCTATATTAATATTTTGAAATAAGTTACAACATTTTAAAATATGAATTCTGTTGTTTAAAACAAAGAAACTGGGGGAAGGAAAAGTAGAGAAAGAAATGGCAATTCCAGTCCAAAGCTTTATTTGCCAAGTTTTCTTAGAATGACTTTTACCAATTTATGAATTCTTGTAAACAGAATGTATAATGGAAATACTGAAAGACTGTTGTCTAAAGTGCCATTATTGACAGCTGCTGTGATGCTACTGTAATGTAATAAATTATGGAATTGTTGCAAACTGCCATTTTTGCCTTAAAATTTAGTGTGTCTGAAAACTATAGTATTAAAGGTATTGAGACTGTGCAAATGCTGGGCACTCTTGGCATGAGCACATCAGTTTTTATTCTTACAAAATTGTAATTATGAAAGTGTGTTTATTAAAAGAATGCAAACTAAAAAGAAGTAATGGGCATTTTAAAAAGTTGTGGGATGAAAAAGTTATAGGGTGAAAATGCTGTGGAAACGTTGTGACAAAACAAAAGTGGAAAAAAGTTTTATGAAAAGTGTTTTTTAAAAGTTATGAAAAAAGAGTTATGGGATTTCAAAAAATGTCATGGAATAAAAATAAAAGTAAATAAAAGCAGGCCCCTATCAGCATAAGCCTAGAGAAGTGGGTCTGGAGTCTTTGCCCCCACCATGTACCAACCACACCTTTACCATTAGGGTCTCAAGACAAGACCCCTGTCTAATGGAGGAAGACAAACAGACCCTTTGCCACCTTGATCAGGGCTGAGTCATTAAATTTCTGGATGATGTTTGTTATTTAAGAGCCAGAGGCTGGTGGAGCTGGTTTGTTTGGAGGAGGCCTGATGGCCTCTCTACTCTCACCAAAGCAACTTTTCCCTCAGGGGGCTCCCATCTTCTTATTCAGGGAGGCAGCTGAGGTGGGACAGTGGGGACCAGGTAAGGGCACAGGCTGCTGGGGTGACCCCCTTCCCCAGTGTACATACAGTATCTGTGTAACATTTTGTATATTCCAGGGGGTAGGGCCACCCCCTGTACCTTACCTAGCGGAGGTTGGAGCTAGCATATGAGGAGGAAGTTCTAAGCATTTGTGGCTGGGAAACTTATTTATTGCTAGCATAGGAAGGAGGAAGGAGGCAGGTCGTGGCTGCCTGGTGATGTGACTCCTGTTTTTTTTTGTTTTGTTTTGTTTGTTTGTTTGTTTGTTTTTATTTTGGAATAAACGGATTTAGCCATACTGCTCGGCCTGGTATATTTCCGTTTCTCTCACTGGGTCCTGCAGTTTGTCCCACTGAACGAGGAGCCCCAGAATGTCTGAGCATGTCCAGATGGCTGTTGGGGACCTTCCAGGCCTGTTACGTGTATGCTGCCTGGTGACACCTGGTGGATTTCATGAGGACTGCCATGGTGCCTATGGGGCACAGTCCAGCCCTGACAGCCAACAGGCTCAGAAGCCTGATATAGTGGTGGCCAGGAAGACAGATACCAGCACCCAAGGCCACTGACTTCCATCCACCCCAGGCATCTTCCGTTCTGTCCCCTTGCCTCCCTCTCCTGTCTGCACTGGGTGGCCTGTTGTGTCTCTCCCTCCAGAGTGACAAGTGCCCTTCAGGCTTCCTTCAGGCTGAGTTCATGTCCCTGCTTGCTAATGGCCAGAGCTGGCTTCACAGGATAAGAGTCAGCTAAACTCCAGGGGCTTTCCAGGAAGTGTCCCTTGGAAAGGGTTTGGCCTTTTCAGTGCTCCCAACAGCACCCTAGAAATGGCTTGACCTTTTCCCTCCCCTGAGCTCCACAGAGAACACAGCCAGCAGAGGACACATTCCCCGTCATCCAGAAATGGGTTTGATTCTCAGCCGAGGGACAACAGGACTAGTAGAGACTGTCAGGCCACCCGGCTGCCTGCACAGCACCCTCATGCTTGGTGGAGGGTGGGAGGGATGGTGGGGCTGGCTGTCCACAGGCCGGGCATGACAGGGAGGCTCACTGGAGGTGGTGCACTTTGGAGGGGTGATATTGGGGGACAGCTTTCTCTTGATGAGCCACAAGCCTCCAAAATGACAGCACGGTGACTGATTCCCAGCTCTGGAGGTGAGGCGGTCAACCACATGTGTGTGTGTATATATATAGCTATTTATAGAACAGGGCAGGGACATACCACGGGGGGGGGCACAAGTTTTCAGCAACAGTCATACCTGGATGTGTCAGCTCAGCACTACAATAGACTAAGTCAAGGATGAAAGGGGCTGACTTTGGGGCTGGGGAGCCACTGTCAAGTCACAGGACACCTGCCCAGGCAGGCTTGGAAAGGGAGGCCTCCGAGAAGAGGAGGATCTGTTCGGAGATTGAAGGGGGGCCTTGGGCTCTCCAGACAGGATGGACTTGCCTGACCCGTTCAGCTGGTAGTTGGAGAGAAAGCAGAGAGAAAATGGGTTAAAGAAAAGCCAGAGCTGGTGAGGCAAGCACAGAGCACTGGTGCAGGAGCTGTGGGAGGGCCAGGGAGGGAAGGGCGTAGGTGCGGGTTTGGCAAGGATCCTGGAAAAGAGGGGCTGGAAGTGAAAGGGGAGGAAGATGGAGGGAGGACCCGGAGCTTCACAGGTAGTGCTTGGGGGCTACAGCGGCCCTCCACACTCCACACACGCCTCTCCCATGGCATCCAGGCAGTGCACCCACAGTTCAGACCAATGCTCAGTTCCCTTGGGCTTCTTTCTTCTCTGGTCACCCTGGTCACCATGGCCCGGGGCCACATCTTGCTTGGGGAACCCCACCCAACAACCACCAGGCCTGATAGAGAAGGAACACTGCTTGAACTAAAATGGTGAAGCTATAAGGGATGGATGGCTGGAATGAGTGCCAGAGGCCTCTCTCTGTGCAGTCAGAAAGCCTAGGGCCCTCTGAAGGGAGCCTGGGGAAGGCAGGGAGGAGAGGTAGCTGGATGCCACTGGCCATAGACTTATAAATCTAAGAGGGGAGCCTCAATTGGTTGGGCTCAGAGGGGCTGCAGGTTGCATAGGTGAGGTTGGGCCCTTCCTGCTGGGAAAAGCAGAAGAGGGAGAGTCTGTGGCAGAAGTGGCAGGCAGGCTTACTAGGTAGAGCTCAGCTGGGCCAGCAGGCACTGTGGTACCCTTGGCTGAATAGCACAGGTGGCCCCTAGGAGCAACAGACCAAGGTGCGTGAGCCCGCTGGCCAGTGGTAGTACTTCAGTGGGGGCCAGGGACCCTGCCTTTGGTCACATGCTAGCAGCTATGATGGTACCTGGGAGAGAGGGAAGGGGGCTGTGTGCCCCTGCCTGGCCTGTGGAGTGTGTTGTGGGATGACCATGTGCATGGGACTCTCACCTAGATCGCCACTGGATTGCCAACAGATAGAGGAGGTGGGACCCTGACAATCACCCCTCCTCTGCAGTGGATTTGGCTCTTGGCACTCCCAGGTTGGGAGCTGGATGCCCTGCCCTGGCAGCATGACTCAGACTGCACGACAGGTACGGCATGCCCAGGATGATGTTCCTAGGTGTCTGGCCACCTTAGAGTGCAGCCCCACACTTAACCCACTCCAAGCTCCCAGCCCCTATGCCATAAACCACAAGCTCTCTGCCCTCTCTGACGGCTCCAGAGAGCACTCACATTTGCTAGCTTGGGCACAGCACCTGTTTCAAGAGCCCCCAGGCCCAGTCATGGAGGCTGGGGGACTTTGAGCTCATGGGGTCCAGCCCTGGTACCTGTGTCCGGCCAAGAAACTCTGCACCTGCAGTCAGAAGACATCCATGGGCCCCGTGGGCGTTCTGATGGTGGTTGTGTTGGTGTCACCGATGATGCTGGGTGCCTCCATCAGCATGTGGTACATGTACAGCATCTCATTGCCCCACTGTGCCTGCTCTGCTGACTCCTCCATCAGTGTGTTCTGATCCCCATGCAAGTATAGGTTGGACAGCAGTTCTGAGAAGATGAGCTTCTTGGTCTGAGAGTGGGCAAAGAGGGAAGGAGGTTGGGACCTGATGCCTGTGCTGCCCTGGCCGTCCCACCGGGCTCTGCTGATGTTGTGTTATAGAATGAGACCACCACTTCTCCTGCTGTCTTTCTCAGCTTTTCCCCATCTCCCCTTTTCCCTAGTTTATAAGACAGGAGAAGGGGGAGAAAGCAAAAAGTTGGAAAGAAACAGAAGTAAGATAAATAGCTAGATGACCTTGGCACCACCACCTGGCCCTGGTGGTTAAAATAATAATGATAATATTAACCCCTGACCAAAACTACTAGTGTTATCTGTAAATTCCAGACATTGTATGAGAAAGCACTGTAAAACTTTTTGTTCTGTTAGCTGATGCATGTAGCCCCTTGTCACATTTTCCACGCATGCTTGATTTATCATGTCCCTTTTACATGGGTCCCTTAAAGTTGTAAGCCTTTAAAAAGGCCACGTATTTCTTCTTCAGGGAGCTCGGCTCTTAAGACGCGAGTCTGCCGACGCTCCTGGCTGAATAAAAAACCTCTTCCTTCTTTAATCTGGTGTCTGAGGAGTTTTGTCTGTGGCTCGTCCTGCTACAGTGTGCTGGACTTGGAGCCCCAAATGTGGCTTTTCAGATGTGGTTTCTACACTGCTTCAACTCGAAGATTTGCCTCCCCACCACCTTTTCTCACTCAGATGGGGACACTGAGGTCCAGAGGAAAAGTCAGCTGCCAAAGGTCACAGATCTGGAAGGGGACCCAGGATCTATCATGCCACTAGGACACCTGTCTACTCAGTTTTTAAAAAGTTTTTGGAGATAAGATCTTGCTCTGCCACTGGGCTGGAGTACAGTGGGCAAGATCACCACTCACTGCAGCCTCAACCTCTTGGGCTCAAAGTGATCCTCCAACGTCAGCCTGTCAGGCAGCTAGGACTACAGGCACGTGCCACCACCAAGCCCAGCTAGTTTTAAAATTTTTGTGTAGAGACCAGGTCTCACTGTGTTGCCCAGGCTGGCCTTGAACTCCTGGGCTCAAGTGATCCTTGACTTGGAAGAGCCCTGGGTTTCTGGCCTGGGTGGCCAAGTGTTCAGGAACCCTCCCTGGCCACACGGTCTTTGGCTGTTCTGGGCCACCTTCGTCCATATGTCCACAGCTGTTGGCTGCGCTGACCCTGACAGCTGATTTGGACACAGGGAGCTGAGGTGCTGGCTGAGGCCATGCTGGAGGTCATCACTATTTTCAGGGTATTTTATTGGGAGTGGGTTTGTAATAGTTTCAGGCTTACTAATAGCACCAACAACAGTGCCCTGATTTCTGCCAAATGAGGAAGGATATGAGAAACATATTTGCTGGGGAAAGTTTGATTCTGAATTGTGGGGTGAGCCTGGAGAGTTTCTGTTCATCTCATGTTGGGTCAGGATTGCTGAGAGTGATATGGAGTAAGCTCACCCATGCCGACAGCTGCAGCTAGGGCTGCTGCCCTCAGTTCTGTACTGGGTCCCAGGTGCTGCCAGGAGGCGTGGAGGTGAGTGGGCGTGGCTCTGGTGAGTGCCCGCCCCTTCCCTGGCACCACAGGCCGACCTGGCCCCTCCCACACTGCTAGGCCTTGCGTGCTCCTGCAGTGCCTCTTTGTGAGCGGCTCCTGGTATGGTCTCCCCTGCAGCTTGCTTTAGAAAGTGGGCTCGCCAGACCAACAGGTGCTTTAAGGAGTGCCAGGCTATGGCATCAGGCTCCCCAATGTTATCAAGACTGCAGGGGTCCATAACCCGCCTCTGGGCTGGAGCCTCAGTGTTTTAATGCAACCAGACTGGTGGTTGCAAGGAGGCCAGTCCTGCAGCACAGTGAGTGGCCTTCAGAAGCACAGGGAGGGAGTTTTGTGGTCAGCTGCATTCATGAGACAGGGGTTAAATAGGATTGAACCAGGCTCTGCAGCAGGACTTCTGGGAGCCTTTCAAGGTGCTGAGCATCGTCTCCCAAATTTATCTGATTAGATAAATTTGGAGATGAGGCACCTTCTCATCTCCCAGCAGAACCTTCCAGGCCTGAGGCAGAGGTAGGGTCTGGCTTCCCGGGTGCCAGCCTGGGCTCAGAGGCCTCTGTCAGCTCCTGACTGAGGAGCAAAAGAAGAATTACACTTCGGGATCATGTTCTGCAGCACAGAAGGGGTGAGCGCTATAGGTTTGGGGTTTGTGGGGGCTGTGGGCTGACAGCTATCGGGGAGAAAGTGTTGGTGAGTGGGGACCCCGTGCCCCATTCACTCGGAGCCTCCTCCCACCTGGTGGGGCTGGCAGCCCAGTCTGCAGAGCCAGGCAGGAGGCGGAACCTGAGAAATCCACATGCAGGGACCCCTGTTCTTGGGACTTCCCTGTTCTCTGATGCTCCCATGTACTAGAACACATGCTGAGGAATTCAGAATTTAAATAAAGCTGGCCTTTCTGACCTTGAGCCTGTGGACAAGAGTGAAGCCTGTCCAGGGAGCGGTGTTAGAAACATAAAAGGCTGCGCCCTCGTGTGCGCCTGGTGTTGACAGGAGCCCAGGCAGCTGACGGCAGCAGGAGCAAATGGCCTGCTCTGATGGGGACAGGCAGGAAGTCCTTCAGGGCATTTCTGTTTCATCACAGCTTTTCTTGGGACTGGTGTGTCTGTTGGGGCTTTGGATGACAGGAAAGCGAATGAGACCCTGTTGCTGGATGCAGAGCATCTGGAGCCTGGCAGAATCGAGAGAGGGGAAGATGGTGGCCCCGTGTTGGAGGAACTGGCTTATTTTGTGATCCCCAGAGACCAGCATGGCTGACCCCTTAGTGCTACAAATCCATAGCCAGGTCTCAGGACAGCTTTTGGTTTTGTTTTTATTAAGCCACTGACCAGTGGTTAGGAGCAAGTGATCACAACCTTAACATTTTTATTGTAAATTGGAGCCATGACCTGGGGATAATTTGAAACCCACAAACTGCACATTTCTCTGTAGTCTGCATCTGGACACTTGTCACATCTGACAGTCATCGCCAGGACTGCCTGGGCCTGTGCTCATTCCCAGTCAATCAGTCCTGGGACACAGACATCCCGGACTCATGCCTGGTGCCAGGCCTCATGCCTGCCAGAGGATGCAGACACACCCGCACCCACCATCACCATACAAGTGCTGGGCACTCTTCTCAGTGCTTATATATGGGAACTCAAGTAATCCCACACCCTAGGAGGTGGCAATACTGTTATCCCAGTGTGCAGATGAGGAATCAGAGGCCAGAAAAGGTGGTGACTTCAGTCACACAGCAAGCATGTGGCAGAGCTGGAGTCCAGGCTGTCATTCTGAGCCTGCCCCTGGCTGGGCCATTGTTCCTTGTCACCTCTCTGCAGAAGGTGGGCCTCGTTCCCTACGTCAGACCCCCAGCCTGGCCAGCGCTCTTCCCACTCTGCCCCAGGCCACCTGCTGTGCCTGTGAGGGCTGTGTGTGAGCACTCATGCAAGCGCTGCTGACTCTCTTGTCTCTCCCCTGTGTCCTGCCATGAAGCTGATCAGCATCTCCTTTGGGGACCTGAACCCCTTTCCCCTATGCCAGATCCGGAACCGACGCACCTACCACTTGGAGAAGGTCCAGGTGGAGCTGACCAAGCTGGAGTCCATCTGATAGGACTTCCTGCATGAGCAGGACACCAGCCCTGACAAGGGTGAGCTGGTCAGCGATGAGGAAGAGTATACCTGAGTGGGCTTTGGGACACTTCTCTTCCTACCTTCACAACCAAAATGTGCCCAAAGGTTGAAAGCGTGCTTAAAAGCCAGAACATAACATGTATGGCCTCTGGGACATCTGCTGGGCAGATGTCCAAAGCCAGACTGCACTTCCTCATTTCCCACTGTGTGGGGGCAGGGGTGGGAGGTCTCATCTGTTTACAGCCATTTCCATGCCACGCTTTTGGTTACACGTATCTCAGTCATGCTTTCTGCCTGATTGGTGGATCCCCAGGCTTACCAGTGGCTATTTGCAAGAGCCTGTTTCCAGCCTCCATCAGCCTGTCGGTGCTCTGACCCCAAAACTTTGCTTTTCTGGGCATCTCCCCATGTTCTCTCTCCTGTCCATGATGGGCAGTGGTGTGTGGTTTTGAATGGCAGTGCTGTGAAGGATGCCCACTGTGCTTCAGGCACCTGTAGGCCAGAGGGTTGCTGCCTCAGGCATAAGGTCAGTATGAAAAGGGACTGCCTTAGAAAAGCAGGCACATCCCTTGTTCAGAAATGGCCACTGTAGAAAGCCCATGAACCTCCCACCAGTGGTTTTAAGCTGTTAGCCATGCCCCATTTCTAGAATAGCCTTTGCTCTTCCACACACAACTCTTCCAACAGTGGCTCCCAACCTGGATGGGGAGGGCCTGGCTGCCCAGACACCCACCCTCACTTCTCATGGCCAGCCTGCATTTGCAGATCACTGGGTTGCTCTGCCCCAGCTTGCCGCGTGCCTGGCGTGGCTCAGTGAGATTCTGTGGAATGCCCTTCTTGACTTGTGGGAATCATTCACCAAGTATGACGGTTCGGGATTCCAATTCAATGGTGGAATGCAATTTTAAGAGGTACTTTTTTCCTATTATATTTTGCTGTCAACTTTCTAGCAGTGCCACAGCAAAGCTGGCGTTTCAGCACACTAGATTGAGCCCCGGCTTCATGTCTTTAGTGGAGCTGGTTAACATTTCACTGGGTAGAGGGGCTGGCCTCTATATTTAGCCAAAAGCCTTTGCCTCTTTTCAGGCAATAAAAATGGGTTTTGCCATTGTCTTTGTCTTTGAGAGCAGCAGTTTGAGGTCTGACTCCTTCAGGAAGTTGTCCTGTGAGCTGAGCCTTGCAGTCTGCTCAAATCAAGTGTTGGAACTTCCCACTCCCTCAGCCCATCAGAAACGACAGCTGTCAGCCTGGGGGGCAGCTGCTGAGGAGGTACAGCAGGAATGGGGCTGGGCCCATGGGCCAGCACCAGCTGCCCTCAGGTTTTACTTTCCAAGCTGATGGCCCCTAGAACATGCCAACACACACTGCCATGTCCTGGGGCTAAGACGCTGCCTTTAGGGACAGGCTCATGTTGTCCAGTTTGCCGAGAGATGCACCTGACCAGGGTCCCATCATGGCTGCAACCCATGGTAGTATGTTCGTGTTTCCAGGCAGTTGTCAGCAGCTGCCTGGCAGTGTGTGTGTGAGAGCAGGAGAGTTCCTGGAGGAAAGGGACTGGGGACACTTTCTCAGCGGTTCTCCTACCTGGAATCAAGTGCCGCATGTCCAGGAGGCAAGAGAGGGCAGCTCTCCCGGTGCCGGATGGGGAACAGGATGGAGCCAACTCCTCCTTCCAGGACTGTGGCCTCAATCTTTAGCGCTAACACTTCCCCACTTCATGTCACTGAGGAAAGAGCTGTTCTGTCCCCTCCAGTGCCCTGAAGGTCCCTGGCCTCCACTGGCTGCCATGGCAGGGGGCCCTTCTGGCAGGGGCTGCCCCACACTGCTGTTCCTCCTCCGAACCTTCGCCCCAACACCCAGCCCATGGCCCCTGCAAGGGGGACTTTGCCAGCTGGGAAACCCAAAGGCCTGTCCAAATACACGCACAAGGACCGATGGGAGCTCCCTCCCCACACCTGCTGGTAGTTGCCAACTTTTAAATGGATGGGGTTTTTTGATGGGTTGAACCTCTGTTAATACTTTTGTGTGCTTTCACTACAGTTTATATTTTTATAGGCTATTTGCCCAAGATGTTTCTGGATTCCACATATCTATTTTATATAACAAGTGCTTATGTGTGTGACTCCCTTGTATCTGTGCCAGCCTGAGCCTCCGAGTTGCTCTTCCCTCTGGCCCTGACTCTCACTGACTTGCTGATGTGATGTGTGGGCTGGCCCACTTACCTCAGGTAGCCTGCGGCACTGCTGATGGCTACGGTAGCCGCCATCATTTCAACTACAGTATACTGATATAGGAAGTATCCTAGACAGATGCCTGGTTGGGTTTTCTAACTACATGTTGGTATTGCACAGATCCCCACCCGCCATCCTATAGTGTTGTCTCCCTGCGTGTTCCGGGGCTTCTGGGCAGCTGGGCCTGCCTGGGGAAGTCCTTGCAGGTGGAAGGCCATACAGAGACCTAGTGTGTGCCACTGAGCATCCCACCACTGCTGGGCAACTGGAGGACTGCAGGGGGCACAAGATGACTCTATCTTTTTATGTCACAGCAGCTACTTTGCTGACCTTCCAGTTACATTTTGGAACTGTAATACTAAGGAAGAAATAAACTAATTTGTATGATATTCTGCACTGAAATTCCATTATAGTCACTAGTGATGAGGCTCACCCCAAGGGCTTGGAGGGTGGGCCAGGGCTTATTGGTGTTGGGGGGCGAGGAGGGGCTCTCTGACCTTCCAGCATGGCATTTCTGGGTGTCCCTTGGTTCGCCCTGGGGCAGTTGCATCAGGATGGCTTTGCCAGCAGGGACAGCCTTGGGAGGCCCCAAGAACCATGGCCAAGCTGCAGGTGTGGGCTGGGGGCACTGAGGTGGGAAAGCCAGGAGCTGGAGGCTCCCTATGTCCCGATAACCCCCCACCCAGCCACAAAGAACAGGCACGCCTCCTTCCGCCAGCTGTGCCATGCCCTGTCTGAGTCACAGGCTTGTTTGTCTCCTGCCTGGGCTGACAGCTCAGGCCCAGCTGCCACTGGGACAAGCCCAGGCATCAGTGGAAAACACCCAAGAATGATGATCAAATGTCTTCCCATAAGGGTGTTTTGGGGTGGCTCCAGCATGGATTCCCAGACCGGGCAGGCCAAGGCCTCACAGGGTTTTCTCTTCTGGGGACATGGATTCAGCAAGGCTGGGGGTTCCTGAAGTCACACAGCACAGCAGTGGTGGCAGAGTTGGGACAGGGACTGGCTCAGTGTGTGGGTCAGAAGCAAGTCAGCAGGCCCTGCTCCCCACCCCTTGGAAGGGATTGCCACCACGGGCAGTTCTGACTAAGGCCTGGGAAGCCATGACTCAGAGAGTGGGTCCCCAGGGTCTCTTTGGGCCAGCCGGGCTGCTGTAGACAGACAGGAAGCACGCCTGACACTCCTCCACCCTTGGGCAGTGCAGCGGGGCTGGGAATCACGCTAGCTTGCCCAGCAACTTGCTTTCCTGTGTGAACTCTGGCAGGCTGCCTCTCTGTGCAAAGCCACAACTGGGGCCTGCCTGGGGTCCTCTCCCTCTTCCACCTGCTCAGGGTGGCCTGGAGCTTGGAGGTGGGCAGTTGGAGCCTAGGATGGGCCTGTGTCAGCAGGGCATGTGCCCTTGGGCCAGTTACTTCTTCTCAGAGCCTTGGGCTCCTCCTCTGAGGATGGGGCATGTTGGTGTGAAATGAGTTGAGCATGTTGAGTTGGGAAACAGCAGGACAGGCACCTTCAGGCAGCCCCCCTGGTCACGCTCCCTCCCTCCCTTCCAAGTCCTGGGACAGACATTCATCACAAAAGGGTTCAGCCTCTGATACTGTTTCTTGGTCTCAGTCCTTAAGGAGTAATTTTTTTTTTTTTTTTTTTTTTTTTTTTTTGAGATGCAGTCTTGCTTTTTTGCCCAGGCTGGAGTGCAAAGGTGCAATCTCAACTTACTGCAAACTCCGCCTCTCAGGTTCAAGCAATTCTCCTTCCTCAGCCTCCCAAGTAGCTGGGATTACAGGTGCCCACCACCGCAACTGGCTAATTTTTGTATTTTTAGTAGAGACGAGGTTTCGTCACATTGGCCAGGCTGGTTTAAAACTCCTGACCTCAGGTGATCTGCCTGTCTCAGGCTCCCAAAGTGCTGGGAGCCACTGTGCCCAGTCAGGAGTGATTTTCAGTGGTGTCCACTCCATCCTCAGCATACACTCAGCCCTGAGTGTGCGTGGCTGCCACATGCAGACTCCAGGGCCACACTCCCCTTTTGTCCAGGGATGTCATATGCTGGAGAACAGAATGTGGGAGGTGACCCCTGTAGGCTGCAGGGCAACCTCTCTGAACCTTAGTGTCCCCACCTGGAGAAGGGGTGTAACACCTTCCAAGGGGAGAGCTGAGGAGGAAATTGTCAACGGCTGAGTCCAAGGCTCACAGACAGAGGGCAGGGTTGGATCCAGGGCTGGGCCTGGGCCTGGGCCTGGGAGGACAGTGTCTGCCCCTTCCCCAGCCTCCCACCCCTGGCCAGGACAGGACCCTTTTCAAAGCACAATCATGCCCCTCTGTTCCCTGCTGTGGGCACCACTGTCTGGCTCCATGGGACTAGATTTTATGGGAGGGGAAGGGGCTGTGGGTAGGAAGGTGCCAGGTGCTGGACCATCGATCAGCATGGTAGGAACCTGTTGCTGGGGCTGGTGGTGGGAAAGGGGCCACTCTGAGGTGGTAGCAATTAGCCCAGCCCTATCTCTGGGCACAGAGATGAAGGGACACGTGGGGACAAGTAGGACACAGCTGGCCAGACTGCTCTTCCCCTCTCTGCCTGCTTTTTCCAGAAGAGTCAACAGATAGAACAGACAGGGTCAGGGAGGAGCCCACGGGGGACCCAGTCCCCACCACTCCAAGGGGCAGTCCCTGCAAGTGACAAAGTGGGCTCAATCCCTGTGGAACAGGTCTCAGAGGACCACAGAGTGGGGCCCCAGGGGAGGCTGGGAGCCTGAGCTGGAGGCAGGCAGCAAGTAAGGGCCAAGCTGTGCCCCTGCCCAGAAGACCTTCCTGCCCCCAGCACCCCACCCTCTGCAGACAGGCCTCCCTGGGCAGCAGCCCCCCAGCTTCCAAGGCGCTCCGTGCCTCACCAGATGCCACGCTCTCACGGACCCGATTGCTGCTCTGCCCCCTGCAGATCTGCCCCAGAGGAGCAGGTGAAAAGCCACACTGCCTGCAGCGGCCTCTGCCCCCAACTCTCCCCACTGACCCCTGCCCCAGTGCATCTGTACTGCCAGGCCTCCGTGACCACCTCCAGCCACAGGGACTGTACTCAGCCTCGGGTTCTGCGTCACAGGGTCCCATCTCCCAGACCAGCCTCCCACTTCTCAGGTGGGCCACGAAGCCTAGAGAGAGTGGGCCTTACAGGCTGTCAGTGGAAACCAGGGACTGAGCCCAGGCCCACTGGGGAGGGAGGCCAGCTCCAGGCTGTGCTCGTCAGGGCTGAGGCTTGGCTGGGCCCTCCTGCCCCAGGTTATCAGAGCTATTCTGGGAAGTGGCTTGTTTCCAGCCTCCTGGCCTTGCTCCTGATGCCACTGCCACTGCTGACAGCCCCCAACTGCTGCCCGGGCCCTGCTTACTCCAGCAGACCTCCCTGGGGAGGAGGAGCAGGAGGGCAGCAGACATCCCCCAGGCCCAGCAGAGGGCACGAGGCAGCAGGCAGGGTCCTCCACCAAAGCTCCAGGCAGAGCTCCAAAGCGCACATCTGCAGGCTTGCATCTTGGTCGCCCAGGGTGACTTCAGACAAGCTGCTTCACCTCTTGGGCTTGGAGGTGGGGTTGACAGAGGAGGTCTGTCAACCCCACCTCCACAGCAAACAGATGTGGCCATGCTGTGTCACTGCAGCGACCACACACTCTGGAGTTTCCCGGCTTTCCACATGTCCCACCAACTGTCCCACAGACCAGCAGGACATCCTGGGAATTCCGGGTCTCAAAGTCCAAGACACCTTCCCAGCCGCCCCTCCACTGTTCACTGGTGGCAGAAAACTCCTCACTTAGGACAGCTTCTAGTTCAGCCACCTAACCAGCCCCCATAGCCCACTCCCTGCAGCCCACTCACACCCGCCCCTGGGAGACCTTGCAAGCCCAGGGCCTCCTGGGCCATCCGTCCTTGGTTCTAGGCCCCCAGGTGCTTCAGTTCCTGTTCTCTGCCCCATCTGGTCCTCACCCCCAGGGATCATAACCACCCCACCACCCTAGCCCTGAAGGTGAGAGACATGGTGCCAGCACCCAGCTCAGGCAGCACACAGGAGTGCTCTGAGATGCTGGCTGGGTGCATGCTGAAGGCAGGCAGGACAGGGTGGGGGCACTGCCACTGGGCCTTGAGGTAATGGAGTTTGAGGCAGGAAGGCCACCCTTGCCAGATGCAGGGTAGCGAGGCATGGCAGGGGCCACGCTGAGCCCGAATGAGGGCTGCCCAGGAGCCAGCACAGGTAGAGAAGTCTGCGTTGGACAAGGGGAGAAGGCAGACTGGAGAGATTGCAGGGGGCCCCGAATGCCAGCTTGAGTGCCCTGGCTGAGGACTCTGTCCTAGGGGCAGAGAGCAGACAGTCAATAGCACAGGGGCCGCAGCTCCTGACACCAC
This sequence comes from Macaca thibetana thibetana, assembly GCF_024542745.1. NCBI lineage: Eukaryota > Metazoa > Chordata > Mammalia > Primates > Cercopithecidae > Macaca > Macaca thibetana. Next base: position 167,352,789 of record NC_065584.1, on the reverse strand, counting down.
AGCTTCTGGATTCCTTAGATTGGCGGGGCGGGGGGGGGGGGGGGTCCCAGGCCCTCTCCCTGACCTTGCAATTGGGGATGACAGTGGCTTTCGGGGAGAGGAAAAAGTCACCTTTCCTGAGCCCACGCAGTGCTGGGCCCTTCATGCCCAGACCCCATTTATGGAAGGATGGGGCTTGGTGGCCCCTTTATTCAGCACATGAAGGCCCTGAGAGGGAAATGGAGCCCAAAGCCACTCAGCTGGTGAGGGGAGCCTAGATGAGACTCCAGGGCCACCCTGTTTCCTGCCATCAGCACTGCTGAGAGCGGCTGGGACTCAGGAAGGAAGTGTGTGAGTGTGTGTGTGTGTGTGTGTGTGTGTGTGTGTGGTGCGTGTGTGGGGGGGGTAGGCGGGGGGGGGGGGGGGGTATCCAGAACCACCTCTAGCTCAGGCCCTTCCACCAGGACCCAGCTGGCCAGGAAACCCCCTACTACTTGGATTATCAGGACCCTGGAAGGGAGGCCCTTCCTGCGGTTCCATTGCTCACTCTAGGCAGTCCTCTGGCTGAGGAATGGACAGGCCAGGGCTGGGGACAGGGACTCACCCAGGCCCAGTTTTCACACAGCCTCAGGGACATCCCTGGTCTCACTATGGGAAGACTGAGACCCAGAGGGGGAAGAGCTTACCCAGGTTCACACAGCAAATCAGGGGCCAGGGCCACTCCCTCTACTCCCCCAAGGTCAGACAGCTGCCTGCGGGATGTTGTGTGACTGTGACTACCCTTGACTGACTCCCAGCACAGCCCAGCCTCCGGCATGGCATCCTGTGGCATCAGGATTTTCAGTGGCCACGTGGCTCCTGAGCCCAGACTACAGATGGAGCCAGCCGGTGCCGTGGATGCAATGGTTTGACGACCCCATTTCCCCATCGCCCTCCCCGCCCCACCTCACTTCAGCAGAGATCCTGGGGTCAGGGGACTCACGGTGACGCTCGACAGGCTCACAATCCTCGGTGCCACACGGCTGGGAGCTCTCAGACCAGGCCTCGTGGCCACACTGGTCGCTGTCTTCCTCGGGCAGCCCCGTCTGGGTGTTGACACACTTGACCAGGCGCCGCTGGACACCACCGCCACAGAGGGCTGAGCACTGTGAGACACAAAAGGAATGAGTGTCTCCCAGGCCAGCCCTAGCAGTGGCAGCAGTGGGGGCCTCTGGGAAACCATCCCTGCGCCCTGTGCCTGACAGGCCTGCCCTTGCTCCCAGCCGCCCCCTCAGTGCCTCCTGGAGGACCTGGTCCCACTCCTAGAACCCACTTGGTGCTGGAACCCCACTCTCACTTGTGGGATCGGCTCCTGCAGAGGGGAGGGGCATGAGAACAGTGGGACAGCCCATGGGGCTGCCAGGCAGTGAGCCCCTCACATGGGACACACCTGAGAGGCCTGGGCAGGGGCCCTGGGATGGAGCCCTGATGCAGTAGTGGGCAGAGACGTGGGCAAGACAACGCTGTGCCTGAGGGACAGGGCAGAGGACCTGCAGCAGCCCTTGGGCAGGAGGGGAGGAGACAGGTTTCACAGCCAGGGCCCAGCCCACCAGGCTTCGTTGTTATTAGGTGTGGGTCTGAAAACCCTAAACTGAGTCTGTGCCAGTGTCGTGCTGTGCCTGGCCCTGTGCTTCATTGAGTTCCTTCATTTAATCCTCCCAACCCTCCTCTCCCAAGCTGTCCCAGTTTTGCAGATGAGGAAACAGGGTCCCAGCAAAGCAAAGCAACCTGCCCAGAGTCACTCAGCAGCCAGTGGGACAAAGACTCAAATGCTGGCCCAGCTGACTCCAGGACCCAGCTCAGGGCCCAAATCTGAGATTTCTGAACCCCTGAGTTCCAAACAGGCCCAGCAGAAGCTGTCCTGCCCATCTGAGGCCCTTCCTCCACCCGCTTCTGCCACTGGCCTTTGCTGGGCTCCCTTATCCCCCCAAGCTCATCATTCCTGCCTCAAACTTCACACCTGTAGGGCAGGCTGGGAACCCAAGATCTGGGGCACCCCTGGGGGCATCTTCTTCAGGAGGAAATTGATCAAAGGGTTCCCAGGGGTCTGCTCTGAGGGTGGGGGTGGGGAGCAGCCAGCCTGGCTGGGTCAAGGGCTAGGGGACCAAGATCCCGGTGCCCCCTCCCCTTGGCTGCAGGAGGCTCTGTGGCAGGCACGGGGCTACACATGGAAGGCACAGTAGGACGGCTGTGTGGTCGGGGAGTCCGATCCCCTGTCCACTCCAGGTCTAGATATGGCTCCTCAAAGGGCCCATAGGACAGATCCTTGTGGAAGTTGATGAAATTGTAGTCATAGTAGAAGTTGTCCACAAACATGGGCCTCGGCGTGTCCAGCTCTAGGGCCTCCTCCTCAATGGCGTTGCCCATGGTGGCTGGCTTGAGTGATGAGGCAGGTGAAGGGCATGGGGCCAGGTGGCACAGGATGAAGTCAGCCTCATTGAAGAGCTCATGGCTGGAGGAGCCGCTGTCTGAGCCTTCAGGGCACAGTGTGTCCAGGGGCCACCGACAGGGTGGCAGAGAGCAGATGACTTCGCTGGCTGGCTGCTGGGCCTTGTTACAGGGGACACCAGTATCACTGGTGCAGAGGACATTTCAGTGCTGAGTGCCCTCCCCACATGTCACTGAGCACTGCAGGGGAAGCCAGGGTGAGGAGCTTAGGCTGGGAGGCAGGCTGCCAGGGGACGCTGGGGCATGGCTGGGTAACCTGTCCACTACCCTATGTCAGAGTGGCAGAGACCCCAGCCAGCCCTCTCTGGTCCTGCCCAGCTCAAGGCCATGGCTGTGGACATGCTTGCCAGGGGCTTCCTGATCCCTGAGGCTTTAGAGTCAGGGGCTGGACCCTGGAATGCCCAGGCTCCCTCCCACCCACGAGGGCTCCAGGAAGGCTGTCTGCCTACCTGTAGCCAAAGACCAAGGGTGGAGCTGGAGGCGAGCCCCCTCCCATCCCACACTCACCTAAGACCAGTTCCCCACAGCCCAGGTGGCCGGACAGGGCACATGGCGGTTTCAATGGGTTTCAGTAGGGGTCCAGGGAAGGTGTTCACAGGCGGGTGGCTCCAGGGCACTCTGCTCATCCAGCCCCATGCTGGGATGCAGAGCATGGCCCGGCAGGAGAGGCCCCCAGGCCCACAGGAGCTGGAGCACAGCTGCCACTCACCTGCCCACCATCTGGTGAGGGCACATGGGTGGCATCACCGTGGCATCAGATGAGTGGCATCAGCAGGCTCACCAACAGGGAGGGCCAGGCTGGGCTTCCAGGCCCTCAGGGTTTGGGCAGAGCTGGGACTGAGGCCAGTGGATGATTCTCCAGAGCTCCAAGCCCAGGTAAGTGTCCTGCCCTCAAAGCCTGGTGACATGGCACAGCCCCTCCACTCCTGCCACCCTCCCCTCAGGGAAACTGAGTGTGACCTGAGGCCTATTTCCACATCCAGGGGCCCAAAGAGGAGGACCACAGGTGTCCAGGCTGGCCCAGGCTGGGGTGACAGGGACTGGGGGCTGGGGTTTCAGCCTTGGGAAGAGAATGAAAGCCCGGCTCCCTCTGCTCCTCCCCAGGGCCCCCGGGGACCCAGATGTAGGGGCCTGTGGCAGACCCAGGATGCCTGGGGGTGGGGAGTTGGTGGCGGAGTGGAGGCGGGCTCACCTGGCAGGGCAGGGCTGCTACTGCACTTCCTCTGGCGGTCATCGGGCTGGCCCAGGGGGGCACAGTTCTCCTCGTCCACGGGCCCTGCTTGCTTCTCCGAGCAGTATCCATTCTGCCTCTGCACACCTAGGGGCCATGGGGCTCAGCCTGGGACTGGCACCCAGGTGCCCACCGCCCAAGACCCAAAGACACCCTTTCTGCCAGACCCTCCCAGCGCCTTACTGCCCATGTCAGGATGAAGGCAGACCTCCACCATCGCCTCCTTGCTGTCCTGGTTCTCACTCACACCCTCTCCTATGTAGCCTCCCCTCTGACTGCCCCTGGACGGGTGGCAGAGTGTGGAGGTTTCATGGGTTGGGTGCCCAGACCCTCTGCTTCCTAACTGAGATGCCTGGACAGCTCATTTGGCCTCTCTGAACCTCAGCGTCCTCCTCTGGGAAGTGAGAGCAACAATCCTGCCTCCTCCAAGCCCTGGTGGGAGGACTGCGTGTGTTCTTGCATGTGCAGGCTCGGCCTGTGCCCCGCACATCCTAAGAGCTCGATCCGTGCCAGCTGCTGCTAGCATGCAAACCCAGTCATGGCATCAAGGCCATCCCACCGTCCACACCCTTCCCAATGGCTCAGAGAATATCTGGAAAAGAAATTGGGCAACAAGGGGCAGCCCCTGCTCTCCACCCCTGCACCAACCTTGGCACTGCTCCTGTCCTTCACACTCTCCGCCACTGCCCATCCTGGGGCCTTTACATCGCCACGCTCCTCACCTCAGACACTCACTCCCATACTGCCTGTTGAGGCCCAGCCACAGGACCCCCTCTGCAGGTGGCTCTGCCTTCGTGGCTCCACCCCCACCCTGTGGTCCAGAGTGTAAGTTGTCCCTCCCCTGAGCTGCCAGTTCCACACCCGTCCCCCTCTTTCCTCACCAACAGATTCTGATTTTGTTCAAGGAGCAATGAGGCCAGCTGAAAACACAACTCCCTGACACTCCCTTGCAACTAGGGGGGTTTGGGACACAGTCCTGGCTGGGGAGAAAAAGGCACAAGTCCCTCATTAGGAGTCAGCCCTTTCCCCTCTCCTTCCTGCCCAGTACAGGATAAGAGCCCTGGAAGGGAGGAAACCATCTGTGACAAGCAGGAGTGTAGGGGAGGCTGCTGTGGCAAGGACAGTATGGCTGAGGGCCAGTCAGCTCCAGATCCCGCCAGCTTGGACTGTGCACCTGGGACTTCCTGCCCGAGACAAAGAACCCCTGTCTGTTCCAGCCACCATGGGGCACTTGCCTCTGCAGACACTCCCAAGTGGTCCACTTGCGAAGCAGCCAATTTGCTGAAAGACAATTCCCTGAATCTCTAGTGCTGTAAATGTATGTGTTGGTTTTCATGTTTGTCCAATTAAAGACACCTGTGTTAGGCCAGGCGCAGTGGTTCACGCCTGTAATCCCAGCACTATGGGAGGCCGAGGAGGATGAATCACCTGAGGTCAGGAGTTCGAGACCAGCCTGGCCAACATGGTGAAACCCCATCTCTACCAATAATGAAGAATTAGCCGGGCATGGTTGCGCGTGCCTGTAAATCCCAGCTACTCAGGAGGTTGAGGCAGGAGAATCACTGGAACCTGGGAGGTGGAGCCAAGATCGCACCATTGCACTCCAGTCTGGGCGACAGAGTGAGACTCCATCTCAAGTGAAATAAAATAAAATAAAATAAAATAAAATAAAATAAAATAAAATAAAGACAGCTGTATTAGATAACATGGGTTTCCTAGCTTTGGAAGCTATCTGTCCAGTTCTCCATTTTCATTTTGTCACCATAATAGCATTTTAAGGAATGCTCAAATGTCTGCATCTCAGACTCCTGATCCTGAGACCCTGAGGACACTGAGTGTCAACGATGGGAAGACCGAGGGGAAAAGGGGAGGACTAAGAGACAAAGGGGGAGACTGAGGTGTGGGGAGACCGAGGAATGGCGGGGGAGACTGAGTGGGGGGAGGAAGATTGAGGGGCATGGGAGGGACGGGGGGGTGGGGGAGACCGAGGGGTAAGGGGGGAGACTGAGAGGCATGGGGGGAGACTGAGGAGTATGGGACAAGACAGAGGGGCAGAGCGGGAGAACAAGGAGCAGTGAGGAGGAGACAAAGAGACAGAGAGGGGAGACTGAGGAGCACGGGGGGAGACTGAGAAGTATGGGGGGAGATGGAGGGGTAGAGGGGAAGCCGAGGAGCAGTGAGGAGGAGACAAAGAGAGAGCAGGGACTGAGGAGCATGGGGGGAGATAGATAAATATGGGGAGGAAGAGTCGGAGTTAATGAAATTGCCCTGCTTTTTACAAATAGTTCAGGGAAATAAGTCAGGGTGGTGAGGGGACACTGGGCTGGTCTCCGGGACACAGCAGAAATGCAAGCATAAGACCTGCCAGAGGTGAGCAAGGACACAATCGAGAGGGAGCTGTGTCTGCTGGAGGGAGAACACCAAGAGCTGGAGCACACTGAGCACGCGCCGTGAGCCAGCACCCACCTGCCTCATCCATTTACCCTCCCAGTGGGCCTGGGACATAGGGCAGTTGCCAGCCTCATCTCACAGATGGGGAACTGAGGCTCAGAGAAGCCAACTTCCAAACCCGTGGTGGCCCAGCAGTGAGCTGGAAGCTGAAGCCAGCGTCCCTGTCCAGAGATGAAGCCCCTGCCGCCGGGGCTGTGCCTGCCCCACTTCTCACCTCTGCCACAGGTGACTGTGCACTTGGTCCAGGGCCCATAGTGCCAGGAGAACTCGGGCGGCAGGACCTTGCCATGGCCACCTGCCTCCCTGTGGATGGTGTACTCGTAGCGCACCCCGGGGTTGCTCTCCTGCAACAGCAGCTGGGTGGGCAGGCAGCAGCCCGTGAGCACGAGGTGTCTTCTCCATCCACCCAGTCCTAAAGGAGCCAACCCCAGCCACCTCTGTGAACTGTAGCTACACCATTGGGCCATTTTAAAGATGAGAAAATTGAGGTAGAGGCTGCAGCAGGAGGGCCTCGCTCAGAGCCAGGCTCTGTGACTGACCCAGGGCTCACTCTTCCAGGACGAGACCTGCCATAAGGGGTGCTGGGCCTGGGGACTGCGCCTCCGCTCCCCCACCCTGGGCCTTGGGAGGCAGGCACCTGGATCCAGACAGGCTTGTTGGTGGGACCCAGGGACGTGAGGTTCTCCCGGTTGCCCCTGCGTGCGTATGTGAAGGTGATCCCTGCCACCTGGTAGTCCCCGTCCCACTGGATGGTCCAGCCATCACTGAAGAAGTACTTCTCTGGGTCCTCGCTCTGCAGTGCCAGGAAGTTGGCAGCCTTGGCCACCTCCTGGATGCAGATCTCGCGTGTGCCGGCTGGGATCAGCCCCACGTCCACATACCCTGTCAGCCAAGGGTTGTGGGTAGGTTGTGCCCAGGGTGAGAAGGTTGCTTATCCCCACCCGCTTCCCTCACGTCTCTCCCCACTTGCCTCCGCCTGCTGATGCCAAAGATTTTGCCATTAGCTTTAAAGTCTGAGCTCCCCAAATTGCTCAGATCTGTCATAGACCATCAAAACCTCGCAGAGGTGCCACAAATCCTGACCCCGTGGCCATGCCCCATCACCCCTCACTTGGGGACCTAAGCTGGTCTCATCACAAGGCTGGATCCATCCCCTACACTAAAGGCCAGCTGGCATTCTCTTTCTGAAAAAACCAAAGAGCCCAGGCCTTTCTCCTGGGACACCCTCCTCATCCCCATGCGGCCTGCTTTTATTCATTCACTTCCATCACACCCGTCACATGCCAGGCACTACTCTCAGCACTTCATATGTGTAAGCTCATGGGTAACGGCCCTATAGCCTAGGTACTATTGTTATCCCCATTTTACAGATGAGCAGAGTGAGGCAGACAGGGATAGTAACGTGCATGAGCGTCCTGCTGGGATATGAGCAGCCTCCAGGGCCAGTGCTTTATCCAACACACTGCACTGCTCTCTGGGATGAAGTCTAAGCTTCTCAGCCTGGGGCTCGAGGCCCTATAGCTGGTCCTGCCTTCCCTTCTTGCCTCCAGGCTCTGGTACAAGCTCTTTCCTCCATTTGGAAGACCACTTCCATCTCTTCTGAGTTTTATGATTCAGCTCAACTTCCACCTCCTACAGGAAACCTTCCCTGACTTCCCCAGGCCAGGACCTTCTTCCTCGGTGCTCCCACAGCCCTCTGGGCCTACCTCTACTGCACTGGTCACACCAGAAGGTTCTGTCCCCTTGCAGGACTGAGCACTTCACCTGCATGTCCCCATCACCTAGCACACAGTCAGTATTTGAGCAACGTGTGCAAAACAGACCAAAGGTGAGGGCACGGAGTTGGGCATCTCAGAAGCTTCAGGAGGAGACTACCATTCTTTGAAAGGCCCAGGGGCCACACGCAAGCCGAGCTGGCCCTGCCTGGGGTCTCTGGGACAGGAGGACTCCCCGTGGGGACAGCTCTCTGCATGTGGGCCAGGGGTCCCCTGACTCCTGCAAGAATTCTACCCCAGCAAGGCTTCCCTGCTTAGCCATCTCTAGTCTAGGTGGGGACCACAAGACGAAGGACAGGGGCCCAGGGGAGATGGGGAAGGGGCCACCAGGTGAAGAGCACACCCCTCCCCAACAGCGGTTCCACCCCATACCCAGGCCCTCGGCCTCCTCGAAGGTCCCGCTCACGGTGTGGCAGGTGGAGTCATTGCCGTGACACACACCACAGTGATCCTCCATAGCACCGGAGTCAATCTTGAAGTCACAGCCCACGTTCTGCAACACACAAGGAGGAGAGGCCCCTGGTGCTGGTGGTCAGCCCTGTGTGGTCCCAGTCCCGGGGGCCAGCCAGGGTCAGGAGGAGAAAGCTGGGAGTGGGGGTCAGGAGGCCTCTCTCTGGCCCTGCCCCATCCCAGCTGTGCCTCTGACTCAGGTGAACTTCTCTACCTCCCTGAGCCTCAGTTTCCTCACATGTGAGATGGGGAGACCCACCCCTCCCTTAAAGGCATGTCGTGAGCATCACATAAGACAAGAGAAGGGAAGAGTTCTGCAAAGGCTGCAGGCAGGCAGGGGATCTGATGCACTCCTGACCAGCGCATGCAGGGAAGGCACTGGGGGTTGGCACCTCCCTGCTGGTCCTCCTCGGAGCCCAGGCCTTGATACACCAGTGGCTTAGAGGGCAAGAAGCAGGGACAAGTAGGTGGCTGGGGACATGGGCAAAGAGGAGAGGCCATCATTGTTATTAAAAATAAGAATAGAAATTGTTACCAAATACTGAGTGCTACTCTTTGGGGCTTAGAGCCCTTCAAGTCACCTATGTCACCTCATTTAACCCCTTCTATCAGGGAGCAAACCACTGCCTGGGGTCAGCCAGCCAGCAAGAGGTCAAGTCACTGCCTGGGCTCCAGTTTCCTGTCTGGGGTGGTGCTGGTGCAGGCATCCAAGGAGATGCAGGGAAGTGAGTCCTGACTGGGAGGGGTCCCCAGTGCCAGGAGGTGTGGCAGGGGCTTTGCCTTAGAGATCATAGAGGGTGGGGGCTGGGAAACCCAATGGTAGAACATGGGGAGGGTGGCCTGAAGAGGACCAGGAGGGACCCAGGAGAGAACCTGGGGCCCGCCAGTGGGGCTGGGGGCAGCCAGTACTGGGAGAGCCTCTTCCTAACCAGGCACACCTTGCAGATGCTGTTGATGCAGAGGTCCCAGCTGGCCTGGACCTGGTAGCAGGGGGTGCCATCGACCACGGCATCCCACAACTTCCTGGCAAAGTACTTATTTGAGGGCCAGCAGTACAGCTCGCAGGGGTTCACTGGAGGCCCAAGTAGAAGAGCCATCAGCAACAGCTGGGGCAGGAGTGTGGAGGCCACCAGGAAGACCCCTCTGTGACACACATCCATAGCAGGCTAGAGGCTCCCAAGCAGCACCAACATGCTGGAGGCTCCGGCTGGGCTGGTAGCTATCTGCAAGGTCGCAGACTGGGGAGCTAGGGGTGAGCAGCAGCCCCAGGGGACAGTGGGAGTGGCCCAGGCTTGGGGTGGAGACTGGGCCTCCTACTTGCATCACAGGGTAACCTTGGACCCACACATCCCCAGCCCTCTGGGCCTCAGCGTCTCCATGGGAGGCAGCACTCACCGTCATTGACCACAGGCACCCATGTGTGCAGCTGGTCCTCGTAGAGTGTAGCGTCAAAGTGGCTGCACTGGACGTGGCAGAAGGAGGGGCGGCCAGTGGGGCAGGCCTGCAGCTTGCAGAGGTGGAAGTGCTTCCGCTCACCCACACAGTATCTGCCTTTGTATTTGGGTCGGTGGGGATGAGAGGGGTGGGCCCCAGGGCCTGGTGAATACTACTGCCTGGCCACAGCCCAAAGCAAGCGGCTTCCTCCTGCACCCACACCCCGAGATCCCTGCCACCCAGCTTTGTGCACAATGCTTCCCTCCCTTGGGCTGCCCACCCTCTGGCCCAGACACACCCTCCCTGTTTGTAAGGACCTGTGGGGAGGTGGCAGCAGGAAGCCTGAGTGTGTGACCATGGGCAAGTCTTCGGCCAGCCTCTGGGCCTCAATTTCCTCCTGTATAAAGTGAGGTTTGGGCTGCCTCTGCAGAGGGCTGTTGAAAAGCTGGGACAAGTTGCAGGCATGACTGGCACTGGCTGGAGGGACTGCACCAAGTCTCTAGCCCATGACACCAGCATCCTAACGAGCCCTTGAGTCCTCAGCCTCCCTCCTGGTGGCAGTACCCCAGCCCGGGCCTAAAGGAAGTGCCCAGGGCCCCAGCCAGGTGAGAGGTCTGACCGAGCACAGCTCTTGAAACCCTCCGCATCTAGGCCAGGGTTGCTGGCCCCCACCCAGCTCAGACCTGGAGGTCAGGAGGCAGGGAGGGCCACAGGCCAGTCTTGGATAAGCATAGTGCCCTGGCTGGGGCTGGCTGTGAACCCCATGTCTGCCCCAGGTGGCCTCCTGAAGTGAAGATTAGCCGGGTAGTGCCTCAGGTCTACGGTACCACTGGCGTCTGTGTCTCAGCAGATCTTCACACCACCCCGTTTAGACGGGAAATAGAGGCCCAGAGAGGTGAAGTCATTCACCTCAGGCCATCCCTTCAGTGCTGGCCCATCCTCCCAGCTGCCCCCAGTCTCATCTCAGACTCTTGTTGTGCCTCTGAGGCCACCAAGCCCCTCCCGCTGAGTGCCCCCTACAGACGAGCTGCAAGACTGAGGGCCTGGCCTGCAAAAACTGTATTTGCCCCTGACTACAACTTTACTGGATGGGTACTGCTGTTATATAGATGGGGAAAACGAGGCCCAGAGAAAGGATGAAGATGGGATTCGAACCTGGAGCCATCTAAGGTCTGGGACCCATGCTCTTCCCCACTGCCCTCTCCTGCCTCCTTCCAGCCAGCAGCTGCTTTGCCATGTGGCCTCTGATGAGTCTCTCCAGTCTCTGGACCTCAGTGTCCCCCTCTCTGGAAAGAGGTCAGCAGTGGGGACCCTGTCAGCCCCCAGAACACTGCTTGAAAGTGACTCAGGGTGCCCTGGACACTCGGACTGACCATTATGAGGACATTTCTCAGAGCCAGGGGCTGGGACAGAGCCAAGCTCCTGCAATCGGCTGACTGCTTGGGTCCCTCTGTCCCATTGCCCAGGGCACCCTGGGCCCCACACTCACGTAGGCTGCGTGCACTGCCGCTCAGCGCTCTGTACGCCCACGCCACAGCTCCGGGAGCAGATGGACCAGGCGCTCCAGCCAGACCAGCCACCATCCATGGCCTTGGACCAGAAGCCCACAGACATGCACGCCTCATTGAGACACCACTACCGAGACAGATGGAGGTAGAGCCACCCCACCCCCCAGCCTATCAGTAATCCTCACCCTAGTGAGAACAAGGTGGGTGGGAAGGCCGAGAAAGGCACAGAGGGGAAGGATGGAAGGTGAGAGAGGCCCCTTTACAATCATCACAATCATCTGTGACCCAGACCACAGGGAGGAGCTGAGCAGCGAGTAAAACGGCCCACGTGCTGACTCAGCTGAAGACCTCCGGGGGAATCATGGAATCAAGCCCTGGCCCCAGTGCCTCCGCTTTGCAGATGGGGCCTTGGGCTGCAGAGAGTGCGGGGCTCTGCTAGGAGCACAAGCAAGACTGTGAGCCGGGGCTGACCTCAGGGCCTGGTTACAGCAGGTCTGGCGTCTCACACACCCACCACCAGGACTGGGGACATCCCCTACCTTATTCTCCCCACACTGGGTGCTGTCCACGGCTGCATCCAGCTTGGAGTGACAGGTGGTCCCCACAGAGCACCAGAGTGTGTGGCAGACATTCTGTGAGGAGGAGGGCATGGGCCATACCCTCACCCTCTCCCAGTGCTGCCACCCACCCTGCCCCCTCCCTGTCCCCAAGGGTCCCCTGGGCACCCCTCTACATGGCAGGGGCCCACAGACCCCCAGAGGTCCCTTCTTGTGTGTCTGCTCCCACCTTCCTCCCTGGACCATGTGGTGGTGTGGGGTGCTCGGGGCTGCACTCCTCAGAGCGGTCCCCAGCTGTCCCCACCTCTCCCAGCCTAGCCCCTCCTCTGGAAACACTCCCGTTAGAAGATCACTTCAGGCAATCTTCTCCAGGATAAATAGACCCTCCCCACTGGGGTTCCTTTTCCCTCTCATGAGCCAGCTCCAGAGAGGCTAAGGGACTTGCCCAAAGTGTCACACTTTGTCCATGGTTGACCCAGAATTCAGAGCTGGGTCTGTGGCCGCCCATCCCTGGCCTCTCCCACAGGTCACTTGGCGTCTCACAGTATCACTCGGGGGCGCAGCCCAGGCCAGGTGAGGTTACTCTCAGGCTGGCATCCATGGGCTGGTGAGAGCTGTCCCCGAGCCCTCCTGCTGGGTCCCCACACCCCCACACCCACACTGGCCCCACTCACATCCATGTCCTCGCAGAAGGCAGAGTAGGCCCCATACTGGAGGCGGCACTGGTGGCTCACATCATAGAGGATGCCAGGTGGCACTGAGGAGAAGTCGATGATGTCCTTGGCAGGAGGGTCATCCAGGCACAGACCCCACCCATGGCTAGAGATGGGATGGGAGGATGGAGGGGGCGCAGCCTGGGAGACCCATTGGAGAAGCCTTGGTGGGGCGAGGAGAGGTGGGAGGGGACACAGAGTCCTACAACTGTAGGAAACTCTAGCCTCTCCTCTCTGCTCAGCCGATCTTCCACCCACAGCCAGCAGCAGAGGCCCTCCCAGCCTCTCTCATCTCACCTCCTGGGCACTCCAGCTAGCTAAACAACCCCAACACCAATCCCAGGCCTCTGTACACACTGCCAGGGTCCTTCCCTCAAGGCCTCCTGAACCACAAAGTGTGGGTGGCAAGTCATCCAGGTGCCGAGGCAAGAGATCGAGGGTATGAGCTGTTCCAGTATAATAAAATATATAAAATAACAATAGTTATACTAGATATAGATAATAGATATGACTGTGTATGAATATCATTAATCATCAGTTTGTAGCAATTACTCTTTACTCCAATATTATAATAATCCTTGCTCTACAATTATAACCTAGGAAAAACCAGGCCATACAGAGACAGGAGCTGAGGGTACATAGTGAGAAGTGACCAGAAGACAAGAGTGTGAGCCTTCTGTTATGCCCGGGCAAGGCCACTACAGGGCTCCTTGGTCTAGCGGTAACGCCAGCATCTAGGAAGACACCTGTTGCCAAGTGGACCATGGTCTAGAGGTAGCATTAGTGTCAAGGAAAAACACCTGCTACTTAGCAGACCAGGAAAGGGAGTCTCCCTTTCCCCGGAGGAGTTCAAAGAAGACTCTACTCCTTCACCTCTTGTGGAGGGCCTGACATCAGTCATGCCCACCCACAATTATCCGGAGTCCTAACCATCTCTCTCTGATGCTGTGCTTCAGTGGTCATGCACCTAGTCTGCCTTCATGTTCCATCCTGTACACCTGGCTCTGCCTTTTAGATAACAGTAGTGAATTAGTGAAAGTACTAAAAGTCTCTGATATGCAGAAATAATGGTGTAAGCTGTCTCTTTGTCTCTCCTCTCTTTCTCTCTGCCTTGGCTGCCAGGCAGGGAAGGGCCCCCTCTCCAGTGGACACGTGACTCACGTGACCTTTTCAATCATTGGAGATGATTCACACTCCTTACCCTGCCCCTTTTGCCTTGTATTCAATAAATAACAGCACAGCCATGCATTCAGGGCCACTACCGGTCTCCGCGTCTTGGTGGTAGTGGTCCCCCGGCCCCAGCTGTCTTTTGTCTCTTTGCCTTGTGTCTTTATTCCTACAATCTCTCGTCTCCTCACATGGGGAGAAAAACCCACTGACCCTGTGGGGCTGGACCCTACATACGGCACCCAATGTGGGGCTCTCTCTCGCTGTGTGAAGTTGCACCCTGAGTGCGGAATCAGCGGAGGATTTCGACCAGAGATTCCTGACGATTGCGGTCAACAAGCTTGGTGGTAAGCTTGAGCACTCACAGTATTCCGGGGACACCATGGGACAGGCCAGTGCTAAGTACTTGGCTTATTTAAACTTTATGAAAACCCTCCTGTATTATCTCAACCCTGTCCATGTTCAGCCCTGCTGTAGGCCTCTCAACCTTCTGCCTGTTTGGCCCAGTAATGAGGCCTGCAACCCTATCCCTCCACAGCCTCGTTTTCTCATGCCTGTTTCTTTTCCTCTGAATCAGACTTGGCTAGAGTCACAGGCTCCCTTGAAGCCTGGCTCTTTTCCTAAGTTATAGTTGTAGAGGAAGGATTATTATAATATTGGAGTAAAGAGTAATTGCCACAAACTAATGATTAATGATATTCATACATAATCACATCTGTTTATATCTAGTATAACTATTCTTCTTTTATAATAATTTATTGTACTGGAACAGCTCGTGCCCTCAATCTCTTGCCTCCGCACCTGGGTGGCTTGCTGCCCACACAGCACTGTTAAAATGTTTTTTGTGTGACTTCCTGCATAGTATTTCAAGGTGGCCTAGCAGGAGAATGAATCAGGGATTGCTAGCTTTCCACCAACATAGCTTGGAAGTTCCTTTAACTCTTTCACAGAGATAGAGTCCCTCTGTACCTAGTTTTATGCTGTTCCCACCTTCCCATTTTTCTTGGAAATTTCCTACTTATCTTCGAAGATTCATTCAGCTCCCAATTCCTTGAAATCAGGCAATCTCATCCAGGATACTGCGAAGTGATTTTCCTCAAGCAAAACAGGCAAACCCAGGAGATCATTATCCCACACCTGGCCGGAAGAGGGTCCCATGAGCTATTTTCGACTGGGTGGAGCTCACAGCACTTCCTGTCTCTGAGACTCCACTCTGGGGACAGTAACAGAATCTGCAGACGCAAACGGACTCTGTCTGACAGCTTTGAACGAGAGCAGTGGATCTCCAATCCGGAGGTTGAGATCTGTCTATCCTCTCCATAAGGAAGACTTTCCTGAACTCGTAGGCTGAATGTCTTGCATTGTTCTCTGTTTCAATCTCTATTTTCACACCTGTTATACCGAGTGTTAGATTATGGGGAAACACCATTATTCATCTCCAATCTTTATCCCATGGCAAATTGCCTCCGGAAACTCTAGTAGATGTTTTATTAAGGGTGACCTTCGTCCGCAAAAGGAGACCACCCCCATTAAATTACAGAGGAATTTGAATATCCAGCATTGGAATATAGGCCAGGATGACAGAATGCTGTAGTATTTCCTTATTTTTAATTCTGATTATACAATATTGTTTTGTATTTTAAAAGTAAGGACATCTACTTATGTATAGGTTAACCTAGACAAGATTTTATTAAAATGCTCTCTTTGAAAAAAATTAGGTACAGAAATGATTTCTTGAAAATCTATTCCTTTTATTGATTTTATTAATGTTGCATAGAAATATAAAGTTTCACACACCATACTTTTGCTAATAAATGTAAATAAGAACAAATTACTTTTGAACAATTAAAATAATGAAATATTGATGATTTTCAATAAAGTAGTTTTGGAATAATTCTGAAGCCATAAAAGACTAAAATTCACTTTATGCTAAAATAAATAATATTCTCCCATAATGCAATTATTTAATTTTTTTTAAAAAAAGAAACCACCCAATAAGAGTTTAATTCATTAGGAAATTTTTAGCATTTCTCAATGCAATAGAGTGTTTCTACTATACTTCCTGGCATCATTCCTTTCCTTAGCACTTATCTTCACACTGGAAGAGGTGAACCAGGTGATTATGCCCCCTGCAGGGGCTGGTTCTGCCTCTGAACAGTGACTTGGCATGACAATTAGGTTCAAAATTACCTACATTTACCCTACAGATTTCTTCAGAGCTGTCAGTCTTCCTGAAACTTCCTAAAACTACCCTAGCAAATACTTTTTCCTTTCTGCAATACTCTTACTCAAACCACTGTATTTATCCCATTCCAAGCTTTCCATTCTCTGTTAACAATTTCTCAGGTGCTCATGAAGTTTTAAAGGACAAGACTCCTCTCAGAAGCACATACTACTCAGAAGCTCAAAGCAAATTAGGTTAGTTTACAATCCTTGCTACAGGCCAGAAAATGAGGATTGAGTAAGTGATTTTCCTCATTTGAAAAGGAGAAAACAAGTACAAAAAGAGATTGAGTGATTTTTTTTAACAATCCTCTACACTTATACTTGTACTTTAAGGACTAAAATGTACCATATACTCTGATGCTCAAAACAAACTCTTTTTGAGAACAGACATCATTTTACAAATAAAGATACTGAGGCTCAGAGATATGAGTCACTGTCTAAGGTAATAAAAATAGAAATCTATATTATTAGAACTTAAACTCAGGCTCATCCCTGTAATACCAGTGCTTTGGGAAGCCAAGGCGGGATTCAAGGGCAGCCTGGATAATATATTGAACAGCCTGGCCAATAAATCACCCAAATGTCCATCAGTGACAGCTTGAAAATGTGAAGCAATATACCCAAAGGAAAATGCACCATCAATAGCAAGAACCTGTCTCTACAAAGTATATTTTTAAAAAAATAGCCAGATGTGGTGGCACACCCTTGTAGTCCCAGCTACTTGGGAGGCTGAGGTAGGAGGATCACTTGAGCTCAGGAGGCTGAGGCTGCAGTAAGCAGTGATCACGTCACTGGACTCCAGCATGGGTGACAGTGAAACCTTGTCTCTAAAAATAATGATAATTAGTTAGAACTTGAACTCAAGTCCTTTGATTCCCAGCACACAGAGCCTTTCCTTGCCACACCACAGTGCCTCTTGCTAACCTGAACATGGTGAGGAGCAGTGCAGCAGTCTATACCACCAACCAAAACTTGACTCACTAGATGCTATGTAGATGCACAAAGTCTGAGTAAAATGAATCCTATTATCTTGGAAGAGGAATCCATGTATCATTTTCAATGTCGTTCTAGATAATCTTGATGTGCTTGATAAATGACAACTGGTATGTGAATAACCATACAATTGCCATAATTATAAACAGAATTACAAATGATAATAGACTGGGGACAAGCTACTAAGCAGTATGTTGAATATTAAAAGAGTTCACATGGGAATGTATATTATTGAACCTTCTGAAATGCATATTAAAGAACAATCTTGATTAAAATATCAATACAAAATGGTTTTAAGATTCTGAGTTTTTATAATACATTTTCCAATTTTCTTGTTTAAAAATATAAAAAATGATTTATTATATCATTTTTTTTCACTCCAAAAATTGAGTTTTCTCTTGGAAAAACAATTACTTGCTAGTAGCTTCCTTTTAAGCATATTTTGGTTATTAGAAGGCCTTCACTGCAGGAGAAATCTTGTGAAAGAATTTATGACCTTGGGAACTGGCATTTTCAAAAATATAACCTGGAGGAGACGAGTAACTCGCTGGACAAATTTCCTGTTTTTTCAGTGTTTACAGAGTAGATGGTCACATCATCAAATGGAACAGAACTCTTAAAAGCAATATTTAAAGGTTTGCAACTCTGTTGGAATCAATTTGTGTGGCACATAGTGAGATCTGAAAGTGCTCGAACCATCATATTTTCCAGATGGTTTGGGAATCTGCTCCTGCTTCTTAATAAGTCCTTGACGACAATTTTCCCATGCTGGAAAAACTTCCTTCATGGTGCTTTTTCCTTGGAAAGGAAAATTATTACTTCTTCTATGAGAAACTGGCCTGATGGGAACTACACGATTGGCCTGATATGGAACATAGTTAAGATGGCTTGTGATGTTTAATAGCATGCTACCTGTAGGAGTACTCTGGTACTTTCTTGACCTCAGGTGGTGGGATTTCCCATGGTTGAAAACATTCATGGAATTCAGTGCTTCCTTCAAACCGATCATTCTGGGTCACTCTGGTGTGTACAGGTCTGCAAATTTTTGCAGTTTCACCAATAAGACCCTGAAAGTCATACTGGTGAGTTGTGAGATCCTCAAAGCGTTGGTCAGTTGGTTTGCAAACTTCTTTTGGCCTTTCAAACTTGAGTTCAAGCTGATGAGGTATATAATCAAGGCGATGACTTGTAATGCCATTAAAAGGGTCTGTAGAACGTCTGACCACAAAGGAGGTTTTAAAGATTTGCCTAGGCTTTATCTCTTGAGGAACAAAGTCATCCTGAAATGTAGTTTAATTTCCAAATTTCACAGTGGGGGGGGGGGGGGTGGAAAGTTTGTTCTGGCTTATAAAGTTCACTTTTATGAAGGTCATAAGCTCTATAATCATCTTGAAAATTAAAACAAAGTAAAAACATTTTTAAATGCTGAAGAAAACAACCATGTTCTAAAAATCATAACTGATTTCTCTCATTGCCAAACATCTTTCCATTTCCTTTAGAAATCTAAACAATAGTATCAGAATACAGTTTCTCTGATTCCTTTCAGATTTGTTCTTTTTCTTCATTTCCACCTTCCTCTATCCATCTCCTCACTTTAATAGATATAACTTTCCACTTTCAGATTCATCTGATTACATAACAAAGGAAAAGCATATCTGAGCCTGATTGTGGATAGTTCTTGAAAGCCAAAAGGACTGTGTTGTAGGTGAGGACAGAGTTTAGGAGATTAAGGTTGTATTCCTAGGAAGTGGTTGGGATTTTAAGTACAACTCACAAAATGCTAAAGTATGTCTAAAATCCAGGGCTTGAAATAAAATCAAGTGCCCTCATGTGCGGACAAAAGTAATACAGACATTACTCCTTGCTTTGGAGAGACTCATCAAAGGAGAGAAAATTTTAATGCTGGTATACTCTAGGAAGCTACAGAAAGAAGTCCTTGAGCAAAGATACAGGGTAACTTGTGCTATCCCAGAAAGATCTCTGGCTTCAACTTTCCCTCATGAAATGGACTTTAAGGCATTCCCAAAAGATAGAGGGCCATCTAGAGGCCAGAGGCCTTAACTGAATGCCTTCAAAGGTGTTTGAAATTGTAGAATTTGAAGTGACCATCAGAGCAAAGATCTGGGGTTTGGAAGTTAAATAACCTTAAGCCTACTTCCTGCAATTTACCTAGACTGTGGAGCATTTTCGTTCACTCTGGTGTCTACAGAGTGATGACTGGTAATACCATTACAAGTTGGTAATGGTACACTTCACTAAAACTGAAATGTTTATATTTCAACTAAGGATTATTTGTGTTTTCTATTTCTAGATGAGGACGATAATAAGCTAGGAAATACCATAAAAGTGACTTCACCTCAAAATATGTATTTCTAAATACCAAAAATTAATTTATAAAAGATAGAAATTTATTATACAAGATAACATACTAAAATCTGAACTAAAGTCTAAGCAGTATTTACAGGAAAGGTCAAACCTTGAAAACTTATTATGTGGATATCTTCTTCAAAGAGATAAAATGTTTATCCATTTCTGCCAAAATGGCCAACTTTTGGACTAAATGATCAAGTTACTGATGTTTGGATGAGAGAGGGCACCTGACTCAAGAATAGGTGACCTTCAGGCCAGCAGAGACCTTGAAGACAAACTGACAGAAAAGATAAGCTAGATCAAGCATTCTTATTCCTGTAAACCTAAAATTGAAAATAATGAGTGAGATAGAAATGGGAGAATTGAAAAGGATGCCAGGAGGTAGTGCTGAAGAGCCATGGAAAGCTGAAGTTACATTCAAAACAGACCTGTAAAGAAATAGAAATGATAACTAGGCAGAGGCGGCCAGTTAGCAAAGTGGCAATCAGAGCAGATGAGTGAAGGGAAGTGAAGGTGCTGTGAGAGAAATCATGTAGCTCACTGTGGAGATGAAGGGAAAAGCTCTTCCTTGAAGCTCCCTGGCACCTGAGAGGTTTTCATTTTCAGTTCACCTGAAGCTTTGCCAGAGTCTTTTTTTCTTGAGGTACCATGAGGGAATCTCTCTTCTTTGCAAACTAAAGTATAAAAGTATAACACCATTTTTCACTAGCTAAAAGAAATCACAGATGTTATTAAAGATCTACAGTTCCACACAATCATATAGGGAGAATTCTTGCTACCACACAAGAGAAAAAAGATTTTCATTGTAAGAGAATAAACAGAAGACAATATTTTCCCTCACCAAACCAGCTTTGGTTTTCAAAATGGAAGCAAGAATTTGGACACTGAGAGATGGATGTAATAGCGTACAATAGTACGAATGTCAGTTCTAGCTAATTGCAGAAAATTGATTTTCTCCCCATAAATATGCCTATGCTCATATACCTGGAATACTTATTATCTGTTCTGGAATATTTATTGACAACATTCTAGCAATACCTTTAAAACAGCATAATCTTTATCATGTGTTTTTAGTGTTTCATGATACTTAAAGAAAAAACAAACATTTAGTAATTTGCTGTTTAATTTCCAAATATTTGGGGATTTCTCTACATTTTTTTCTATTATTGATGTCTAATTTAATTCTGTTATGATCAAAAACACACATTGCATGATTTCAATTCTTTTATATTTGTTAAGGTTTGTTTTATGACTCCAAATATAGTTTATCTGGATGAAGCTTTCATGTGCACTTGAAAAGAATGTGTATTCTGTTATTGTTGGCAGAAGTGTCAATTTGGACAAATTGTTGATAGTGTTGTTCAGGTCTTTATATTCTTACTTATTACCTATGTTCTACAGATTACTTAAAGAGAGTGTTGAAGTGTCCAACTACAAATGCATATTTTTACATTTCTTATGTTAGTAATATAAGTTTTTGCTGCTTTGTATATTTGAAGCTCAGAATCTTGTGTTTGGGAAGTAGAAGGTGGGTGTGTGGTGGTTTCTCTGTTGTCCCAGTCCAGCTTCAGTCTTAGGCAGGCCCTGTGCCCCTGGGTCTCAGAAGCAGGGCTCTCTCAGTGTACCTGCCCCTTCACTAAATGTAGTAGGTCTCTAACTGTTGGTCCCAAGACCGTTTCCTGTTCTTTCTTCATTTTCAAGGTTCAGTTTTATTTTGCTCCTTGTTGTTGTTTTTCTTTATCTTTCAGCAAGTTGCAATACATCTTCACCTATTCATTGTGGCTGTCACAGTGATGCCTCTCCTGCAGTGGATTTTTTATATTATTATTATTATACTTTAAGTTCTAGGGTACATGTGCATAACGTGCAGGTTTGTTACATATGTACACCCGTGCCATGTTGGTGTGCTGCACCCATCAACTCGTCATTTACATCAGGTATAACTCCCAATGCAATCCCTCCCCCAACCCCTCTCCCCGTGACAGGCCCCGGTGTGTGATGTTCCCCTTCCTAAGTCCAAGTGATCTCATTGTTCAGTTCCCACCTATGAGTGAGAACATGCGGTGTTTGGTTTTCTGTTCTTGTGATAGTTTGCTGAGAATGATGGTTTCCAGCTGCATCTATGTCCCTACAAAGGACACAAACTCATCCTTTTTTATGGCTGCATAGTATTCCATGGTGTATATGTGCCACATTTTCTTAATCCAGTCTGTCACTGATGGACATTTGGGTTGATTCCAAGTCTTTGCTATTGTGAATAGTGCCGCAATAAACATACGTGTGCATGTGTCTTTATAGCAGCATGATTTATCATCCTTTGGGTATATACCCAGTAATGGGATGGCTGGGTCATATGGTACTTCTAGTTCTAGATCCTTGAGGAATCGCCATACTGTTTTCCATTATGGTTGAACTAGTTTACAATCCCACCAACAGTGTAAAAGTGTTCCTATTTCTCCACATCCTCTCCAGCACCTGTTGTTTCCTGACTTTTTAATGATTGCCATTCTAACTGGTGTGAGATGGTATCTCATTGTAGTTTGATTTGCATTTCTCTGATGGCCAGTGATGATGAGCATTTTTTCATGTGTCTGTTGGCTATATGAATGTCTTCTTTTGAGAAATGTCTATTCATATCCTTTACCCACTTTTTGATGGGGTTGTTTGTTTTTTTCTTGTAAATTTGTTTGGGTTCTTTGTAGGTTCTGGATATTAGCCCTTTGTCAGATGAGTAGATTGCAAAAATTTTCTCCCATTCTGTAGGTTGCCTGTTCACTCTGATGGTAGATTCTTTTGCTGTGCAGAAGCTCTTTAGTTTAATTAGATCCCATTTGTCAATTTTGGCTTTTGTTGCCATTGCTTTTGGTGTTTTAGACATGAAGTCCTTGCCCATGCCTATGTCCTGAATGGTATTACCTAGGTTTTCTTCTAGGGTTTTTATGGTATTAGGTCTAACATTTAAGTCTCTAGTCCATCTTGAATTAATTTTCGTATAAGGAGTAAGGAAAGGATCCAGTTTCAGCTTTCTACTTATGGCTAGCCAATTTTCCCAGCACCATTTATTAAATAGGGAATCCTTTCCCCATTTCTTGTTTTTCTCAGGTTTATCAAAGATCAGATGGCTGTAGATGTGTGGTATTATTTCTGAGGACTCTGTTCTGTTCCATTGGTCTATATCTCTGTTTTGGTACCAGTACCATGCTGTTTTGGTTACTGTAGCCTTGTAGTATAGTTTGAAATCAGGGAGCGTGATGCCTCCAGCTTTGTTCTTTTGACTTAGGATTGTCTTGGAGATGCGGGCTCTTTTTTGTTCCATATGAACTTTAAAGCAGTTTTTTCCAATTCTGTGAAGACACTCATTGGTAGCTTGATGGGGATGGCATTGAATCTATAAATTACCTTGGGCAGTATGGCCATTTTCATGATATTGATTCTTCCTATCCATGAGTATGGTATGTTCTTCCATTTGTTTGTGTCCTCTTTTATTTCACTGAGCAGTCGTTTGTAGTTCTCCTTGAAGAGGTCCTTTACATTCCTTGTAAGTTGGATTCCTAGGTATTTTATTCTCTTTGAAGCAATTGTGAATGGAAGTTCATTCATGATTTGGCTCTCTGTTTGTCTGTTACTGGTGTATAAGAATGCTTGTGATTTTTGCACATTAATTTTGTATCCTGAGACTTTGCTGAAGTTTCTTATCAGCTTAAGGAGATTTTGGGCTGAGACGACGGGGTTTTCTAAATATACAATCATGTCATCTGCAAAGAGGGACAATTTGACTTATTCTTTTCCTAACTGAATATGCTTTATTTCTTTCTCTTGCCTGATTGCCCTAGCCAGAACTTCCAACACTATGTTGAATAGGAGTGGTGAGAGAGGGCATCCCTGTCTTGTGCCAGTTTTCAAAGGGAATGCTTCCAGTTTTTGCCCATTCAGTATGATATTGGCTGTGGGTTTGTCATAAATAGCTCTTATGATTTTGAGATATGTTCCATCAATACCGAATTTATTGAGCATTTTTAGCATGAAGGGCTGTTGAATTTTGTCAAAGGCCTTTTCTGCATCTATTGAGATAATCATGTGGTTTTTGTCTTTGGTTCTGTTTATATGCTGGATTACGTTTATTGATTTGCGTATGTTGAACCAGCCTTGCATCCCAGGGATGAAGCCCACTTGATCATGGTGGATAAGCTTTTTGATGTGCTTCTGGATCCGGTTTGCCAGTATTTTATTGAGGATTTTTGCATCGATGTTCATCAGGGATATTGGTCTAAAGTTCTGTTTTTTTTGTTGTGTCTCTGCCAGGCTTTGGTATCAGGATGATGTTGGCCTCATAAAATGAGTTAGGGAGGATTTCCTCTTTTTCTATTGATTGGAATAGTTTCAGAAGGAATGGTACCAGCTCCTCCTTGTACCTCTGGTAGAATTCAGCTGTGAATCCATCTGGTCCTGGACTTTTTTTGGTTGGTAGGCTATTAATTATTGCCTCAATTTCAGAGCCTGCTATTGGTCTATTCAGGGATTCAGCTTCTTCCTGGTTTAGTCTTGGAAGAGTGTAAGTGTCCAGGAAACTATCCATTTCTTCTAGATTTTCTAGTTTATTTGCGTAGAGGTGTTTATAGTATTCTCTGATGGTAGTTTGTATTTCTGTGGGGTCGGTGCTGATATCCCCTTTATCATTTTTTATTGCATCTATTTGATTCTTCTCTCTTTTCTTCTTTGTTAGTCTTGCTAGCGGTCTATCAATTTTGTTGATCTTTTCAAAAAACCAACTCCTGGATTCATTGATTTTTTGGAGGGTTTTTTGTGTCTCTGTCTCCTTCAGTTCTGCTCTGATCTTAGTTATTTCTTGCCTTCTGCTAGCTTTCGAATGTGTTTGCTCTTGCTTCTCTACTTCTTTTAATTGTTATGTTAGAGTGTCAATTTTAGATCTTTCCTGCTTTCTCTTGTGGGCATTTAGTGCTATAAATTTCCCTCTACACACTGTTTTAAATGTGTCCCAGAGATTCTGGTATGTTGTATCTTTGTTCTCATTGGTTTCAAAGAACATCTTTATTTCTGCCTTCATTTCGTTGTGTACCCAGTAGTCATTCAGGAGCAGGTTATTCAGTTTCCATGTAGTTGAGCGGTTTTGATTGAGTTTCTTAGTCCTGAGTTCTAGTTTGATTGCACTGTGGTCTGAGAGACAGTTTGTTATAATTTCTGTTCTTGTACATTTGCTGAGGAGTGCTTTACTTCCAATTATGTGGTCAATTTTGGAATAAGTGTGATGTGGTGCTGAGAAGAATGTATATTCTGCTGATTTGGGGTGGAGAGTTCTGTAGATATCTATTAGGTCTGCTTGCTGCAGAGATGAGTTCAATTCCTGGATATCCTTGTTAACTTTCTGTCTCATTGATCTGTCTAATGTTGACAGTGGGGTGTTGAAATCTCCCATTATTATTGTATGGGAGTCTAAGTCTCTTTGTAAGTCTCTAAGGACTTACTTTATGAATCTGGGTGCTCCTGTATTGGGTGCATATATATTTAGGATAGTTAGCTCTTCCTGTTGAATTGATCCCTTTACCATTATATAATGGCCTTCTTTGTCTCTTTTGATCTTTGATGGTTTAAAGTCTGTTTTATCAGAGACTAGTATTGCAACTCCTGCTTTTTTTTTGTTCTCCATTTGCTTGGTAGATCTTCCTCCATCCCTTTATTTTGAGCCTATGTATGTCTCTGCATGTGAGATGGGTCTCCTGAATACAGCAGACTGATGGGTCTTGACTCTTTATCCAGTTTGCCAGTCTGTGTCGTTTAATTGGAGCATTTAGTCCATTTACATTTAATGTTAATATTGTTATGTGTGAACTTGATCCTGCCATTATGATATTAACTGGTTATTTTGCTCATTAGTTGATGCAGTTTCTTCCTAGCCTCGATGGTCTTTACATTTTGGCATGTTTTTGCAATGGCTGGTACCGGTTGTTCCTTTCCATGTTTAGTGCTTCCTTCTGGGTCTCTTGTAAGGCAGGTCTGGTGGTGACAAAATCTCAAAGCATTTGCTTATCTGTAAAGGATTTTATTTCTCCTTCACTTAGGAAACTTAGTTTGGCTGGATATGAAATTCTGGGTTGAAAATTCTTTTCTTTAAGAATGTTGAATATTGGCCCCCACTCTCTTCTGGCTTGGAGAGTTTCTGCCAAGAGATCTGCTGTTGGTCTGATGGGCTTCCCTTTGTGGGTAACCCGACCTTTCTCTCTGCCTGCCCTTAAGATTTTTTCCTTCATTTCAACTTTGGTGAATCTGGCAATTATGTGTCTTGGAGTTGCTCTTCTCGAGGAATATCTTTGTGGCGTTCTCTGTATTTCTGACTTTGAACGTTGGCCTGCCCTACTAGGTTGGGGAAGTTCTCCTGGATGATATCCTGAAGAGTGTTTTCCAACTTGGTTCCATTTTCCCCCTCACTTTCAGGCACCCCAATCAGACGTAGATTTGGTCTTTTTACATAATCCTATATTTCTTGCAAGCTTTGTTCATTTCTTTTTCTTCTTTTTTCTTTAGATTTCTCTTCTCGCTTCATTTCATTCATTTGATCCTCAATCGCTGATACTCTTTCTTCCAGTTGATCGAGTCAGTTACTGAAGCTTGTGCATTTGTCACGTATTTCTCGTGTCATGGTTTTCATCTCTGTCCATTCGTTTATGGCCCTCTCTGCATTAATTATTCTGGTTATCAATTCTTCCACTCTTTTTTCACGCTTTTTAGTTTCTTTGCGCTGGGTATGTAATTCCTCCTTTAGCTCTGAGAAGTTTGATGGACTGAAGTCTTCTTCTCTCATCTCGTCAGTCATTCTCCATCCAGCTTTGATCCGTTGCTGGCGATGAGCTGTGTTCCTTTGCAGGGGGAGATGCGCTCTTATTTTTTGAATTTCCAGCTTTTCTGCCCTGCTTTTTCCCCATCTTTGTGGTTTTATCTGCCTCTGGTCTTTGATGATGGTGACGTACTGATGGGGTTTTGGTGTGGGTGTCCTTCCTGTTTGTTAGTTTTCCTTCTAACAGTCAGGACTCTCAGCTGTAGGTCTGTTGGAGATTGCTTGAGGTCCACTCCAGACCTTGTTTGCCTGGGTGTCAGCAGCAGAGGCTGCAGAAGATAGAATACTGCTGAACAGTGAGTGTACCTGATTCTTGCTTTGGAAGCTTCCTCTCGGGGGTGTACTCCACTGTGTGAGGTGTGGGGTGTCGGTCTGCCCCTAGTGGAGGATGTCTCCCAGTTAGGCTACTCAGGGGTCAGGGACCCACTTGAGCAGGCAGTCTGTCCCTTCTCAGATCTCACCCTCCGTGTTGGGAGATCCATCGCTCTCTTCAAAGCTGTCAGACAGAGTTGCTTGCATCTGCAGAGGTTTCTGCTGCTTTTTGTTGTTGTAGTCGTTGTTGTTGTTGTTGTTTAGTTGTGCCCTGTCCCCAGAGGTGGAGTCTACAGAGACTGGCAGGCCTCCTTGAGCTGCTGTGAGCTCCACCCAGTTCGAGCTTCCCAGGGCTTTGTTTACCTATTTAAGCCTCAGCAATGGCAGGTGCCCCTCCCCCAGCCTCGCTGCTGCCTTGCGGTTAGATCGCCGACTGCTGTGCTAGCAATGAGGAAGGCTCTGTGGGCGTGGGACCCTCCCGGCCAGGTGTAGGATATAATCTCCTGGTGTGCCTGTTTGCTTAAAGCGCAGTATTGGGGTGGGAGTTACCCGATTTTCCAGGTGTTGTGTGTCTCTGTTCCCCTGGCTAGGAAAAGGGATTCCCTTCCCCCTTGCGCTTCCCAGGTGAGGCGATGCCTCGCCCTGCTTCAGCTCTTGCTGGTCGGGCTACAACAGCTGAGCAGCACCGATTGTCCGGCACTCCCTAGTGAGATGAACCCAGTACCTCAGTTGATAATGCAGAAATCACCTGTCTTCTTTGTCGCTCACACTAGGAGCTGGAGACTGGAGCTGTTCCTATTTGGCCATCTTGCTCCGCTCCCCCGCCTGCAGTGGATATTATTAATCCATTTTTGTTCTGTAGGTTACAGGCATCCAAATGGAGCTTCCTGCTTTTTTTTTTTTTCTTTCTTTTTTTTTTTTTTTTTTTTTTTTTTTTTTTGAGACGGAGTCTTGCTCTGTCGCCCAGGCTGGGGTGCAGTGGCCGGATCTCAGCTCACTGCAAGCTCCACCTCCCGGGTTTACGCCATTCTCCTGCCTCAGCCTCCTGAGTAGCTGGGACTACAGGCACCCGCCACCTCGCCCAGCTAGTTTTTTATATTTTTTAGTAGAGATGGGGTTTCACCGTGTTAGCCAGGATGGTCTCGATCTCCTGACCTCGTGATCCACCTGTCTCGGCCTCCCAAAGTGCTGGGATTACAGGCTTGAGCCACCGTGCCCGGCCTAAGCCTGCACTATGAAGGAAATTTTCTGTGGTCTCCAGCCTTTCTCCCAATCTTCTGATGATCACACAGTGAACATCCATAGGGAACAGTCTACGAGTAGTTTTGAACTCCCCCTTTAGTGTCTGAAGTTCTCAGAGCTTCTATGCTCTCACAGTAGCTCACACTCAAGTCTTTAGCAATTAAATATGCAAATTATTTGATACACTTGTGTAACAGCTCATCCTCATTCCATGCCCAGCTTTGGGTGAAACAGTGCTTGTCTCCTGTCTCAACTGGGTGCAAGTTTTTTTTCATTAAATGTCAGGCTAATTGGTTAACGTGTGATCTCAGCTTTCTAAAGGATTCATACACATTTATGATTTTGTAGATTAGCTGGCTTTTTCTTATTCTTATGTTGGGAATATAATCTTTCTGGCCTTCTGCATCTTACACAGAATCTGAAAATTCTGGATTTCTTTAAGGCGAGGTTTAAAATTACACCTTGAATTCTACAAATTCAATTTCCTTTACAGATATAGGGCTATTTTGACTTTTTATTTCTTCTTGAGTTACTTTTGTTAAATTGTATTTTTCAAAAAATTTATCCATTTTATGTAACTTGTAACTTATTGGCATTTTTTAAATATATCTTTTAATGTGTGAAAAATCAATCTTTGAGTTTTAATCACAATATTTTGTTCATTTACACTTAATGTAATGATCTAGCTGGGCTTAAGTTGACTGTATTGCTATTTGCTTTTGATTTTTCCCTCCTTTGTTCCAATAACCCTTATTTCCTGCCTTCTTTTGTATTAATAAATGGCATTTGTATTATTCCACTTTACTATTAGAATTTTTTCTATATTTTAAAAATAAAAAATGAATGTTTGACTTATTTTGAGATTTTTCTGGCTCAAATGTAAATGGATATTTTTGCCATTTCTAGCATGGAAGAACCTGTAAGCAATTTAATTCTATTTAAATCCTCTTGCCTTTTGTACTACTGTTCTAACATACTTTACTTCTATATTTGTGTAAAAATATAATATAGTAATTTTAAGT
Source organism: Macaca thibetana thibetana (assembly GCF_024542745.1). Lineage (NCBI taxonomy): Eukaryota > Metazoa > Chordata > Mammalia > Primates > Cercopithecidae > Macaca > Macaca thibetana. Next base: position 167,324,022 of record NC_065584.1, on the reverse strand, counting down.
TGTCAATATTATTTTGTATTTACCCACATATTTACCCTTTATGTGTGCTTCATCCCTTCCTGCATTTCATGCTTCTCTCTGGAATAAGTTTCCTTTTAACTGAAGAATGTCCTTTAATACTTTCTGTAGTAGGTATCTCAGCTTTTTCTTTTTTTGTCTGAAAACATTTTTACTTGGCTTTAACTTTTCAAGGCTATTTTTACTAGATACACAATTCTCAGGTTTGCTGGCTTTAAAATTCTAGACCCTTCTCACACCTTTAGCACTTTTAAAGTGTCATATCATTGTCATTTAACTTCCATAGTTTGTGTTGAAAAGTCATGTATCATTCTGTTTAAAAGTCAGATATAACTTTTTCTTTTTGTAGATAATGAATAGTTTTTTACTTGCTACTTTTAAGAATTTATCTTTACTTGGTTTTCAGAAGTTTGACAATAGTTGTCTAGGATGGTTTTCTATGTGTTTATTTTGGAGTTTGCTGAGCTTCCTGAATCTGTGGGCTGATTCTTTCAATTTTGGAAAAGTCTTGACCATTATCTCTTCAAACATCTCCTGATTCTTCATAGGCCTCATAACATTTTACTATGTGCTGGATGTTGTGTATAAGAGAATCATAAAAACTAAAATCAATGTTATTTTCAACAGGAGACAGTTTACTCTTTCCTATGTTAGAATATGGGGGAGATCACCTCATTCTTACCAGAATCTGAGCTAGATCAGTGCTCAATGGCACCTTCAGTTAGACATAGTCTTACTCGAGTTTCAAATGTCTCAAGAGCAAGACTCAAGGTGTGTTTGTAGTAAGGCCCTCATTCTAGTGGAGCTTTGTCTCCTAAGCATTTACTCCCAAAAAAGACTGTGGGATATTCCTCTGGAATTTTTCTGGCCCAGTCTCCCAGCACACCATGCCCCCTCCCCTACAAACTCTCAGTGAATGTCTCACATTGAAAACCAGCCATGTATCTGGGGCTCTTCTAGATTTCAATTAGTCCTATCAGCCCAAATTCAAGTGTTCCACTGCTTTCTTTTTCCTCTACTAGAGTTTATCTGCTTATGCCAAGCTCAATCCTCAGCACAGGCCTAGGACTTGACAAGTGTTCCCAGAGAAGTAAATGGCTGGCCATATCAACTCACTGAGGAAGGGCTCCTAGCTCTCTGAAATATTTGTATTTTGCTTCTACAGCTGTCTGATGTCCTTCCAAGAAGATTTTTAAAAATCTATACTTATGTCAAGTCCCCTCAGCCTGGCACTCAAGGTTCTTCCCAAACTGATCTCAATCTACTTTCATGGAATTACACCCCAATCTCTCATCCCTGAAAATTTCTGGTCCTCACTATGTCTACTGAATAACTGTTTTATTTTTCTGATTCTATGCTTTTTTACTCATTTCGTACTAGTTTTCAGAATATCCCTCCTCTTTCTACATCTCAATACCGACTAGTGTCTGATGCATTCCCAGGCTGGCCTGAAGTGATAACTTACCAAGTATAAATTCTTGAAGCACTGTTTGCTCCACTATTTTTGTAGTAAATAATGTCTTCCCCTGAGGATATCTCATTTTGGTGTCTAGTATGGCAATTTCATTTTTCATGCTATTGCTTTTTAAATTCTCAATTATAAAGTTTCTTTTTAGATAGTCAATTTTATTTTTAAATAAACACTGTATATATTTAAAATGTACTTGGTCTTTAACGTGTATACACACACAGTAAAATGATTACTAAAGTGAGAAACATATTCATCTCCTCACAGTAACCTGTGTGTGTGCATGCGTGTGCATGTGTGAGTGTGTGTGGTGTGAGCACCTGAAATCTATTCTCAGCAAATTTCCAGTATATAGTACAGTATTATTAATTATAGTCATGATGCTGTACATTAGATCTCTAGATTTACTCATCCTATACAACTTCAACTTTATACCTCTTGCCCAATATATCCCCATTTCCCCCACTTCCCTGCCCCTGGTAACCATCATTCTATCTTCTGCTTCTATGTATTCAACTCTTTCAGATTTACACATTATTATGCATATTATTACTTAATATATAATAGAATATATGTGTACTATATATATGTTCATACAAATATTTACACATCACATTTATTCATTCATTGATGTACATTTAGGTTGTTTCTTATCTATATTATTGTGAATAATGCTGCAATAAATAAAAGTGAAGATATTTCTTCAAAATACTCATTTCATTTCCTTTGGATATATACCAGAGAAGTTGCTGGATCACATGAAAATTCCATGTTTAATTTTTTGAGAAAACTTCATATTGTTTTCCATATAGCTATACCAATTTACATTCAAACCAACAGAGTACAAGGATTGCTTTTTCTCCACATCCTCACCAACACTTGCTATCTTTTATCTTCTTTATAACAGACATCCTAACAGGTGTGAGATGATATCTCATTGTGGTTTTCATTTGCATTTATCTGGTGATTGGTTGAGTATCTTTTCATATATCTATTGGCCATGTGTATGTCTTCTTTGGAAAAAATGTTTATTCAGGTACTTTGGTCAATTTTTAATCCCCCCCTCCCTTTTTTTGCTATTGTCTATGTTCCTTATTTTTTAAAATATTAACCCCTTATGTGATACATGGTTTGCTTATATTTTCTGCCAATTCATAAGTTCCAATTTTCTTTTGTTGATTGTTTCCTTGCTGTACAGACACTTTTTAGTTTGGATGAACTCATCTGTCTATTTTTACTTTTGTTACCTGTGTTTTGGGAGTCATATCCAAAAAACCACTGGCAAGGTCAAAGTCAAGGACATTTTCCATGGTTTCTTCTAGGAATTTTATGGTTTCAGGTCTTGTGTTTAAGACTTCAATTCACTTTGAATTGATTTTTGTTTATGGAATAAGGCTCCAATTTCATTCCTTCACATGCGGATACTCAGTTTTCCCCATACCATTTATTTCATTTATTTGAATTTCAGATTCAAGGATTATATGTGAAGATTTATCACTTGGGTATATTACGTGATGCTGAGGTTTAGGCTTTTAATGATTCCATCATCCGATTAGTGAACACAGTACCAAACAGGTAGTTGTTCAACCTTTGCATGCTCCCCTCCCTCTCTCCTTTTGGAATCTCCAGTGTTTATTGTTTCCATCTTTGTGTCCATGTATACCTAATGTTTAGCTCCCACTTATAAGTGTGAACATTCAGAATTTGGTTTTCTGTTTCTGTGTTAAATTGCTTAGAATAATGACCTCCAGTTGTATCCTTGTTCTTGAAAATAACATGGTTTTATTTACTGTAGCTGCACAGTATTCCATTGTGTATATATACTGCATTTTCTTTATATGATTCACCATTGATGGGCACCTGTGTTGATTCCATGTCTTTGCTATTGTGAAAAGTGCTACAATGAACATACCAGTGCAGACAGAATGATTTATTTTTCGTTGGTTATATACCCAGTAATGAGATTGTTTGGTTGAATGGTAATTCTACCTTTAGTTCTTTGAGTAATCTCCAAACTGCTTTCCAAAGGGGCTGGACTAATTTGTATTCCCACCAACAGTACATAAGTGTTCCGTTTTCTTTGGACCCTCACCAGCATCTTTTTTTTTTTTTTTTTTTTTTTTTTTTTTTTTTTTTACTTTTTAAATAATTGCCATTCTGACTGGTATGAGATAGTATCTCATTGTGGTTTTCATTTACATCTCTCTGATGATAAGTGATGTTGAAAATATTTTCACGTGTTTGTTGGTTATTTGTACGTTTTCTTTCAAGAACTGTCTTCTCACGTCCTTTGCCCATCTTTTAATGTTATCTTTTCTTGTTGATTTATTTAACTTAGTTATAGATTCTGGATATTAGTCCTTTGTTGGATGCATAGTTTGTGAATATTTTCTATTATGTAACTTGTTTGTAACTTTGTTGGTAGTTTTTCTTCCTGTGCAGAAACTCTCTAGTTTAAGACCCATGTGTCAATTTTTATTGCATTTGCTTTTGAGCACTTAAAATATAAATTCTTTGCCTAAGGCAATATCTAGAAGAGTATTTCCTAGGTTTTCTTTTAGGATTTTTAGAGTTTGGGGTCTTACATTTAAGCCTTTACTCCATCTTGAGTTAATTTTGGTACACAGTGAAAGGTAGGAGTCCAGTTTCATCCTTCTGCATATGGTTAGCCAGTTTTTCCAGCATCATTTATGGAATACGGAGTCCTTTCCCTATTGTTTATTTTTGCCAATTTTGTTGACGATCAGGTGGTTGTAGGTGTCTGGCTTAATTTCAGGGGTCTCCATTCTGTTCCATTGGTCTATGTGTCTATGTTTGTACCAGTACCATGCTGTTTTGGTTAGTGTAGCTTTATAGTACAGTTTGAAGTTGGGAGATGTAACACCTCTGGCTTTATTCTTTTTGTTTAGGATTGCCTTGGCTATTCAGGCTCTTTTGGGGTTCCATACAAATTTTAGAATAGTTTTTCTCTAATTCTGCCAAAAAAAATATATATATATATATATATATATATATATGTAATTTGTAGATTGTTTTGTGTAGCATGACATTTTAAAGGTATTGAATCTTCCTATCCATGATCATAGAATGCTTTTCCATTTGTATAGTTTATGATTTCCTTCTCCTTACAGAGATCATTCACCTCCTTCATTAGATGTATGCCCAGGTATTGTGAGTGTGTGTGGCTATTGTAAACGGGATTATGTTCTTGATTTGATTCCCAGCTTGAAGATTACTGGTGTATAGAAGTGTTACTGATTTTTGTGCATTGATTTTTTTATCCTGAGACTTTGCTGAATTCATTTATTAGGTCTAAGCGTCTTTTGGTAGAATCTTTAGGGCTTCCCAGGTATAAATTACATTGTCAGTGAAGAGACATAATTTCCAACACTAGCATTCCCAACACTGTTAAATATGAGTGATAAGAGTGGGCATCCTTGTCTTATTCCAGTTCTCAAAGGGAATGCTTCCAGTTTTTTGTCAATTCAGTATGATGTTGGCTGTGGGTTTGTCATAGATGGCTCTTATTATTTTGAGGTATGTTCCTTTAATGCCTAGTTTTTTCGAGAGTTTTTATCATGAAGGGATGTTGGATTTTATCAAATGCTTTTTCTGCATCTACTGAGATGAACATATGATTTTTGTTTTTAATTCTGTTTATGTGGTGAATCACATTTATTGATTTGCATATGTGGGACAATCCTTGCATCCCAGGAATAAAACCCACTTGACTGTGGTGAATTAACTTTTTGATATGCTGCTGGATTTGGTGTGCTAGTATTTTCTGAGGATTTTTGCATCTGTGTTCAGGTACAATGGTCTGTAGTTTTCTTTTTTGTGTCTTTGTCAAATTTTGGTATCAGGATCATACCAGTTTCATAGAGTGAGCCAGGAAGTAGTCCCTCGTCCTCAATTTTTTGGAGTACTTTCAGTAGGGTTGGTACCAGCTGTTCTTTCTATGTCTGGTAGAATTCAGCTGTGAACCCATTTGGTCCACGGCTCTTTTTTTTTTTTTTTTTTTTTTTTAACTGATTCAATTTCCTTACTCATTATTATCTGTTCAGGATTTGTTTCTTCCTGGTTCAATCTTGGGAATTTGTGTTTCCAGGAATTTATCTATTTCCTCTAGACTTTCTAATTTGTGTACATAGAGATGTTCATAATATTCTCTGAGCATCTTTTGTATTTCTGTGGGATCAATTGTGATGCTACTTTTGTAATTTTTGATTGTGCTTATTTGGATGTCTTTTTTGGTTAATCTAGCTAGTGGTTTATCCATCTTGTTTATCTTTTCAAAAATGAACTTTTTGCTTCACTGATCCTTTGAATGGTTTTGGGGGTCTCCATTTCATTCAGTTCTGCTCTGATTGTAATTATTTCTTCTGTTAGCTTTGGGTTTAGTTTGTTATTATGTTGCTAGTACTTTTAGTTGCAAGGTTAAGTTGTTAATTTGAGGTATTTCTATCTTTTTGATATAGGCATTTAGCACTATAAACTTTCCTCTTAACCCTGCTTTTGCCACATTCCAGAAGTTTTGGTATATTGTGACTCTATTTTCATTTACTTGATTTGATTCCCAGCTTGAAGATTACTGGTGTATAGAAGTGTTACTGATTTTTGTGCATTGATTTTTTTATCCTGAGACTTTGCTGAATTCATTTATTAGGTCTAAGCGTCTTTTGGTAGAATCTTTAGGGCTTCCCAGGTATAAATTACATTGTCAGTGAAGAGACATAATTTCCAACACTAGCATTCCCAACACTGTTAAATATGAGTGATAAGAGTGGGCATCTTTGTCTTATTCCAGTTCAAATACTTTTTTTTTTTTTTTTTTGAGACAAAGTAACGCACTGTTGCCCAGGCTGGAGTGCAGTTCTTGGCGCACTGCAATTCCACCTCCCAGGTTCAAGAGATTCTCCTGCCTCAGACTCCTGAGTAGCTGGGATTACAGGCACCTACCATCACGCCCAGCTAATTTTTTGTATTTTTAGTAGAGATGGGGTTTCACCATGTTGGCCAGGCTGGTCTCGAACTGCTGACCCTGTGATTCACCCACCTTGGCCTCCCAAAGGAGGACAGTGAGAGTACCTTCCCACTGTGACTTCTCTTCAGCTGCAGAATTGTTCTTAAATAGGTTATCTACAAAACCTGCAGTACAATCATACAGAGTATGGAAGTAGAACCTTGGCTCTTAGTGTTTTCGTTGTCTCATGCCTGAAAACATGAAATACAAAACATCACCTTTGCTGACTAAGAAAGTTCAGTAGTGAGAATGCCAGAGGAACTCAAAATTCCTTATGCTTGAACTATAACCACAGGAGTGGAAGTATCGGAATCTACAGGAAACTCAGGTCATGGAAAGCTAGTAGTGTTGGTATAAGTGTGTACGTGTGTTGTGTGTCCATGTTCCCAGCATCAGGGGACAACAGTATTACTGGTATATTTCTTATGGATCTTGTAGAAAAAAAGAAAATCTTAATATGATTGTATAAGAGACCAAATATCATGGCTCATGCCTGTAATCCCAGCACTTTGGGAGGCCGAGGCAGGTGAATCGCAAGGTGAGGAGTTCAAGACCAGCATGACCAACATGGTGAAACTCTGTCTCTACTAAAAATATAAAAATTAGCCAGGCGTGGTGGCTCATGCCTGTAATCCTAGGTACTCAGGAGGCTGAGGCAGGAGAATTGCTTGAACTCGGGAGGCGGACGTTGCAGTGAGCCAAGATCGTGCTACTACACTCTAGCCTGGGTGACAGAGCAAGACTCCATCTCAAAAAACAAACAAATGAAAAAAGACCAAATTCATCTTCATCAATTATTCTTTATGTCAAATTTTACACAGTACATTTTCTCCTGTGCATATCAATCTATATCAGCAATTGCTCTATGCTACATTTAATTATACTTCTTCAACATTCACAGTCTTCACAATTTGTTCTTTGTGTAGTATGTTATGTGCTCAAAGATTTAAAAAACAGAAAAAACATTTTCTTGACCTCCCTAATGGGTAGGCTTATAGATGAAAGTATATTGATATCCTGCACTTTAGTTACTCGTTGAACAGGTAGGCATGAAATTTAAAGAAAAAGTATGCATTTAACTATTACCTAAATAAAGTATGAATCATTACTTTGATTATTGATGGTATCACTCTTACAAAAGTGTTTTATATTAGGACATATCCATTCAGCTATTTTACATAACCAATGGAAATAATGTAATCCTATATATGTAATTATATTATTAATAAAAAGATATAAAAATAATACCTACTATCATAAATCAAAATCAATATAAGCCTAAAATAGCCTATTTTTAGGCCAGGTGCGGTGGTCACGCCTGTTAATCCCAGCACTTTGGGAGGCTGAGGTGGGTGGATCACTTGAGGTCAGGAGTTCGAGACCAGCCTGGCCAACATGGTGAAACCCCATCTCTACTAAAAGTACAAAAATTAGCCAGGTGTAGTGGCAGATGCCTGTAATCCCAGCTACTCAGGAGGCTGTGGCAGGAGAATTGCTTGAACCCAGGAAAAAGAGGCTGCAGTGAGCCAAGATTGCACCACTGTACTCCATCCAGCCTGGGCAACAGAGTAAGCCTCCATTTTGCGGGGGGGGAAAAAAGCCTATTTTAAAAAAACAAAGACCCCACTCCTCAAAAGTATTAGAGTATTTTAAAATCAGGTTTTTGGACCAGATGCAGTGGCTCACGCCTTTGATCCCAGCACTTTGGGAGGTTGAGGTGGGTGGATCACTTGAGGTCAGGAGTTCGTGACTAGCCTGGCCAACATGGTGAAACACCATCTCTACTAAAAATACAAAAAATTAGCTGGATGTGGTGGTGTGCACCTGTAATCCCAGCTACTTGGGAGGCTAAGGTGGGATAATTGCTTTAACCCAGGAGGTGGAGGTTGCAGGGGGCCAAGATCATGCCATTGCATGCTAGCCTGGGCGACAGAACAAGACTCTGTCTCAAAAAAAGCCAAAAACAACCACAACAAAAAAAACAGGTTTCTGGAAAGAAAAACATACATGGCTCAACTCGTACTCCTCTAAGTCAGTTGCCTGCAAAGAGAAAGTATTCACACCCTTCCACCATGCCAGAATTCTTAGAGGAGCAGGACCCAATTTGGCACTGTCTATCATGGGGTAGATAAGCCTATCTAATTCTGAGGTTCAGTATCAGGAATCGCCTGCATACAGATGAAAGCTTCATTCTCTATTTTATCCTTTATCAGTGTAAAAGTAACATTTTGCTTCTCTATCTGGTAACTCTTTTGCTTTATAGGTTGGTTCAGGACTTGAATGCAGAAAAGCATTGATATTTATTTGACTTCAAAGATCCCAATACTCTCGGAAGCATTTCAACTTTTTCTAGGATAGGAAGAAAAGAATAATGCCAAGTAAATGTGACATGAAGTGACAAATGTGACATAATGCTTGTTTAATGGCATTCTTTGTTTTTCACGTTTTGAGACAGCGAAAACTAATAAAGTAGATGAATTTGGATGGGAATGTGGGTCTTTTACCTCTCAATCAGACAAATGGTTTACTTTCTTTTGTTACTATACAATACTATTTTGCCAAAGAGAGAAATGTTCTTTCCTAAGCCATGGAGGCTAAGTTTGGCAGCACACCAAAGTTATAATTTGATACTAGATGTTAAAGCTGGAAGTGAATTTTAGTTTTTTGGCTCCTTCATTTATGAAATGGCAAGTTACCTTTATAAGTTGGGACAGTGTCCAACCTTCCTTTTTTAACTTGTTGTCTCTCCAAAGGCCGGACTATTGCCACAGGCTGCACTTTGTATGAATTAAAATCCCGTTTGTAGGTAGTACCAAGATCAATCTTCTCTTGTTTTGGTTTATATTCTTCTGGCACATGGTGAGGCTGTTTAACTATTTCATAAGGATGATAATCCAACCTGAAATATATAAATTTGAAACATAGCCTCACAAGTTCTTTTATTTCTAATTATTTCAATGAAGTATGGAAAATGTCAAGGCTTTTTTTTTACTTGGAAAGTCTGAGAAGATATTAAAATCATAATAGTTGATAAACTACTTGAAAGAAGTAAATGAATTTTCATAAGGTCCTATCCAGTGACTAAATATCTTGAGAAAAGTAAATATATCAAAAATCCTAGTTTTTAAAACATCATTACAATAGATCTCAGTTAATTGGATCTTCAGTAAACAATATCCTCAAGTATTTGATTGTTTTCTAACCTGGAAGGAAATTTCAGGTAAAATTTACTAAACCTGAAAAGTTTAAAAAATATATTCCCCCTGAGTCCACTTTGTCAAAGTCCTTATTCATCCTACTTAAAGTCTCCAGCAAATTATTTTGGCATACTTTCTTCTTTTTGAATTCATGCTGTTTTCTCGCTTATTGTTAAATGATTAGTAACTCTGGTCTTTAGACATAAATCACATTCAGATTATAGATATGAATGTTCCTCATCTTTGGATCTCCCAGAATTCCTTGTCATGGATGGATGCCAGCTGGTAATGCAGCCAACCTGGGTGCTATATAACATTATGTGACAGAAGTAGTACTGCAGACCCTGAGGTAAAAACTGAGGAATGGAGAAGAACACAAACTTAGACTGATCAGACCGCCTACGTCCAAATCCTGGCTCTGTCATTTACTAGCTGCAGGACCTTGGATAACTTCATTAACCTGTTTATGCCCCAGTTTCTTTATATATAATATGGGACAATAATATCTTCTATCTCACAGAGTTGTTTTTAAGGATATACACACATGCTTTTAAGACTGCTTGGTACATAGTAAGATCAATATGGTAGCCACTACTGTTACTACCCCAAGACTTCATGGATTGCTTTTTTCTTCTGGACTCTATTGGCACATCACTCATTTTGTGATTAAACTATCTTGTATTAATCAATATTTGTTGCATATGTCTGGAAGTTCTCCAAAGAACCCAAACCCCTCACTGAATTCTTCTACTTACAACATAACTTCTTAGACTAATTAACTGTTTTCTCACCACTTCCAATCCATTTCACTCTGGTTTCCAGGACTGCCACTTCCCTAATACAGCTCTAAGGTTCACCATGTCTTCCATGTGATTAAATTCATCGAACATTTTTAATCCTCATCTTACTTGACCTCTCCAGTAGTAACTGACATTATTGTCCACACTGTCTGTTTCTAGGAAACTTGCTCTTCCTGACTTCCTTATTATTTCTTGCCAGTCTCCTATACAACTTCATCTACCTTTACTCGGTCATTAAATACATGTTAGCATTCCTCAAGACTTGGACCTACCTACACATACTTCTTTTCATCCACTGTTCACTCCTGAGGATAACTCTTCTACTCCCACAGCTTCGATTACTACCTAGATTGAAATAACCCTCAAATTTACATCTCAGCTTAGACCTCTTCTCTGAGCTCCATACCGGCATCTATGATGGTCTCTTGGATATTCAGTGGCAACTCAAAACTTAGTATGTCCCAAATCAACTCATTATTTCCCCTTAATAAATGTGGTCCTTTTTGCTTGCTCTCTATTTAAGTGAATGCTATCACCATCGCTTCAGACACAGAGTCAGAAATCTAGGACTCGCCCTTCATACTTCAATTCTCTCCCCTATCTAGTCCATCGTCAACTACTGTCAATTTTGCCTCATAAATCTCCCTCAAATCTAACCACTTTTCTCCACATCTGCCACTACCATAATATGCAAAGTTTTTGCAACAGCTCATTTGAATCACTTCAATAACTTTCAAAACTCATTTACCCACATCCACTCTAGTTCTCCCTCCAATCTTTTCTCCACATGGCACCTGAGTAACTCTTTCCCGTGTAAATCTCATCAGGTCATTCTTGCCCTTATCTCCCTGGCCTCTTCCTTAACTTCCTTCCTCCCCAACTCTACCCTCTACCAAAAAAACAAAGCAGAACAATTTTCATGGCTTCTTATTACTGTAAGGACATAGACGACACTGAACATGGCTTAAAGGCTCTGCCTGGTCTCCTTCACTAGCCTCAGCTCTCACCACGCTTCCTCTTGCTTTCTCTGCTCCAGCTGGCCCTCTTTGATACTTTTCTCCCTTCCATGCTCCTTCCTGCTACATGTTACTCTCTCTCTCTCTGCTTGGAATGCATTTCCTTCCCCCTCTTAATCCAGCTAATTTAATATCCTTCAGGTTTTGACTTATTTTTCTTATTTCCCTGATAAAGTCAAACTCTTGTTCTGGATGTCAAGGTACCTGTGCCTATCCTTCATAGATCTTATCACTGTTGCAATTTGAGACTTATTTTGAGTAATGTTTTTGATTACCATCTCTAATAGGTTGCAACATCTGTCAGCACAGAGATCATGACTGCTTTTGATCACCACTGTATCCCAGGTGTCTAGTATAGTGCTTGATGCTTAACAAATGCTTAATAATTTTTTATTTAATGAATGAAGAGTAGTAGAAATCACATACCTCTGCCTCCCAAGACATGTCAGTTGTTCTTTGCTCTTCCCAAATACTAACTAGAGGGGAATAGGCTAAAATGCAGTCAGGAAGTGAGAGAATCAGGAAGGGAAAAGCAAAGCAAAAGCTTAGAACTCTCAGTTTCTCTGGTTAGACTAGTTAAGTGTTAGAAAGTATACCTCCAAACCCAAAGCCGCTTTCTATGTAGTAGTAGAGGGTGAATGCAGTCTTATTCATGTGATACATCCTGAAACATTTGATGTGTCTAGAATCCTACTCCTTCAGGGCAGGCTTCCTGCCAACTCTGGCAGTCATCTAAGTGAGCTACAACAGTACTGCTATAAAGGATCCAAAATCTTGTACAAGTTCAGACACCTCTTTACACAGCCACTTCCTGTACTATACAAAGGTACAGAATGCTTCTTTGTTTGTACAGATAAATCCACTTCCTACTGCATAGTCAACACAGTCAACATGAGGGAGTCAAGCAAGAGTTTCAAGCTTCTAGATTATGACTCTTAGAAATACTGCTAGTTTCCCAGTGAAAATATAAAGAAAAGATCCAATGTTGTACTAAGTGAAGAGATGACAATTTAAGAAATGAATATTTTAGTTTTATTAGTATATTTGGACCTTTGGGACATTTCTTGCTTTTTTTTTTTAAATTATTAAAGCTTATTTGAATAAGTCAACTGGGGAAATTCAGAATTGAAAAGCAATTGCCTTTTAAAAGAAAGATATGGCAGGTTAAATTTTCTCAATTTCTACATTTAGAACTGGTTAAAAGCAAAATCTTTGTTCAATAAACACAAATATTGTAAAATTTATTTCAAATCTCTAATATGAACCATTATGGCATCAAGAAAGAAATATTAATAAAGTGAAGAAAAAAGAGCAACCATTCCCATTTAATCAGTCTCAACCAGTTATTGAATATCCTCATCTCACTTATTATAATCCATAATTATCTTAGTTATTTATCTGATATTTTCATATCTGGACTTTCCCACAACACTACAAACAACAGTAAAGCAAAGACCGTCTCTGTTTTATGTTCCATGTTATCCTCAGTGAGCAGTCCAGTTCCTGACCTACTGCACTGAATCAGTGGCAACAGAATCACTAGCAATGCCGGTTAAAAATGCAGTTTCCTGAGACCCACTCTATTATCTACTGGCTCTTTTAGATGGAGACCTGGAATCTGCAATTGTAACACTTCTAGATGGCACTACTGCATACCAAAATCTGAGGACTAAGTAAAATCTTCCATCTGTGGAAGAGCCATACACCTACACAAGTAACTAGAGTCACCAAAGTATTATTACTGCAAGGAATGCCTGAAGTGTTAAAAATAGAAATATTAGACTAAAAGTTTGAAAGTTTAAAGTATAATAATAATTTAAAAAATAAATAAATAAATAAATAAGAAAGTTTGTATCTTTGCTATATAAGAATGAGCTGCATCTGAAATGAAAATGGCTAACACCAAAATCTAAAGCTGTTACAGATCATTTTTAAAACTCTAAATTATAGAAATATGATGTACAAGTCACTAGGAAGCAGGAACTTCAACTTGTGAAAGGAAGATAAATCTTGGGGCCCCAAAATCACTAAGCTAAGGGGAAAAGTGAAGCTGGGAACTGCTTAGGGCAAACCTGTCTCCCATTATCTTCAAAGTCACCCCTCTGCTCACTGAGATAAATGTGTATCTGATTGCTTCCTTTGGAGAAGCTCATCAGAAACTCAAAAGAATGCAACCATTTGTCTCTTATCTACCTATGACCTGCAAGCTCACTCCCAGCTTCGAGTGGTCCCGCCTTTCCAGAACGAACAAATACTCATCTTACATACATGTTGATTGACGTGTGTCTCCCTAAAACGTATAAAACCAAACTGTGCTCTGACCACCTTCGGCACATATTATTGGGACCTCCTGAGGCTGTGTCACCAGCACGCACCCTCAACCTTGGCAAAATGAACTTTCTAAATTAACTGAGACCTACCTCAGATATTTGGGGTTCATAAACTTATTGACATTTTTATACTTAACACCAAGATTGTACCTTGAATATAGTATATACATTAACAGTTTAAATAAAATAATGAGTAAATATAATACATAATCTAGCTAACTGACAAAAATACAGAGATCAAAAAAGGTCAGTCCAAATGAAAAGTATAGGCTTAAGAAGATTTGTGTTCATCACTCACTGAACAAATATTGGGTACCTACTATGTGCTAGTAGGCATTGTTATTAGTTTTCTAAAAATAGAATGCTGAGATAACAAAAGACTTAGTTCCTGCTTTCATGAAACACTGAAACCAATCTAATGATAAATAACAGGAAGGTGCTTTGGGAGCTTACATAGAAGAATTTTACCTAATCTGAAAACTGGATGAAGTGTCAGAGAAGGCTTATTCAAGTGATAATTTAGTTGAGATCTACAGATTGAATGAGCATTAGCTAAGAGAGTGAAGGAAAATTGCAGGTAGGGAAAATAGTATCTTGGAAGACTCTGAGATAAGGGAAACCTGGCACTTTCAAGGAAATGAAAAATGGCCCATGGGATGGAGCATAAAAGTGAAAAGGGCACTACAGTGAAAATGAATTAGAGAATTAAGTAGTGAGCAAACCATGCCTCTACATGGTTTTGATAAGGATTCTGGTTTGTGTTAAACACAATGGGAAAGTTTAAGGGTATTTTAAGCAAAGAAGTGATAGGGTTTGGTTTGCATTTTAAAATCATTTGGGCAGGCTGAAGTATTGAAAACAGATCAAACTGCAAAAACTAGAGTAGATTCAGATATTATTATAACCTCTAGGTTAAGCTTGTCCAACCTGCAGCCTATGGGCTGCATGCGGCCCAGGACGGCTTTGAATGAGGTCCAACATAAATTCATAAACTTCCTTAAAACATTATGAGATTTTCCTGTGATTTTTTTTTTTAGCTCATCAGCTGTGGTTGGTGTTATTGTATTTTACGTGTGGCCCAAGACAATTCTTCTGCCAATGTGGCCCAGTGAAGCCAAAAGATAAGACACCCTGGTCTAGGTGGTGGTAACAGTGGAAAGTAGATAAATATGAGATATTTTAGGAAGTTAAAAAAAAAATAGAACTTTTTATATCCCTTTTTTCTTCTCACACTTTGTCAACCTAACTTAATTCGTATTTTTCTGTTTTTTTTTCAAGTTGTGACTTAACTAGTCTGTTGCCTATTAAATTGGTTCAACTTAAGTAAACAGTAATTTAAATAGCTAGAAAACTTTATTGACACCAGAAGAGTTGAGAGAAAAATAAGTAAAGCAAATAGTTACTAAATATTTACTTAAATGTAGTTATTCCTTCCATTTTACCACAGCATGCTTGAATTTCTTGCTTGGGTTTAAGACTCTGAGCTGGAAGAACATTGTCATACATAGGATATTTTTCCAAATATTCAGTTGTAGGGCAAAACACCCCAGAATTTTCATAAATCCTTGTGATTCCATGTGGACAATGATGTCGGCTGTGCAAAAAATCAATGGAAAGATTAACCTCAAAAAACATTTTGTGTTGTAATTGCATTTTAATCAGAGACCTCCAATAAACTCACAGTTTCTAAATTCTAGAGCTTTACTGAAAAACCAAAAACTGGGCTGGGTGCAGCGGCTCACGCCTGTAATCCCAGCACTTTGGGAGGCTGAGGCGGGCGATTCACAAAGTCAGGAGATCGAGATCATCCTGACTAACAGGGTGAAACCCTGTCTCTACTAAAAATACAAAAAAAATTAGCCAGACTTGGTGGCAGGTGTCTCTAGTCCCAGCTACTCGGGAGGCTGAGGCAGGGGAATGGTGTGAACCTGGGAGGCGGAGCTTGCAGTGAGCCAAGATCGTGCCACTGCACTCCAGCCTGGGCGACCCAGCAAGACTGTCTCAAAAAAAACAAAAACAAAAACAAAAACAAAACAAAAACTGTTTCCTCTGTAATGATGTTTACAAAAACAATCTATAAATAATGGTCTATCCCTATGTGGTGGAAGCACAGCAATTCAGTGTCTCATAACAATTTAGTGTCTTGTTACACTATAGAAGCTGAAAAACTAACAGGGAATTTCCCAGGCTCTTGCAGAAAGGTTCCACATAGAAATTAGGTTTCACCTGCTACATGTATTCACATGATACTTTGACTCAGAACAGAGCTACATAAGGAGAGAGTCAAGGCACAACATTTTTTTTTGCTTGCATGAACGTAATAGAGGCAACAAGAGATTGGAGTTAGAAGTTGTTAGGTGGCATCTTGATTTGCAAGCTGGTTTCCTAACTTGGCAGCTTCTTGACCATGGAAGAGACGAGTGATTCTGGAGTCTACAGCTCTGTTGCAATTTTCTGATTATGGCAGAGGCAGTGGCCTCTTGTCAGTCCTGTTCTGTGGTAAAATTTTTGGAAGTTTTTCCTGGAAGCTTATTTTGAAAATGATTTCTTAAGTTCTTCCAAGTGACCTCTCTCTCTCTCTCTATAAACACGCCTTAATAAATTCCTTTTTGCCTAAACTAATGAAAGGAGGTTATGTTATCCATAACTAAGAACCTTGACCAATATATCATATAAGCTAATAGTATACAGTTATTTAAGAGAATGAGGGTGACCTTTATGCATGGTCACTGGAAGATGGTGAGATTGTAAATAGTAAAAAACTGGATTGTAGAATAGTATGCTCAGAATATTCTCTTTTTAAAAAAATAAAATAAAATCGATGCAGGCCAGGCGCAGTGGCTCACGCCTGTAATCCCAGCACTTTGGGAGTCCGAGGCGGGTGGATCATGAGGTCAGGAGATCTACTAAAAATACAAAAATTAACTGGGTGTGGTGGCATGAGCCTGTAATCCCAGCTACTCGAGAGGCTGAGGCAGAAGAATTGCTTGAACCCGGGAAGCGGAGATTGCAGTGAGCTGAGATTACGCCACTGCACTGCAGCCTGGCGATGGAGTGAGACACTGTCTCAAAAAAAAAAAAAAAAAAAAATCAATGGACATGTAAAACAAGTCTTAAAGAACATTTGTTATCTGTGGAAGATAGAATTATGAAAGTGTTTTATAATATAGATATTTTACAATATTATGGATTTTTATGACACCTCTTGTGTATTTATTGCATTATCAAAAAATAAAAATAAAACCCTTAAAAAACAAAACAACCACAACCAAAAACAAAGAAAAAGTAAAATCACACCATTCCAAGGGTAGCCCTCAACATAATGAAGACTGAATTTCCTAACAGTTGAATGAGAAAGGAACTTGCGTTGAATGTAAATTAGGAAAAAAGTAAAAATTGTCTCCTGCACACCAGTCTGCAGATTCATACACCCAAAGTTAATTTGTTGATATTTTAATCTACTTCTAATTACGAACTGTGTTTATTATGAGGCTATCAAAAAAACTGCTTTCCATCAACATGCAGGTGTTTTCTTTGAAGGGGATTACAAATACGAAGGGATTGACACTTTCATATTTACTTAGCAAATAATGATCTAATCCCTGGGTCAACAGTGAAGCTGAGGAAGGAGAAGACTGTGTTTCTAGGTGATGGAAGGTTGTTAGGCAAGACTCAGTTGGATTCTAGGTTTCAGGGTGGGGACTACTATACTGCCTTTTCAGTCAGGCGGATCCCAAAGAACGGGACGGGAATGCGAATATGGTCTGGCTGGGAGGACAGAAAGCAGATGAAAGAAAGTGTGATATGGGTTGCAGACTCAGGGCCTTGAGCACTGTTCTTTCTCATCTTTGTGGTGAGGGATGACGGGGTGGAAATGCATTCTCCCAGTCGGATCACATCCCACTACTCACCAGTCTTATATCCCGTCGCTGCTTCACATATATTATTTACCCGGCCTGGGTGGCATTTTACTTTGCATCCTTGATTGGGAGTCTCAGGGGCTACAAAGAAACGTTTTACCCCCACGTAGCCGGCGGGTGCGGAGCGAGTATTCGTGGAACGGGATAAGTGGGGATGTCGCTGCGTCCTCGTCCCTTGATCTGCGGGGGACGGCCATTCTCAGGGTTCCCGAGGAGCCAGCTCCGTGCACCTAGGCCCTAGGTCGGCTCCCAAGCCCCGGCCCGCCACTACACCAGCCATTTCTTACCCGCAGGTACAAATCTGACACAGACACCAGCTCCTCATGCTCTTGGCTCCCATGCCTTCCTCCACCTTGCCTCAGCACTTGCGGCTTCTCCACTCCCACAGCGCCCGCCGTAGTCAAGGCAACAGAGGAATGCCTGGTGACAGTCCCGGCGCCGGCTTCCGGTGGCGTCAGAGACACGCGGGTGAAAGGTCGAGCGTCAGCCGGCCCCGCCCCCTGGCGCGCGGGCGTGCAGAACCCGCAGAGATCTTTGTGTTTCGGAAGCTCTTGGTGTGGCTGGCTGCGACCCGAGAGGAGAAGCTGGGCTGGTGGGGCTGCTGCCGCCGGTGAGTGCGGGCTCGCGCTGGGGACTTGCATCCTCCTCGGCCAGCCTCTGGGCGGTGCTTGGAGGACCCCGCTCGCTGCGGCTCTGAGGCGGGAACGGGGCCTGGGGCCGAGCCCTGGCTGGGAGCGGTGGTCCCCGGAGTGTCGCTTCCAGTCTGGGGCCGGGGCGGTGGCCTGTCTGTGTGGACCAGCGATTCTCAAAGAGAACGAATCCGGAACCCTGCCGAAATGAAGGGCATGTAGTGTAGAGGTTTTTCCTTTTTGTTTAGAAAGGAATGAAAGACCGGCAGTGCACCTGCTTGGATAATAAGCACGTGACCCAAAACTTTGTTCGGGCTCCGTGGGCAGGAATAAAGCTGGGTATTGGACCTCCCGCGAGGACTAGCGAGAATGTCAGAATGAGGGACTTGGGGGAAGACTGAAGAGAGAAAGGGAGCATCATCTTCAGCATCTTCTCTCCCTCCTGCATGCAACCCTTCCTGTACGTGGTCATTGGCCTGGAGAAGTTTACCCGAATACTTCTCCACCGGCAGGGTTACTGGTGTCACTGCGCACCCAGCCGCCTCGAGCTGCGTGATTCATCGCAGCCTTCGGATCCGGAAGGATAAGCAAACTCCTTAAGTGTAATCGTGCTAGGATATTGACTTTGGTGCTCGAACGGGACTTAGGCCTAGGTGGTGTGTCTCATCAATAAACATTCACTGGGTTCTTAGTTTAAGGGGTTTGAGAAGCCTTGCCACCTCCTAGCGTTTATTTTTTTTTTTTTCTTTTGCCCCGACCTTTAGCCTCTGGGCTAATAATTACTTAATTTTTAGTCACAGGAAATAAGTAACCATGGTGCTCAACAGTTTGGATAAGATGATTCATCTCCAGAAAAACACTGCCAACATCAGGAATATTTGTGTTTTGGCTCACGTTGACCATGGTAAGAATCCTTTTTAAGTGCTTGTTTTGATAAATAAGGGAGGTGTGTCTCTGTATGTCTCAGTGGAGTGAAGCTGTGGGCAGCTGAGAGTGGTGTTTGCTAAGAAGCAAGTCTTCTTTCCTTTAAAAGTTTTCTGTGATGTTGGGGAAGCCTGCCTTGCTATAAAGCGTTTGAAATGAACACAGTTACCTAGTGAGTAGCATTCTTCTTTATAGTATGTCATGTTGTTTTTTAAACCAGAACTTGAATTTTTTGTTTTTGAAATGGCTTTAAGTTGCTTCACAACTTTTCAGATGAGGGTGATTAGATCCACAGGGTTGGAGATAAGATTACAGCATTATAGAGTGCTAGCATCTATGTCCTTCCTGATGATATTCTGTTCAAAAGTCTAATAAATCTCTTTTGTCTTTTGTTACCTAGCATAGGTAAATTGAAAATCTTTACTAAACCAATTCTTCTGGCCAGATTTAAAATCTATAGGTATGATCCATGACCCCTTTTAAGAAAGACATATATTTGAATTGATGTCCCTATTTTATTTAACAGGAAAAACTACTCTGACTGACTGTCTTATATCTAGCAATGGAATCATCTCCAGCCGCCTAGCAGGCAAGGTATGTTCTTATTTTATAAATACTTGTTGCATTTCAGTCAACAATGTGATGAACCATTTCCTGTGTTCTTTAGCGATCCAAAATGGTATAAAACATTGTTCTTGCATCTAAAAGCTGCCAATCCATTTTGCAAGATTAAATTGCTGATGAGAAAATAGTTACTTCTATATTGCTTTGTATTGCTTTATATTAATATTTTATAAGTGCAAAAGTGAGTTTTTGCAACAAGCAAATGATACACAATTTTGGAAGATTTCACAGTGAAAGAGATTCCTTGTAGGTGAATAAGTTGCGTGGTTTGAGGAGAAGACAGAAAAACTACCAGGTGGTCAGAAATAACACAGATAAAGGCTAACTTGTGTGTTGTGCTTTATTTGAGCGGAGCATTTGCCTAGAGGCTAGTGACAGAGAAAACATACTGTCAGGGAGAATAGATTATAGAAGACCTTAAAAGGTAACCTAAGTATCAAAGGAAAGCTGCTTGTGCCTGAGGATTGTGATGAAAATAGTGGCTTTTTGATTTTTGTTTTTGAGACAGGATCTCTTTCTGTTGCCCAGGCTAGAGTGCAGTGGTGTGATCATGCACGGCTCACTGCAGCCTCGCCCTCTTGGGCTCAGGTGATCCTCCCACCTCCTCCTCTTGGGTACCTGGGACTACAGGTGCACACAAACACACATGGCTAATTTTTTGTAGAGACAGGATTTTGCCATGTTCCCCAGGCTGATCTTGAACTCCTGGGCTCAAGCCGTCCTCCTGCCTTGACTTCCCAAAGTGCTAGAATTACAGGTGTGAGCCACCACACCTAGCCTGAAAATAGTGTTTGAGGAAATAAAA
Source organism: Macaca thibetana thibetana (assembly GCF_024542745.1). Taxonomy (NCBI): domain Eukaryota; kingdom Metazoa; phylum Chordata; class Mammalia; order Primates; family Cercopithecidae; genus Macaca; species Macaca thibetana. Next base: position 167,303,268 of record NC_065584.1, on the reverse strand, counting down.
TTAAAGAGATCTTTATTTGTAGCTATGAGTTTTAAGGGCTTGGAATAATTTACTTGCCAGTAGGAAAATAAAGATGTATTCGTTTCCATAATGAATTTAGGATATGATCAATAGGGTTTATCAGGTGACAGAGAACAAAGAGAAGAGGAGATGGAGAAGTAAAATTGAATCCACAGAGTAGACCCAGTAGAGTTGAAGGTCGATTTGGGAATTGATGTGTGGGTTGGGAGGGAAGCTGGCCCAAGATACTATCTAGAGGAGGCTGAAAAAACTAGGTTGAGTGAAATAATGAAATACTTATATTTTCCCCACTTGAGAATTTAGAGAAGGTACAATAACTCTAAAATAAGTAGATGAAAGGAAATAGTAAAGCATAAATTAATGAAATAGTAAATAGACATTTTATAGAAAGGATCAATGAAGCCAGAAGTTTGTTTTTGGAAAAGATTAACCCAGCTAACAAAGAGTGAACCCTAATGTAAACTATGGACTTTAATTAATCATAATGCATCAATATTGGTTCATCAGTTGTAACAAGTGTATCACACCATATACTAATACAAGATAGATATAATAGGGGAAACTGTGTGGGTGGAAGGAGAGAGTATGTGGGAACCTTCAGTCGATTTTTCTGTAAACTTAAAGTTGCTCTAAAAATATAATGTTATTAATTGAAACAGTTACTAGCAATATAGATAATTTTTGATTATCTTGACTAGGAAATGTTTTTGTTTTGTTTTTCATTGACATTGTTGAGGAACATTTGACACTTTTGACCTGCTAATGTTCCTAGTGTGGCTCACTGTACTTTGGACATATACAAAGCATAGTATATATAAATAAATATTTTTGAATGAATGACTTTAAAGAAGAGTAATACAGCTGACAAAATACCAGCAAGATGATCAAGAAGAAAAGAGAGGGGGCAGATATAAGTGATACCAGGAAAGAAAAATGCTACAGAAGTTAATAAGGTATTAATAGGATATAATGAACAACTCTGTGCCAGTAAATTTAAAACTTAAAAGTGCTAAACTGGAAAATTGTCTGGAAAACATAACTTACTAAAATGGAGTCAAGAAGAAATAGGAAACTTGAGTTATTCTATAGTCGTTTAAGAAATTGATGAAACCCTGTCTCTACTAAAAATACAAAAAATTAGCCAGGCGTGGTGGCGGGCGCCTGTAGTCCCAGCTACTCAGGAGGCTGAGGCAGGAGAATGGTGTGAACCCGGGAGGCGGAGCTTGCAGTGAGCCGGGATTGCGCCACTGCACTCCAGCCTGGGCGACAGAGTGAGACTCCATCTAAAAAAAAAAAAAAAAAAGAAATTGAATTGGTTGGCAAAAATCTTTCCATAAAGAAAAGACCCATATGGTTTAACTCTCTAGTTCTGCCAAACATTCAACGAATAATTTCAGTCCTACTTAAACCATTTCAAAATATAGCAGAGAAAAACCCAACAATTGGCAGTATTCTCCAAATCATATGAAGATAGCATAACTTTGATACCAAAAGTCTGTTAAGGATAATACAAGACAGGAGAATTATATACCAACCTTATGATTATGGATGCAAAAATTATAATCCTCATTAAGAAACAGAATTCAGCATAGTATAAAAAGCTGATTATTCATATCCAAATCGAGTTTGTCCCAAGGAATTCAAGATTGGTTTAACATGTAATTTCACTATATTAATAGATTAAAGGAAGAAAATCATGATCATTTCAACAGATAATAAAGACATGTAGTAAAATTCAACATCTATTGTGATAAAACCTCTTTGCAACGTAGTTACAGAAGAGAACTTCTGTAATCTGATGTGGGATATTTATAAAAAACCTAGAATGAAGATTGAGCTCAATGATGAAGTGTTAAGAAAACTTTTCTATTCATAGCCAGAAATAAGGGAAGAATGGCCATCACACCCTTCTGCTCATTGTGTTATAACTTCTCCTTTACGTTGTGCTGGAGGTTCTAGTTGCAGTGATAAAGCTGGAAAGAAAAATAAAAAGTGTGAATTTTAGAAAGGAAGAAAACAAAAATGTAGATAAATTGCTAGGATATTAGTAACAAGTTGGCAGGTTTCAGGATGTGAAAACCGTTGAAAAGAAGTATACATGAGCAATAAATAGATCAATATTTAAATTATCTATTTAAAAACATAAACCATTTAAATAGCATAATAAATGTTCCTGTGCTGGGCATGGTGGCTCGTGCCTATAATCCAAGCTACTTAGGAAACTGAGGTAGGACAATTGCATGAAACCAGGAGTTTGAGGCTGCAGTGAGCTGTGACAGCAACTGCACTCCAGCCTGGTAGATAGCACAATACCCTATCTCTTAAAAAGTAACAAAACAACAACAACAACAACACCTATGAGATATTGGAGAAAACTTAAATAAATGGAAGGATGTGCCATATGTATGTATTGGCTGACTCAGTATTTTTTAAATGACATTTAAAAAATATTGATCTATAGATTCAGGAATTCCAGTAAAAATTCCAACAGATATTTAAAAATTTCAACTTGATATGCTGATTTTAAAATATATACAGAAGAGCAAATAAACCAATTAATAGCTGGGACACGGCTAAAGAAGAGTAGGGTATGGAAATACGTCTTACCCACTGGCAAGACTTACTGTGAATGTATTGATGTGTTGTAGCCTGTGGCCTGGAATTGACTGAGGCATGAAATTGACTGGATGGCTCAGAATAGTAAGCCTAGAATAGTAGGCTGGCATTTCAGATCTGTGGGAAAAAGATGAACCTTTCGGCCAGGCGCGGTGACTCACACCTGTAATTCCAGCACTTTGGAAGGCCGAGGCAGGCAGATCACCAGGTCAGAGGATAGAGACCATCCTGGCTAACACAGTGAAACCCCATTTCTACTAAAAATATTAAAAAATTAGCTGGGCATGGTGGTGCGTGCCTGTAGTCCCAGCTACTCGGGAGGCTGAGGCAGGAGAATGGCATGAACCTGGGAGGCAGAGCTTGCAGTGAGCTGAGGTGTGCCACTGCACTCCAGCCTGGGTGACAGAGCGAGACTCCATCTCAAAAAAAAAAAAAAAAAAAAAAAAAGACGAACCTTTCAAATGGTTCTTGTGCAATTGGTTATCCATGTGGGAAAAAAAAATTGGACCTCTACTTCACACACAAATCAATTGCATGGTTAAGATATTTTTATTTAAAAGCAAAACTATAAAGCTTTTAGAAAATAATATGGGCTAATATTTTTATGACTTTAAAGGAAGATTTCTTAAGATAAAAATGTGCAAACTTTTTCATAAAAGGTTAGTAAACTACTTAAAATTAGAACATACTTATCAAATATGCCAGAAAGAAATGGAAAAAACAAGCCTGGTAACTGTGAAAAATATTAATAACACAGATGTAATTGACAAAGGACTATAATTCAGACACTATAAATAACTCTTATCCAAAACAAAATAAATCTGTATTACAACCAGTAGAAAGGTGGACAAAAGCCTTGTATAGGCAGTTCACAGAAAAGGAATGTTAAATGGCCAATACAAGAAACTTGTAAAAGGATACTTAATCCCATTAATAATAGGAGAAATGTAAATTAAAACCATGAGATGCTATTTATCACCCATCTTAAAAAATAAAGTCCAGCAATATCAGCTGTTGAGGTTATGAATCAAAAAAAGTAATATTCCACTGTGGATCAGTCCAACTATTTGGAAAATAATTCGGAAATATCAAGTTAGGTTTAGGATGTACAGATTTAATAACTCAGAAATTCCACTGGTAGGGAGTGTACAAGAGACTCGCAACTGTTCATATCAGCTCAGTAATAGTTACAGAAAACTGGAATCCGTCTCCATGTCCACCGGTAATACAATGGATGAATGGGTGTGGTAGATTTGTGAGGTGGAGTCCTACAGTAATAAAAATGAATGAATTACATCAATAGGGGTGAATCTCAGGAAAACAATATCGAGCAGAGAAAAAGTGACAGTATAATAGAGTAAGCGTGAGTCTTATAGAAGGCTTAAAACTTGCCACTCTACATGATGTATTGCTTAGGGACACACTCATTTTTAAAAATTATAAAGAAAATAAGGAAATGATCAAGATAAAATTCAGGATAGTGGTTACCTATAAGCCAGGAGGAGCACAGGGTACTTCAAAAGTAACAAACTTTTTTTTTTTTTCCCTTTTGAAATGGGATGGTGCATACATAGGGGTTCATTGTGTTGTTATTTATGTATTACACATGTTTCATACCAACCCAGTGCTTAAAAACATACATTATAGAAGACTGATAAGGGACTGAAACTTTTTGAAGGACTGAGAGGTTGGAGAGGTGAAGGGAAACCAGCAATGGGATCTAAGGAGAGATGGAGGTAAATTAAGATATTTCAGACTCTTGGAAGAATTTCACATATGCATGTAACACGCATGCACACAAAGGGTGACTGTTACGCTGCACTGGAATCAAGAAAAGTGAGGATTGACAATTATTACTGTGTTTGGCCAGAGGTCATTGATAGCTTTTAGGGCTTTGATTTTGCCAGAGCTGCGGAAATGGAAGCCTTTCTGAAAATTTCAGAATTAATGTGGATGAATACATGTGGCAGTTCATATCAACAGATAATTCTCAGTGCTTTTGAATGAAAGAAAGGAGTAAATAGAAAGGTTAAAAATTTTTCAAAAGTTTGACAGTGGAGAGAATGAGGTAGGGTAAGGGAAAATCATTCTGGAGAAAGGAGGAGGAAGTTAGTCTGGTGCTTAGGGCTGAGGAGTTGGAAAGTGATGGAATCTTATTTAAACAAAACCACTGTCAATACTGATGCACTGCAAAGTCTAGAGAATGAGATGTAGATCCTCATTGGTGGATATTACGGTGTTATGAAAGTCATCAACGAAATGGTCATACTACAAATATTTTCTACTGTATTCTTTTTTTAAAAAAGATGTATTCAAAATCTATTAATTTGGGAAAGGAATAAAGACTTCTCTTGCCTCTAGAGACCTCTGTTTCAGTCTCTGCTCAGAATTTGTCAAACAGCTTGTAAATAGGAAAAGAATGGCTATGTTCTTGATATTTAGAAAGAATTCTCCCAAATGTTGCTGTCTGTAAGCTGTTCTTGACCTGCCCCATCATTCATTGCTGATACTTGGATGAGCAACACTCTGGGGAGGGTATGCAGTATTTGAATACATTTATGAGTTCCTAGTGGTAATGTTTTTCAATTTGTCATATTCCCTTCCCCTCAACCAACTTCACTTCTCCAGACCCCCATCATCTTAAAAAAAAAAAAAAGAGAGAGAGGGCTAGGTGTGGTGGCTCATACCCGCAATGCCAGCACTTTCGGAGGCCGAGGTGGGTGGATCACCTGAGGTCAGGGACTCAAGACCAGCCTGGCCAACGTGGCGAAACCCCGTCTCTACTAAAAACACAAAAATTAGCCAGGCGTGTTAGCACATGCCTGTAATCTCAGCTATTTGGGAGGCTGAGGCAAGAGAATCATTTGAACCTGGGAAGCAGAGTTTGCAGTGAGCTGAGATTGTGCCACTGCATTCCATCCTGGGCAAAAGAATAAGACTCTGTCTCAAAAAAAAAAAAATAGACTCTATGTAGTTTAAAATTTAAGTATTGGTGGGCATGGTGGTTCACACCTGTAATCTCAGCACTTTGGGAGGCCAAAGTGGGAGGATCACTTGAGGCTAGGAGTTCAAGACTAGCATGGGCAACATAGCGAGACCCTGTCTGTGCAAAAATAAATAAAAATAAAAATTTAAATATTTAAAACAAAAATCTAAATTAGCAAATTTTAATGTTACATTTTAATTCTTTGGGAAGTGAAGATGCATATGTTGCATTTTTCCAGTTAAGGTACATGGACAGCAGAGAAGATGAACAGATCCGAGGGATCACTATGAAATCCAGTGCCATTTCACTACATTATGCAACAGGTAAATCAATCTGTTTTACAGAAACACAGCTTTGCATCTTTCATGTCCTCCTCTCTCTTTCTGAATTAATTGCATGCCTCAGTTTCTTTGCTTATATTCTACATATTTTATTCTGGCCTTTCCACATGATCTGTTGTCAGAGTCAGGCTGTCCAGGCTTGGAAGCAAATGGAAACCTCTGACTGGCTTGAGGGCAGAAGAACTGGCAGTTCACACTGGCCCCCTCCACCAGGTGCTTGTATGGATTTCTTCACAAGGAAAGTCAGGAGCCCTAGGACTTTAGCTGGTTCAGCCCTACTATTCTGCCTCATGGCCTAGCCTGCATGTTAGATTTGGAGTCTTATTTACTTAAAAGTAGACTGGCATGATCAGGACCAGCTTGCTATCCTCAAATGAGGATGCTACTTTGATAGTAACACTTCTAGGAACTTATCTGACAGAAATAGTCATGTCAGTGTGTGAGATACATGTCACTGATATTCACTAAAATGTTTATATTCGTGAAAAAAATACCAACAACCTGAATGTCAGTAGGAGAATGGTTAAATAAACTGATACATCCAAGCTGTGAAATACTGTGCAGCTGTTAAACCTACTGTTTAATATATATGCCATTGTATAGGGAAGAATGGTATGTTAAGAGACAGAAAACAAATTGCAGACTATTTTTGTAAGATATGAATGTGTTTGGGTAATAAAAATATATATGCGGATAAAGGTGTCTGGAAGGATACTTACCAAACCCTTAACAGTAGCTCTCTGCAGGGGCTAGATTATGGCGAAACCTGCACTTTTCAAAATATTTATTTTGAAATTTTTACACAATTTCAAAATTTGTATTTGAAAATTTTACACAAAATGTATATTTTTGTAATTAGAAGAAAATAATAAAGATAAATTTTATTTCCCTAATGGACTTACCTGTGGTTCATCCTTCACAAGTGTCATATCTTTGGCACTGCCACCAAAAGATGTACTCTGTGGGGCATGGCTTGTTGTGCCAAACCCGTTTTGAAGGTCTTAGGCACATGAATTCTCAATGTTTAATGTTTAACGCTTCATTTTTTTTAAACTACTTCTCACATTTTAAAGGGTATGTTCTCATCCTGTGATCCAGAGAATGGGGTCGAGAGTCTATTGATTTATCTCATTTTATAGATTTCAAGAGATTTGTAGGCTGCCTTCTTCCTTACTCATACTATTAGTCTGTTTTTATTTGAAGATTTCTCGGGTGTCAATTTTAGTTGTTCTGCTCTATACTTTGTCTCTAGTCCCCCTCTCCTGACCCCTTTAACCACTTTGTTAAGGTTTAATTTATATACCATAAAATTCACCCACTCCAATTCACATTTGTCTTCCTGGTGTAGTATTGTAGGAGAATTTGCTATAGCACCCTGGGAATTGAATGGTCTGACTTCTATTTTGTTGAGCTCTGTGACCTGGACCTTGGCTGCTCACAGATCAGATTGTTTTAGGTACGCTTTCTTTTTTATTTTTTGAGACAGAGTCTTGCTATGTCACCCAGGCTGGAGTGCAGTGGCGCGATCTTGGCTCACTGCAGCCTCTGCCTCCCGGGTTCCATCAATTCTCCTGCCTCAACCTCCTGGGAAGTTAGGATTGCGGATGCATGCCACCAGGCCTGGCTAATTTTTGTGTTTTTAGTAGAGATGGGGTTTCACCATGTTGGCCAGGCTGGTCTTGAACTCCTGACCTCAGGTAATCTGCCCGCCTGGGCCTCCAAAAGGACTGGGGTTATAGGCGTAGCCACTGCGCCCAGCCGGGTATGCTTTCTTGATTGCATAGACCAGAGACTTAAGCTAGCTTGGGTTGGGGTGGGATAGATTATTGAAAGCATATGTGTGAAATTATATTGGAAATAATATCCATGAAAATTGAAAAACAGGAGTCTTATTGGAGTGGTGTCTCATAAAAATTGGAGCCAGATTTTGATTATGGATCCAAGATAGCTCTAGAGACCACATCAGTAAAAGTTTATGGATCCTTCCTCTGGAACTTCACTGTTGTCCTTGGATTTGAGTGTCTGTTTGTATCTCCACTATTATCCTGTGTGTCTTTTCTCTGTCTCATAGCTTTTGCCTACTGTCATGTCTTCATCTTTGTGCATTCACTTTGCCCTGACTTCTTACCCTATTATCCTGTCTGTTTTCACCATATTTCTGTTGCCTACTGCTTCGATCTCTTGTGTTTCTAAACACACAGTCTTAAGAACAGGATGCGGCTCTGCTTATCTTTTCATGCCAACCCATCACAGAGGTTGCAGCTGTGGATTGGCTGCCCTTAGTTGGTTAGTCATCTCCTAGTCCAATCAGTGGTGAGTGGAGTGGAGTCACAAAGTGTCAAATATGTTTCTTGTGAGCATGGGATGACTTCCTAGAAAGGAATTTGGGCTGAGCAGTCAACACACTTGACAATTCAGAGCCTTATGGGGATAGAAGTTAGGAATGTTGACTGGGACATATCCTCTCAGATCACCTGAGAGATGAGATATGTTTTTATCCATATCTTAGTGCTGATTCTCCAGAATGGGGTATTTCCTGCTATGAAGGTGGGACAGCCTGAAGGGGAACCTAGATGGGAGAAAAAGAGAAACCTGATGGTTGAAGAAACTCCACAGGTGACTTTTATTTATACCATGCCTTCCCCTTCTTCTCACCCACTTTGAATGCCCTCTTATGCAAATTAAGCCCTTTCTCTGGTTCTGACTCTTAGTTTACTAAGCTTTCAAAAGTATTTTCAAATCTTTATTTGGGTTGAAATATAGGGTCTTATTCTAGTTTAAAGTAAACAGATAAATCATGCATGTTATAGAAGTGGTATTGAAAACCATCAAGGTCATACACTATCTTAGCATTTTCCAGGAACCTAATTCGTCTTTGAGAAAATGGAGCCTCTGTTATCTTTACGTTTGTGACCAAAATTTGCTACAAATGTTGGGATCATATTATTAAATGTTATTTGCCTGTTTCTTACCTCTCTTTGTGTCCCACCCACAAGGATACCATACATTTATCTTGTCATCTCAAGAGTTAGGAAGTATTCCTAACAATACACGTTCTGTAAAATATCCTAAGGGGATGTAATGCCTTTGAATCCTTTAGCCTAGAATCCAGATACATAAGACAGAAATAGATTCACATGGGTTAAATAATATGAAATTCATCAAAAGGAATACTGCTGTCATTTCTACTGTATAACCATTTTTTATATCTGAGCAAATATTGCTGTTCCTGAACTTTTGAATTTTTTATCTAATTCATCTTTTAAAATATTTTAGATAAATGTAAAAGTTTATGTACATATGTGCATATTATATATGTTGAATATATAGTATATATGTATATATATTTCAATTTATTTATTTATATGTATATTTCAAATGTTTTGTAGAGATGGGATCTTGCTATGTTGCCCAGACTGGTCTCAACCTCCTGGGTCAAGCCTTCTATCTGTTTCCTAAAGTTTTGGGATTGCAATTGTGAGCCACCACACCTGGCCCAAGTTTATATTTACTATAGAAAATTTAGTGTGTGTTATAGAATATACAGTAAAACACAAAAATGAAATAAAAATCACTCTCAGTTCACCACCAGTTATTTTATAATTTCAATTTTTATATTTAATGCAAGTTAGATGCGTGTGCACACGCTGTGAGGTAAATATCTAACTTTATTCCCTCCCCCCAATAGCTTACTTATTCTAATACCTGTCAGATGTGATTATTAAGTACAATATTATTAGTTCCTGACATGTTGTTGACACCTCTGCACAAGTGAGGCAGTTTGGGTGGGGCTCTTAAGGACTAGAGAGTGAATTATGCCCACCCATGGAATACTCCCCCGATTCCTGGGGTAAGGGCCAGTATCATTCAGCTCCAGTTGATTGATTGATACACAGTGGGAATTTTTTTTTTTTTTTTTTTAAGAAAAGTTGGCATCAGGATGTTTGGCAAAATCTTCCAAATATCAAAATGCTGCCAACTTATTTAAAAATTGTAAAACACCTTGTGGAACACACTGCAGTGGGCTTTAGCTTACAAACTTTTAGTGTGTAACCTTAGCATATAGTCTAGCTATTAGCCTGGGTCAGTGGTACACTTGGGATTCACCAAGAGTCAGTCATATGCAGTGAGGATGTCCTCCAAACGTGGAGACCAAGGATACAGCAGCCTTCTGCAAAGAGGTCCATATGCAAGTTGATCACTTTGTAAATACCTCTGTTAGGGTTAGTGGTTGTGGGCAGATGGAGGATTTATGCATGTGTTGATTTCAGCTCTGTGGCTCTCTGGTTTTATACTCCAAAGACCAGGCCATGGAGACACTGACTCATGCCATCTAGTTACAGACAAGGCCAGCTTGTACCAGAAAGTCATCTCTTTCATTCAGAGGCAGTAGCTTCCCTTTCCTTCTGGCTGTGTGAATGTTTACCCATGGTCCTAACTTGCCTTATTCTTTCTAGAGTGAGGCTGGGAGGGAAGAGTTTCATTACCCCTCATTTGACGGAAGGGTAGATTTTGTTCTCATCAGACAATGAATGCTTTACTTTGTGAAGCATTCAGTTGATGCCAGGCCTAAGAAACTAGGTACACGATAGTTCACTTCTGAGCTAGGTGTCTCATATGCCTGATTTTGTTTCATCTTTACAGCAACTCTGTGATGGGTATTACTCTTACTTTACACATGTGCAAAAATGGAGTTCAGAGAGGTGAAGATACTTTCCCAAGGACAAAGTAATTTCTAGCATGTGGTAGTAGTCCTAGAACCAACATTTCCAGCCTATTCACTTGGACCATTAGTCTCTTGGAAGTTAGGCCACAAATAAATTCTCCTGAGGCTTAAGTATCTCCTTTCCACCAGGGATTGCTATGGACATCTTGTGGCCAGCACTACCTACATCCCTGTGGTCTTCAGTCATTGCCCACGATGTGGGCCACATGATCTGGCCTCTCTTATAGTCTCTTCCCCATGTTTCTCTGTGATTCTGACACCCTCTTTCAATCTCCTATTATTCCCTTCCTTACCAAAACTTACTCTAAAAACGTTCCAAGGTAAACAAACATCCCTACATCCTCAATGCCTTTTTATTGACGTTTCCTCCTTCTGCCTGGCTGTCTTCTGATGACATTGCCTACCGTGTACCTTTTTCAAGTGAATGCTACTCGTCCGTTCATGTTCCATGAATCTCTGGGTTAGGATACGGGATTGCTATTCTTTTTGTTCCCAGATCTGATGACAAAAGTTAATTCTTCTACCTCGTTTTCAAACTTCTCCTTTCAAGACTCAGACCATCCGGTTATTCACCTTTCCAATCATTGTCAGCTTCTGGTGATGGTTCCTGTTCATTAATGACTTTGGCACCCGGCCTCATGAATCTTCTAAGATGGCTTTTACCATCCCTGAAAATGACTTCTTCAGCATCTTATCCTCTCAACAACATTGATTCTCCACTTCACCTACCCATTGTCATGACTGCTTTCTGGATTTTAGCATCACCTTGAGCTATCCATCTTCGACATTTCAAACTTAAATACTTCCTTCTCTACAGTCTTTGATTCTCCCAGCTCTTTCTTTCACCTGACTAATGAGGTACCCATTCTTTGACTTCATAATATTCTCTAGTTTTTTGACTCCCAACAGCCTCTTTCTTCATTCACTTCCTGCCTCGTACAGCCCAGATTTGTCATTTCACTGACAGTCTTGCCAGCGTCTTCAGTCTCTTTGGTTCTTGACCTTCTGTCATATTTTTCCCAACAAAACTTGAACTCTTGATAAAGCTAACTCTCTACACTTCTTCGTCCTTGTATTTGGACTAGGTTCTCAAGTGGTCCTCCAAACTGCTGGCAGACTTTCCATCTGTCCCTGTTGGGTCTTGCTCATTCTTCCCAACAGCTATTTTGAATCTTCTGGTCTCTTTCAGCCTATCTGTCATCCCCTCCTCCACAATCTCAGCAGACATTCTTACCTTCTATTTCTCAGAAAAGGAAAGAATTCTCACCTGCTTGCCACTGTATCTCAAAGCGTAATGGTATGGGCATTTTTTGCTTGCCTCCTGTCACTGGCAAAAACCTGTGCTCTGGACTTAACGATCTTTTCTTCAGTATCTTCCACCTCTCTGTACTGGCTTATATCCGTCAGCTTTTAAGCATGCTCAAGTCTTTCTTGTCTTAAAAAATACATAAATCCTTTCAGCCCCACATTCCTCTGCATGTTCTCTCTCTTCCCCCCTTCTTAGTCAAAGTTATACTACAATTAGTCTCTCAATTACTCTGATAATGAGACCTGCACCTTATAGTAATGACGTGCATTAGCAGTGTGAAATTGGTCCTTGATCTATGACCCTCTCTCCAGGGTGATGCTAGGCATAGAGAGATTATAAGAAGCAAATATCAACCTTTTTTTTTAACTCCAGGGTTTCTTATTCTGGTTCTTACACCCTTCCAAGCAAAACTGCCGATGATCAAAGGAATCAAGACAATGTGGATGTATTAGATTTACTGTCTATGCAGCAGGCCTTCAAAGGTGGAGAAGTTCTCAGTAATGTCAGAGTTCAGGGTGTGGCCACAGTACTGGGTGGCAGATGTGGACTGGCATCATACTGAGAAAAACCAAAAGTGAGTGAGGCAAAATGTAATCAGAAGTGGTCTGTATGTGGTCTAGTTTCATGTTGGAGGAAGGTCTGGAGAGGCCTTCAGGTTGGGTTTGTGCAGCAAAAGAAAACTTAATCAGTTTGCTATTCATAGTTGTTTCTAGATAATTTTTCCCTCTTTCTTTTCTAACCCATGTCACTTTTTTTTTTTTTTTTTTTTTTAAGATTAAGAGTCTTGTTCTGTCACCCAGGCTGGAGTGCAGTGGTGATCATAGGTGACTGCAGCCCAGACTCCTAGCCTGAAGCAGTCATCCTGCCTCAGCATCACGAGTACCAAGGACTACAGGCGTGTACCACCATGCCTGGCTAATTTTTAAAAATTTTTTGTAGAGATGATGGTCTCACCATGTTGTCCAGGCTGGTCTTGGCTCAAGTGAGCCTCCTGTTTTGGCCTCCCAAAGCACTGGGATTATAGGTGTGAGCCACTGTGCCTGACCCCATCTCAGTTTTGACACATACCATCAGAGTCAACCACCCTTCACCTCTCCTTGTGGCAGGCTTCTCATAAAGATAGTTACCCTGTTACCTGTGTCAGCTTTACAATTGTGCTTTACAATTCTGTCAAATAATAAGCCGTATTAGTTGATTTATAACTTATAATGTTATACATTGACTTAAAATATAAAAGGATAGTGGCGATTTAAGATATAAAAGGAAACCAGGTGCAGTGGCTCACGTCTGTAATCCCAGCACTTTGGGAGACTGAGGCAGAAGGATCACTTAAGGACAGGAAACTTGCCACGGCAACACAGTGAGACCCCATCTCTACAAAAAATAAAATAAAAATTACCCTTGTGTGCCTGCAGTCCCTGCTACTCTGGAGGCTGAGGCAGGAGGATTGCTTGAGCCCAGGATTTTGAGGCTGCAGTGAGCTGTGATTGTGCCACTGCATCCGGCCTGAATGTTATAGTGACACCCTATCTCTTAAAAAAAATAAAAAATAAAAAATAAAAAGTGGTATTTCCTGAGGAGGGAGACTTGTGGTTACTTTATAGTTGGGGTACAATTTATGTATATAATTGTTATAAGTTCATACATAAGGAATTTAGGAACATATCTTCAGGTAACTCAGGTTCTGCCTGTATTTCTGTTATTTTTGTTGTCAGGCAAAATATTCTACCAATACACTGAAACAAAAGACACTTTCAGGAGGTTCAGATCTTCATCCATAACTTCAGTTTTTCTTTTTTATTTTACGGAAAGTTTTCTCTCATCAGCTTTCTATGTATGTGTTAGTGAACATTTCCAATGTTTTGGAAGTCGAACGCTAAATTCCTTATATGAAGTTTTACTGAATACAGAGGTGTTTTGGCAGGTACTAGTGACAAATGTGCACCTTCTGTGAGACGATTATCCATGGCACTTTAAAACCATGGGCAAGGGAGGAATTCTTTTCCCGTAACTCCCTATTAGCAGCAGAAATTGTCTGGAAGATATCTCCCATAATTAACTTTGGTTCTTCCAACTTTTTTTTCAGCCCCCTGGAACATGAAAAGATTGGATTGTTGCTTGACTGATTATATCTGTGCCTTGAAATGAAGCAGTTTAGTTTGGAATGCCTGGGAAGTAAAGCAGCAGAAGCTTATGTCCCTGAATGCTATTACAGGGATTAATTCAACACATAGCTTCAGGACTTTGTTACAAATTGGAAAGATCATTTAGCATGTAAAAAATTTTGTCTCCTGAAAAGTGTTATGCGTTCTCTACTTTTAAGATAATTTCCACTAGCAATAGTAATATCTAGCATGATAAACCCTGTAACTGTTTTTATATTTTTTTTAAATTTGATCACACACACACAAAAGTGGTAAGTGGCATTTTTTAAAGATACATAATGTAGCTGAAGTCACAGCAGAAGAGCTGTGCTTGTGGACTTTTTTTCTCTAATGGATATGGGACTTCTTTCTCCAACCTTTGAAAATTTAGGTTAAAGTTGTTTGCAAAGGGTTAAGATGAAAAAGGCATTGAAAGAGGAATTGGGAGGCCTGACTCAGAGCTGAGCCAAGCCTTTGTCAGCTGTGTAACTGACCATGGCATTTTCTCTTTCTCACCGTTAAATACATTTGAGAAACTCCAGGTTAAATAGAGTTGGACAGACTTCTGTCACAGGGCTTCTCTGAACCTTTAATATGTATGTGTGATGTGAGCTCCAAGGCTGGCTGTATTTCTCAGCTGTATTATTTGATCAGACACTTATTTTTTAGGATGTAGATTTTCAGACAGAAACACTTGGTGTATCTCTAGCTTTTCAGTTCCTCTGTAGATCTGAACTTGCCCTTCCTGAATGAATTTCAAAGAATCTGGAAATGGATACATAATTAGAGGAGCATAGATAGGTAGATAGGTATTCATTTTTCTGAATATTCCCTAAAAGGTCTAACTCCAATAAAAGGTAAGAGCACTGTTATATAGGAAGCCTGAAATTTCTGTACGAGTGCATTTTTAGACTCTGTAAAGGACTTGACTGGAGACCCAGTCTCTGAAACTTGTGTATCAGGTCCAGGTCGTATCACAAAGGGTGGGAAAGTGCTTGAAGTTCTCCCACTCTCAAGTCTGGAGTTCAGCCGAATGAACAGGCTAGTGTGGTTTCCCCAGTTGCAAAGTATGAAGGCATCTAAGACCCGAGAAATGACTAAGATCATTCGATAGCCCGGGGTGTATTTCTGGCTTGCTTCTTTTGGGACCTTGGGTCAGTCTCTTACCTTTTGAGGGCATTAGCATGTTTTTCTATGAAATAAAGGCTTAGGCTGAGAAGATGCTGAGTGATTCTAAGAATCTCACAACTTTAATTTTATATACTAGGACCCTAGACCACCACTAGACATGCTCCTTTTTTTCTGGTGTACTTGGTTGAGACCATGGTACTTATTGAAAATGTTGGCTAGGAAAACTGGTGTGAGATCTGACAGTGAAAGGCTCAATTGAGGTCCAGTGGACCATTGCTCCAGGGCTCTGATTATTTGACTTCTTGGATTTTCATTGGAGATCTCCGTGGTCTTCTCTGGTTGGAGCCTTCTCCGGTGGTTTCAGCAGAGCAATGGTTCCTCATAAAGCAGTTTGCATGAAAAGACCAGGAGGCAGTGGGGAGGAGTGATTCTGAAGAAGACAGTCTGTTGCTAACTGATGGCAGTCTTTCCCACTGAGCCATAGTACACTTGGGAATGCTTCACCCAGTGTTTTAGGAATTCATTAGCAGTGGAATCTTGGCATGTGTGGTAAAAGTTACTGCCTTCTGAGTGTAGTGGTTAGAGGTATGGTCTTTGGAGTTAAATGGATTTGAACTTCTACTCTATCATTTTGAATTGTGTGATCTTAGTCAGTTAACCTCAGAGTTGGATTCTAACTGGATGTCCTTCAGAAAAATACTTAACTTTTCTGTGCCTTAGTTACCTGCTGTATAAAATTGGGCTAATAGTTGTAACTACTACAGGGGATTGTTGTAAGTAAACATTAGATAATTTCTGTAATATGCTTAGAGCAATGCCAGCCGTGAATAGGCAGTCCACAGATGTTAAGTTCTGGTTGTGGTTATTGTTGTGGTGGTGTTTTATCATCTGTATCACCTAGGGCACAAGCGAAGTCATTAAAATTATATTGGGGGAAAATTCTTTAACTGTCCCATACATTGCAGGTTGAGCATCCCAAATCTGGAAATCCAAAATCTGAAGTGCTCCCAAATTCAAAACTCTTCAAATACCAACATGACACAAAAAGGAAATGCTCATTGGAGCATTTTCGATTTCAAATAAAGGATACTCAACCTTGTAGTCATTCTTGAGCACATTCAAGTTGACAAACTCTGAGTTAAGGGGAGGAGCAAAAGTGAAGTATATGTTTGAGCATTCAAATAATTATTCTGTCTTTAAAAGAGAATTATCAAATTTATCAATAATGGGGAATGAGTATAGAATTCTATAGCATTACTAATTTTCTGCATGGTATACTAAGTTATGTTTAATGATAACTCTCTATAACCTAGGATGATCTTTTTTTTTCTTGTTTGCGTGGGACTAAGGGCTTTGATGGGATGTGGAAGTTTCAGTGTTAAAACCAGACAACTCAGGATGTGTCATCACCCTACTATAAGTTTAATACATTTGTCTGTTGAGACTATTGAAGGAGGTATTAATGGGCAAGCACATAGCACACTGCTTGGCACATAGTAACTGCTCCTTAAGTTTTTGTAGATTTGAGTCTAAATCTTGATTGAGCAGATTCATACACTGCTCTTTGACAAATTGTAGGGAAGAAGTTGGCCAACTGCTTTGTTAGCCCTTTGAACAGCTCTTACTGTTAGGCCCTTGAGCATTGATTTCTTTCAGTTTCAATTTCCTAATCTGTAAAAGGAGAATAGTAATATGTATCTCATAGGGATATTGTAAGGATTCAATAATATGTGATTAGCACATTAAAAGTGAGTATCATAGTGGCTGGCTCCCATTAAGCTCTTAAGTGGTAACTATTAGAATAATGAAGTCCTTTAACATTTTATATAGATGCTATTTGGAATCAGTAGTCCCATCAGTGGGAAAACTTGGAATGGTAGCTCTGGATTGAGCTTTCAACTCCTTTAGCTTTGTTCAGTTTTTTCTTAGAAGCTTTCAGCTTTCTTATTCTAGAATGCCTGAGGAAGAACATTGTATACCTGGAGAACTGAAAATGTGTGTTTACAAATTGTGTTTTAGGTAATGAGGAGTACCTGATTAATCTGATAGACTCTCCAGGACACGTGGACTTTTCCTCAGAAGTATCAACCGCTGTTCGCATTTGTGATGGATGCATCATTGTGGTAGATGCTGTGGAAGGAGTCTGTCCACAGGTAGTGGATTGTGATGAGAAAATACTTAAATGGTTAAGGGTGAGGAAAGAGGAGGAACTGACTGACTTTAGGCATTTCACTGACAATCAGAACGTTGGTTTTATATTTCACATTTGGTAACGTTCCAGTCTGTGATGGAGTTAAATCACCAGAGTTCTGAAGGAATCTTAGAGATGATGACTTTAATTTAACATACTTTGTTTTTGTTTTTGTTTGTTTTGAAACAGTCTTGCTCTGTCACCCAGGCTTTAGTGTGGTGGCACGATCTTGGCTTACTGCAACCTCCATCTCCTGGGTTCAAGTGATTCTTATGCCTCAGCCTCCACAGTAACTGGGATTACAGGCATGTGCCACCACACCTGGCTAATTTCCGTACTTTTAGTAGAGACGGGATTTCGCCATGTTGGCCAGGCTAGTCTTGGACTCCTGGCCTCAAGCGATCCACCTGCCTCAGCCTCCCAGAGTGCTGAGATACAGGTGTGAGCCACCATGCCTGGCCTTATTTATCCTTCATAACTGTCAGTTGTGTAAAGGCAATGATGATTTCTTGTCTATAGTTCTTTGCTACTGTGCTGTATACATAGTTTGTGAATGCCTAATGAATACCTTTGTCTGACTGGCATTGTCTAGAGTGGTTATTAATCAGTATTTTCTAATGTGCTTTACTTAATTCAAATCATGAGTTTTACATTCTTCTTTCTGTTTTTATCAGACACAAGCAGTTCTGCGACAAGCTTGGCTTGAAAACATCCGTCCAGTTTTAGTGATTAATAAGATAGATCGCTTGATAGTGGAACTGAAATTCACCCCACAAGAGGCCTATTCTCACCTCAAGAATATTTTAGAACAGGTATTTTAATTTTTAGTATTTAAAAAATTTAGTCTCAAAGAAGAGTTATAAGGAAGTTACTAAGCTTGGTATGAGCCATTGCTACAGAAAAATGAACTTTTCCACTTCATATTCATACATGTTGGTGGTATTCTACAGCAGTGGCTACAGAATAAGCATGTTCTCAGTCTTGGAATCACCCATCATATAAAGCTTAGACAATAGGCTCTCTTGTTTAAAACTGTATCTTGGTTCCAAAGTGAAGCAATATTAGGATTTTATTACCTGTCTATAGTATTTTATTACCTGTCGTTAGAGGAAATTTTACCCAAGCATTCATTCATTTATTTATTCAGCAAATATTTCCTAGATATATGTTGAATAAATGAATTATCGAATGTCCATTGTGCATTAGGGATTGTGAATATAAGATGGACAGGTCAGAATCCCTATTTTCAAGGAGCTCACAGTATAGTAGGGGAGACAAAGAGATACTTGGAGAACAATGAGATAAGCCCTGGGTGTGATATGACAGCATAAGGGCTATCTAACCCAGTCTGGGTCAAGAGGGAAGAATGAGTTAGAAGTCATACAATGGAAACCTTGAGATGGAAGTAAAGTAGGTGTTTGCCAGGTAGAGAGGAAAAGGACATTCAAAAGAGAAGGAATATGATGGGCAAAGTCATAAAGGCAAGAAAAATCACAGTACAGTGTTTCATTTAAGGACTACAAATTGTTTTATAGCTGAAGAATTAGATTATGTTAAACAGTGACAAGAGATGGGAAAAAGGATATAGGATTTAGATGTTGGTGAACCTTGTATGCCATGCATAAGAGTTTGAAATTTTTTCCTCAACATAGTGGAAAGCCATTGATGAGGACAGCTTGAGTATATTTATTTGCTAAAGGCAGGAAACAATAAAAGCAGAACTGTGAAAAAGAATGAGGGATGGATATCATTCCCTGTAGAAATAGGAAGAGGTAGGCCGGGCTCGGTGGCTCCTGCCTGTAATCCCAGCACCTTCGGAGGCCGAGGCGGGTGGATCACGAGATCAGGAGATTAAGACCATCCTGTTTAACAAGGTGAAACCCCGTCTCTACTAAAATTTGCAAAAAATTAGCCGGGCCTGGTGGCAGGCATGTGTAGTCCCAGGTACTCGGGAGGCTGAGGCAGGAGAATGGTGTGAACCCGGAGGCAGAGCGTGCAGTGAGCCAAGATCACACCACTCCATTCCAGCCTGGGCAACAGAGCGAGACTCCACCTCAGAAAATAAAAAAAAAAAAAAACATGAAATAGGAAGAGGTAAAA
Source organism: Macaca thibetana thibetana (assembly GCF_024542745.1). NCBI lineage: Eukaryota > Metazoa > Chordata > Mammalia > Primates > Cercopithecidae > Macaca > Macaca thibetana. The sequence continues at coordinate 167,283,703 of NC_065584.1, read as the reverse complement.
TAACTCCTGCCCTGCATTGGCAGGAGAAAGGTCAGTGGTATTTGCAGACATAAGTGAGCTTGTAGATTGGAATGTGGGGCACTTGAAGGAAATATGAGTAATAGGTTCCATTTTCTTTCTGAGGTAGGACATAAGATTACTGCCTATTTGGGAGTGAAAGTAGTTGAGGATTAGGAGTTGGGAAGAGGGCCTGAAGAGGGTAGTGAACATTTCAGACAACCGATGTGAGAAATGGCAAGGCAGTGGACTAAGGTTACAAACTAGGATTGTAGGGTTGGAAATCATGAGTACTTTGTGATAGTAGGCCTCAGTGCTGAAAAACAAATTAAGGGTATGATATTAACATTTACATTAAACTAATAATAATCAAAAAATGACCTTCCAAAAGCTTTAGAATTTAGTTATGCTGAGTTTAGAGAATGGATACATGTAAGTTATTTACTGATTGTAAATGCCACCTCCATTCGTGTGTGCTTAATGAGCCCAAACTGACTGATGATTCTAGTCCTAACACAGGTTAAACAGTGTTTATCCTTCCGTGAGTGTGCTAAGCATCTGAATGACACTCTGCCATTTCACCATCTCTCCTAGATTAATGCACTCACAGGAACTCTTTTTACTTCTAAAGTCCTAGAAGAAAGAGCAGAGAGAGAGACTGAATCCCAAGTGAATCCACATTCCGAACAAGGAGAGCAAGTATATGACTGGAGCACTGGCTTGGAGGACACAGATGATTCTCAGCTTTACTTCTCTCCAGAACAGGGAAATGTGGTGTTTACCAGTGCAATAGATGGGTGGGGCTTTGGGTAAGTCTGTTTGAATCTGATTAAATCTCTTTGTGGATTTTATATGCCATTGGTTTTTTTAGTGAAACTTTATTTTGAGATAACTATAGATTCACCTACAGTTGTAAGAGATAATACAGAGAGTTCTCTGGTGCCCTTTACCCAGTAACTGCCTCCTATCCATAATAACATCTTGTATAACCATTGGTTGAGTACAATACCTCAACCAGGACTTTGCCATTTGCCATCAATATACAGAACATTTCTATCACTGCAAGGCTCCTTCACGTTGCCCTTATATTGCCACAGCTACTTCCTTCCCTCCCTCAAACCCTTTTTAACCCTTGACAACCATTTATCTTATCTCCAAATTTCTCATCTCATGGGTGTTATAGAAATGGAACCAAAAAATATATGATTTTTTTGGATTGATTTTTTTTCACTTAGCGTGATTCTCTAGAGACTTATCCAAGTTATTGCATGCATTAATACTGTAGTTGGTTCCTTTCTGTTGCTTAGTAGTATTCCATGGTGTGGATGTACCCCAGTATAACTATTCACCCATTAAAGGACATCTGGTTTTTTTTTTTTTTTCCTTTTTGGGCCATTATGAGTAAAGCCGCTATAAACATTCATGTGTAGGTTTTTGTGTGAACATGTTTCATTTCTCTGGAATAAATGCCTATGAGTGCATTTGCTGAGTCGTATGGTAGTTGTATGTTTAGTTTTTAAAGAAGCTATCAAACTGTTTCCAGAGGGACTGTACCATTTTATATTCTCACCAGCAATGCATGCGTGAGTGATCCGTTTTCTCCAAATGTTCACTTTTGGTGTTGTCACTGTTTTCATTTTAGCAGTTCTGTTGGGTGTGTACTAATATGCTATTGTGGTTTTAATTTGCATTTTCATAATAGCTGGTTACCTCGAACATCTTTTCATGTGCTGATTTGTCATCTGTAGGTCCTCTTGAGTGAAATGTCTTTTCACATTTTTTCCCATTTTGTTATTGTGTTTTTTTCGTACTCCTGAATTTTGAGTTTTTTCTATTCTAAACAGTAGTCCTTTGTCTCGTATGTGTTTTGCAAATATTTTCTCCCAGTCTATAGTTTGACTTCATATCCTCTAATAGTGTTTTTCAAAGTGAGCAAAGATTTTTTTTTGTTTTTTTGTTTGTTTTGTTTTGTTTTGTTTTGTTTTTGTTTTGTTTTTTTTGAGACGGAGTCTCGCTCTGTCGCCCAGGCTGGAGTGCAGTGGCCAGATCTCAGCTCACTGCAAGCTCCGCCTCCCGGGTTTACGCCATTCTCCTGCCTAAGCCTCCCGAGTAGCTGGGACTACAGGTGCCCGCCACCTCGCCCGGCTAGTTTTTTGTGGTTTTTTTAGTCTTGCTTATTGCCCAAGTTGTAGTGTAGTGACACAATCTTGACTCACTGCAACCTCCGCCTCCCAGGTGCAAGTGATTCTCCTGCCTCAACCTCCTGAGTAGCTGGGACTACAGGTGCACACCACCATTCCCAGCTAATTTTTGTGTTTCTTTCAGTAGAGACGAGGTTTCACCATGTTAGCCAAGCTGATCTCAAACTCCTGACCTCAGGTGATCCGCCTCAGCCTCCCAAAGTGCTGGGATTACAGGCGTGAGCCACCACTCCCAACCATCAAAGTGAGCAAAGTTTTTAATTTGACCGAAGTGTCCTTTATCATTTTTTCTTTTTATGGATCTTGATTTTAGAGTCAAGTTGAAGAACTCTTTGCCTAGCTCTAGATCCTAAAGATTGTCTCTCATTTTTTTCTAAAAGTTTTAGTTTTACTTTTTACATTTAAGTCTGTGACCCATTTTGAGTTAATTTTTGTATAAAGTGTGAGGCTTGGATTGAGGTTTTCGTTTGTGGGAGAAGAGGGCCTTTGAATTTCCATTTACTCTAGAACCCTTTGTTGAAAAGGTTATCTCTTCTCTGTTGAATTGCTTTTGTGCCTTTGTCAAAATCAGTTGGGCATACTTGTGTGGGTCTGTTTCTGAGTGTTTTGTTCTGTTCCTTTAATCTATGTGTCTGTCTTTCCAACAGTACCACATAATTTTGATTAGTATAGCTACATTAATAAGTCTTGAAATCAGGTAGATTTTTTCTGTCCACATTATTTTTATTTTTCAAAATTACTTTTGCTGTTCAAGGCGTTTGCCTTTCCATGTAAATTTTATAGTAATCTTACCTATATCTACAAAAACATCTTGCTAGGATTTGGATGGAAATTGCTTGGTAAACCTGTTAATTTGGGGAGAATTTTGACATCTCTGCTGTGTTGAATCTTTTCTATTCCATGCCTCACACTATACCTCTCCATTTATTTAACATTTTAAAAAAATATTTTGTGATCATTTTATAGTTTTCAGCATACAAGTGTTGTACATGTTAAGGTAGATTTACACTTAATTTTTCATTTTTCTGAATGATTATAAGTGATATTTTTAATTTTGGTGTTCACACATCTAGTATATAGAAATACAATTAATTTTTATATGTTGATCTTGTATACTGTCACCTTGCTGAACTCACTTGAAGTTCTTTGTAGATATTTTTGAATTTGCTGCGAGACAATCATGTCTGCAAATAGGAATTGTTGTATTTTTTTTCCTTTTCTATCTCCATGCTATTTTCTCTTTTGCTGATTGCATTAGCTAGAATATCCAGCACTATTTGACTGACAGTGATGAGAATTTCCTTGCCTTGTTCTCGATCTAGGAGGAAAGCATTAAGTCTTTCACCATTAGAAATAATGTTAGGTCTGCAGGCTGTTTTTAGATGTCCGTTATCAAGTTGAGGAAGTCCCCTAATATTTTTCTGAATGTCATTATTATGAATGTGTCCAGTTTTGTCACATACCTTTTCTGTATTGATTAATATATTTGTATGAGTTTTCTTCTTTAGCTTGTTAATATGGTATATTACATTGATGTTTTTGAATATTGAGCCAGTCTTGCATTTCTTTACATATTTTATATACAATTGATTTTTAACTTTATTCTTGAGTAAATTGAAATGTGTACCACAAATGGATCCCACCTTATTCCTTAGCTCAGTTTATTTCCTGTCAGTTTTTTTTTATCTTCTTAAAGTTATTTATACATAGATGAACAAATATATTTATATCAACTTTTATACCAACAGTAGCAAAAGTTAGTCTAGCTTTAATGAAGATGTACATGTGCAAGATATTGAGTTAGTCACTTTATTTAAATTATTTCGCCAAATTCTGACAACACTCCTTTGAAATAGATACTACTATTTATTATCTAAGTCTCAAGAACATTGAGTAAATTTTGTTCAACATCACTCGACTAATAAGAGGCAGGCTGATATTAAGATTAAAGTCTGCCTGACTCTGAATCCTGTCTTTTTTTGACATGGTTCTTCTCTAGTGTCTGCCCTATGGGGTATAAGGATTCTTATTTCTTCTTATTGCCTCTCCCGGATTTGTACATGCTGAGGCCGTGTTAACAGTGATATTAGATTTCAGAATGGAGTAGGTAATTGATCACGTTTTTTTAACTATAGCAATTTCTGACTTGTGGAATCAAAAAATCCAAATGTAGTTAAAAGATTATTACTTTGAGAAAAATGTCTGTGGTTTGGATAAGTAATAGTGGGACCATAACGACCTTTACTTTAGTTGTGGGCTTGATATTGCATGTAATTTATGGGAATCATAGAACTAAAACTGATGCAGTAGGAGAAAACAGAGTTTCTTCATGAAACATGTATCAGTATGACTTAGAATTGGAAAGAAAGAAAGGATCAGGAGCTGACTAGAATGCAAGGCTTGGAGTAGCCTAACAAATCTCTGGCTTCATTTTTTAAAATATATTTTCCTTTTTACAGGAACTTGTTCTCCAGTTTCCCTTTGACCAGATTTTGTCTTGGGCAGTGTAATATAATATCATAACTTTCTGTTTATAATAAATGATAGATACCTTAGTCCATTTGATGCCCGAAAGGTCATACCAGACTTAAATAAATTGAGGTAATGTGTATATGATAAAAATAGAAATTGTGAACCTGCTGAGAATTTGCACTTTTCATATATGGTTGATGGGTTGTCATTATCACCTTTCTAGGCCTCAGTTTACTTATCTGAAAAAACAAGAATATTGGGCTAAGATGATTTCAAGACTTTCTTCAGATTCATTCACAGTGATTCATTCAGTCGTGTAATAGGGTCAGACCTGTTGATTTCCTGATTTGTGAGCATTCTGGTAGTAAACCACAAGGTGGGAGGCTTGTCCCTTTCTTACAGTGATTTTCATAAGTAATTTAATGTTTTATGCCAATTTTAGTCAATCACACAAATTGGGGGAAGTTTATTGTGGAAGGAAAAGGAATGGGGAGAAAGTTGAATGGATAGAATAAGGGTAATTTACAGAGCTCTTACTTCTGACATTTTTAGATACTGTCAGCCAATAAATGAATGTTCCCCTGTGTTAGACAAGGTCAGATTTAGAGATCCGCTAGTGTCTGTTCTCAACAAGTTGATATGTGAATTTATGGGAAAGTAGTGGTGGAAATGAAAGCACCAGAGACTTTTTCCTTCCCTTTTTCCTCTAAAATGTCAGTGAATAGGCCAAGTTGACAGCTGCATGTGTCACAAAAGTGGAAAATGAGCACATTTCAGAATTTGCAAGATGGTTCTATAAACTCTCTGCAGTGGGAAAGGATTAAGAAGTGTGACTAGAGGCTGAACCTAGGTCTTCTGCCTAAATCTGTCCTGTTAATTGATGTTAATCTGGGAGAGTCTGCTCTGAAAAGCAGAAACACATTGACTTGGATGGGTAGCAGCAAGAATCTAAGTTCTTGCTTTAGATACGTAGAACTGAGTCCCCAAACTTATAGCATAGGGACAGGAGAAAAGAGACAATGAGAAGCCCTTTGTAATAGATTTACTTGTCTTTGTGTAACCGTGTCTTAGAATTCTGTAGTTAACAGTAATCCACTTCGTAGCTTGGAGGGCAAAAGGGTGTGTGGTTCAGTAATTTCATACTTGACTGAGTTGTCATTCATGAAGATAGGCAACGAATAGATCAGTAGTCTTGGAATATAAATCGGTCTGCAGGTCTCTTAGACTCTTGTTTGCAGTTACTCTGTAGAGGAAACGAATTAAAATAGAATTCAAGAATGGAGAAGTGCTAGAAATTGTCAGTGTTTAAAAATTGTAACTGTTTAATGACAAAAATAAATAAAAGCACTAGCAGTAATGGGGAATGGGTTGGTGTTAAGCAAATTTTGTGGTAAGTATGGAATAAAAAATAATGAAAAGGATAAGAAACAAGATTTTGAAAGATTTATGTACCCATGTGTGTACACAGGTGTGAATATTTTATGTGGTGGACTAGAAGAGCCTAGCCTAAGCAAAAGGGCAAATGTCTTACTATAATTTATGATTTTGATAGGGGTTTTAGAGTGTTTATTTATAAAAATCTTTAAGTTTACCACTTTCAGAATTAAGAGCAGGGTATTTATCTGACATCATTATAAAAGATAAAAGAATGTATAATACAGTCTGGGTAACACAACTCAACATTTTTTTAAAAAATCCTGAAAGAATAGAAACCACACTGGAAATCTAACTGATCAAAACAGTTGTACCGATAAATGATTGCCCCAATAAATGTATCAAATCCCCTATTAAGGAGATATTTTTTAGAAAGGAAATTTTATTAAAAAAATAAATCCAGACGTTTACTACGTAAAAGAGATAAACATAAAGCGTAATGGACAGAGGCTAAATACCAAAGCTTTAGATCAGATTATGTCAACCAAATGTGAATGAAAAGAGAGAGGTTTGGCAACATTAACAATAAAATAGGATTTATGGTAAATGAATTATGGCATAAGGATCATTTTCGCATAGATAATTGACACATTTACTAGTGAAGAGATTAGCTATCAATTATCAGAACAACAAAGTGCATGAGACAAAAATAGAACTATAAGTAGAACTCTGCAGGCACATGGTTTAGGGGAGATTTTCACAGGTTAAGTAGACAGGAACATGAACCATATGAATAGAAGAATTAAAGTCAGAATGTAAGTGTCAGTTAAAGATATTAAAAAATTGGTTCTATATCAGGTGAAAAAATAATTCAAATTTAAAAGAAAGAAAATGTCACAGGTTTCCTGTGTTCATCACTCAGTCATTAGCTCCGGTTTTAACCATCTAAGAAGGACCCAAGTTGCCAATGTGGAGAGCAAAGCTTCAGCTGTATTTGTTGAGGCCCCAGGGAGCATCACTGCTAAAGAATAGGGCTCCCTTCTACAGTTAGGTTGGAGAATGCCTGGGAAGTCAGTCCACAGTAGTTGCCTCCTATTGTTTCCTTCCACGTGTAGACCTTGGACCTGCCTGTAGGTCCTGAATTGGATTTGCAAATCTGCATGGCAGGTTGCAGCCTGCCTAGCAAAACTGGGTGTTGACAAATGAAAAGCCGCAGAGATAAGGGTATCCTGACTTAACATCTGGAAGTAAGGCTCTGTGCGCCATTCTGGGTGTGCAGAAACACAGGAAGCCAGGAGGAGGCCTGACTCTTTAGCGATCCACTGGTTAGGCAACAAGGCAGAGCCTGCTTTCTTTTTGAGGCATAGGAACTCTACCAGTGGTTGTCAGCCTTTCACATTGTGTTCATTTGTGGAGGAGTGATTAAAGAGTCACCTGTGAACAAAGATAGTTTTATTTATTTTCTAATCAGTATACTTTTTATTTCCTTTTCTTGCGTGATTGCATTAGGTTGGGCTTTTCAGTATGGTGTGGAAAAAAACTGGGAATATCCTTTTTTTTTTTTTTTTTTTTTTTTTTTTTCCTGAGCAGGCATCTTTTAAGATGCTGGTACTTTGAAAATTCTAATCTCAAACCTTAGATTAAATTAGGTTGTTCTCTAAAGACAAGGCGTTTCTTAGGTCCTTTATCCAGACAACGCAGATGCTATATGTAGCACCCTTAGTTGTTGTTGACTGTCCTCCTGTGATGGGAGGCCATGGTGGTAACTGGTTTCTCTGTGGGCTGATGCGAGTTAAGTCAGTGTGTGTATGTTTATCATTAATCTAGGATAATAAACACCTTGTTTTGGCAGGTTGTGGCTCGAGTTTCTTTCATTTGTGAGCAACTCTCACAGCAGTGAGTAGCTGAAATAAAATTTTATGGCTGGCATAGTTGTGACGGGCAGCTGGAGCTTGCATTTTCTTGGCTTTGGCCCTAGTTTTATCTTGTTTTACACATGCAAAATTAAGAAACAAAGCTATAGCATGTATTACAATTCATATTAATGTAGACCTGAACATGGGCTTTGGAGCCAGACTGCTTGGATTTAAAGCCCCACCTCACTTCTTCCCTGCATGATATTACTGTGCTTCATTACCCTTTTCTGTAAAATGGGGAAGTTCTGTAGGATAGTGGATTAAGTTTAGTAATACACGTGTAAACAAGTTTGAACAGTACCTGTCACAGAAATGTTCAAATGTTACCTATGCTAATCGTTGTTATTAATAACGTGAACATTTGGTCTTCTTTCAGAATTGAGCACTTCGCCAGAATCTACAGTCAAAAAATTGGCATCAAAAAGGAAGTTCTTATGAAAACCTTGTGGGGAGATTACTGTATAAATATGAAGGCCAAAAAGATCATGAAGGGTGATCAGGTAATGTGGTGTATGTCCCTTTTGATTGCTGGTCATGTTCTTGCCCTATGAAAATCTATCCTGTAATATCTTTAATAAATGTAATTCAGCTTTAATTTATTCAGGTGAGTTCATGAGGGAATTTTTACTGTATATAATTGGGAAAGGCTTACACGTCTCATATACAGGTATTATTCATATAGAGTTCTTAGTCCTTTTAAGTATAGTGAGCAAAGAACTGCTTTTTCTTTTCTTTTCTTTTCTTTTTTTTCAGAAGACCAAAAATCTTAGATCTTGGGCACCTGAAGACACACGTTTTGTGCCGTGCATTTGTTTGTCTCTGTCACCATAAAGAGATGTCTCTTCTAGACATCCCTGTATGGTTCACACTGTCCTAGTCTCAGTTGAAGCCTTATCTCCCTGCATGCTGGTCATCGTGCAGTGTAGATCGGGAGAGGTGGATGCTCCCTGAAACTCCTTCTATAGATAGAGGTGGTGTAGGAATGCTGTCATATACCCTCAAAGGATACTTTTCTTGGAGCTTTATTTTTTGATATAAAACCAGGATTTCATAAATTCTCACTGAAAATCATATACATTTCTTTTTAGAAAGTACTCACAAGTATAAAGCCACAGCAAACAAAAAACTCGAAGCCAGCACTGCTAGTAGATGTTTGTAATTTCTTTCATTCTTTTTACATGGATATATACATCCCTCAGTTGAGATTATGCTGTTTATACAATGTAGCTGCCCTTTTGCTTTTGTCATATCATGAACATCTTCCCTTGCCATTAAAAGCTTTTTTATAAACCATATATTTTAAAGGGAATGAATATAGCTAAGTGGGAAAGAGCATGCCTTGAGAGTTGACTCTGTGTTTGAATTTTGGCTCCACCACTTACTGGCTGTATGACTTTTATCTCAGTTATTTCATATGTAAAATTAAGATAATAGCACTTATCTCATAGGATAGTTATGATGATTATATGAAATAATTCAGTAAGCACTCTGTTATTTTATTTTGTGAGACCACTATGATTTATGTAATCATTCTCTTAAGATTGGACATAGTTTTTTTTCAAATGTTTTGATATTGTACGATAGATATCTTTGTGGATAAGTTTTATGTCTTCATGATGCTTTTTTTTTTTTAAACTGAGCATTCTAAGCCAATGACTTTTAACTTCTTAATACTGTTGCCCGTAGTTCTTCAGAAAGGAGGTTTCAATTTATTAATATATCCCCCTTCATGTATATGGGAGAGTATACCCCTCAAGGTGCTCTTGCTAGTAACTTTTTGCGTAGTTTGGTAAGAGAAATGATGGAGTTTTTTGGGTTTTCAAAATTTTCCTATCCTTGTGAACTTTTAGAAATATGTTTAAGAATGCTTTATGTTTCTTCTAACATAATTTTAGACTGAAGTCCATGGAAAGAGCCTGCACGTGCAGAGTGAAGTTTTAGCTCTTGGCTTGGGTGCTGTGTGTATTTGTTTGATGGCAGCCATGGTAATATGACCCACGAATGGTCATGTCACTTGTAAAGTCTATGGTTCCCAGAGGAAAGAACAATGGATTATTATTAATTGTGGATTATTGGCTGTTTAAGTGCATTCTTATAACTACTTTCATCTACTTTATTTTTGAATAATTATTTTCAAGTAGAAATGAAACACATTGAGAATAAAAGCATGTCAAGAAGGAATATATAAATGCCTATTAAATGTTCAGGAACTTAAGCCCGTATATTCTTTTGTACAGGCCAAAGGAAAGAAACCTTTATTTGTACAGTTGATCCTGGAAAATATATGGAGTTTGTATGATGCTGTCTTGAAAAAGTAAGACTCTTATGACATTGTTTACCTTTAGGCATCTTTAGGCAGTATAATTTGTCTCACTTTCCAGTTTGATGAGTCATACTTCAGAAAGCTGAGATGGACTGAGAAAGTGAACAGAGCTTCTACAGATGAGTTGATTACAGGGCTTGGAAGCAATTTAAAGAAGTCTGTGTAACCCAGCTAAAGGGTGATGTTGAAGGAACAGGATAGCAATATTTTATAGAGTGCTGAGGTGAAGAGATAAAAGGATAGAAAGAAACATTGGGTCTTTTTTTATGCAAACCCAGGTTTAAAAAATAGTTATTAAAGTAGAAAAGGTGCTTGATAGCTAGGATCATTAATGGGGAAGTGGGGAAATAACTTTTCTGGTATAAGTTTGCTTTAGTAAATTTACTTTCTGAGTTATTCCTGTGGTGCAATAATGACTTATTAGTACTTATTTGTAAGACTGCTTTACCACTTGATATAGTCTGCTTGAGGAGATTGGGGAGAAGTACTTCCTGGGAAGTCTTAAAGAAGGATTCACTTGAAAGTGTAAGAGTAGAAGTTGAGGAGGCTTTTTCTGTGGCAGAATTCCCTTCAATCATTTTTAGCTTTTTTTGAAAAAGTAACACATTAGGATAAAAATATGCCAGATAATGTTGGGTTCCTTTTCCCCACTGCCTGTTTTTATGTGCATATGACATTTCCGCCCTCCAATCTTGTGTTTACTATAGGGACAAAGACAAAATTGATAAAATAGTGACTTCTTTAGGATTAAAAATTGGAGCCCGGGAGGCACGACATTCAGACCCTAAAGTTCAGATCAACGCCATTTGCAGTCAGTGGCTACCCATATCCCATGCTGTTCTTGGTATCCTTTATTCTAATGGTTTTTAATGAAATAGTTTTGATAAAGCAAGAAAAAACAATGCGTTATGGCAACCAGGAAATTCTCTGGAAATAACATTCAATCCAAAATAAGTCTTCTCTGCTTATTTGGTGTTCTACCATGAAACTGTATTAAATACTTTAATAATTAATACACTAATACTAATTTATGTTAACATTACTAATAGTGAACTTCTTTAAGAAGACAATTCTTTTTGTGTTTATTTAGTAAACTGTAAAAATAAAAATGTTTACACTAAGATTTAAATAAGATGTTTGTGTTAGATAACTGTTTCATTTCAAGGTCACCGATAGCCAGCCTGCTAAGCTCTGTTCTCATTTGTTCCATGGGTCTCAGTGTTAAAGTATCTGTCATGAGGATCCTTTCTGAGCTTTTAGGAGTTTGTGAACTCCCTGAAATCATGTGCATGTTTTGAGATGTGATGCATAAAGCAGTGTTGCCATATAGCACAGGCATTTTCTGTATGGACAGACTTTGTTACCTCAATATTTAGAACATACAGTGAATCTTCGCCTTGGTGGGAGGCACTGGCTCAAGGTTTTGAGTCCTTAACAACAGACTTCAGCGATGGTGTGTCAGAAACTTCCTAGTCCCCTTGATATTACAGCCGAGAGAGTGGAGAGACTGATGTGCACAGGATCACAAACCTTTGACTCTCTTCCACCAGAAACTCAAGCACTGAAAGCAGGTAAGGAAAGATGGACCTGTTGGAATATACCATGTCATTGACTGTCCTCCATCCAGGCTGCTCTAGACCAATTTGCTGAATGCTAGTTTGCTAAATGGCCAATTTGCCAAATGTCCACTTCCACAGATGAACAGTTTCACAAATGACCATTTCACCAGTTTTGCCTCCCACCCCCACCCCAAAGGTTTTCTTGTTACAGCCATTTTGCTTAGCCAGTACGATGAGAGACCAGCGACTTCCTGTACACATGCTCCTCGTGAGAAAAGAAGCTCCCATTCTGGACTTTGTAGGTTCCATGAAATTTGTCTCTATGTATTTTCTTTTCTCTAATTCTTTTCCTCCAGTTCTATTGCTTTTGTAACCCTGCCCCCAAACCACTACACTGTTGTTCTTGGCATCACTATTGACTTTTGGTTCATTAAATCTAATGACCAGTTTTCAGTCTTCATAGGACTAGATCTTCCACTCGCATTTGATGCAGGTGATCACTCCTCCTTGAAACAATTTCTTCCCTTGACTTTTAGGCTTCCATTGCTTCCATTCCCTTGCTTCTGCTTTTCTTCCTGTCTCCCTGGCTGCTTATACTTAATAAGGTCTTTTTGTGATTCCTCCCCATCTCCCTGGCTTTTTAACTTTGGTGTGCCCCAAGTAAGGTTCAAGTCTTTGATCCTCATCTATTTTACCTGCAGTCCCTCTTTTGATAATCTCATCCAATCTCAAGACTTTAAATGACAACTACATACTCATAATTCACACAATTGTGTATCTTCAGAGCATGTCTGTTTTCTGGACTCTGGACTGATATCTAGAACTCCCCCTATACTGTGTTTTCTAAGAAACATCTCAACTGAACATATCCCAAACTGGACTTTTTATCTTATCCCCAAGCCTGCTCACCTAGTCATTCCCATCTCAGGGGGACCTCAATCTTTTCATTTACTCAGTCCAAAAACCTTGGAGTCATCAATGGCCCTTATATTTATCTCACAGTCCAACATGCAGTCCATCATCCTGTTTATTCTTCCTTTGAAATACGGAATTCAGCTATTTCCCAATGTTTTCACTTCCTGGCCAACATGGTGAAACCTTGTCTCTACTAAAAATACAAAAATTAGCTGGGCGTGGTGGTACACGCTTGTAGTCCCTGGTACTTGGGAGGCTGAGGCAGGAGAACCACTTGAACCTGGGAGGCGAAGGTTGCAGTGAGCCGAGATAATGCCACTGCACTCCAGCCTGGGTGACAGAACGAGACTCCGTCTGAGAAAACAAACAACAACAACAACAAAACGACTAGTATCCCTGCTTTTGCTCTTGATTCCTGTTAGTGTTTTCTCAATATTGCAGACAAAACAGAGTGATCCTCTTAAGATAAAAGTCAGGGCATGTCATTCTGTTCCTCATTCAAAGCTTCCACTGGCAAGACTTCTGATATATGTTTGATTCTTACTTCCTGTGGCTTTCTTTTTCCTTCTTTAAATTTTACTGTTGAATTCTTTGTATACAAATTATTTTAACGTGAGGTGATGGAGTTGTTTTAAAAAATTCAGTAATCAATGGTTTTTTACTTCCAATATAGGTTAAGGAAAATGTTCATATGTTAATACGTAATTGCGTTAAAATTTGTATATTTAAGGAGAATTGGTATCTTAATAATATTGAATCTTAATTTATTTCTAAGAATTTGTTAATATCATAATACAGTATTTTTGTCCATTTTATTTTCTAACTTGTTATTGTGGGGGATTGGAAAAGCTGTTGATTTTTATATATCTTATTAACAAGCTACCTTGTTGATTGTTGGCCTTTGGTAACATTCCTCAATTCTATTTTTTCTATACTTGATACAGTGAAAAATGTATTAGTGCTTATAGTAGGTGTTTAACCTCATTGCATAGCTTTAACTTTCATATGGGATCCCTCACCCCATCAAATTTGCTTGCTTTTCCTTCCTTATTTCTGCCAATTCTGTTTGCTTTTGCTCTGCTATTCTTTCCTAGCAATCTTACCCTTTTCTAATTAAAATTCTTATCATAGTTGGAAAAAGTTATGGACTTCTGATGCATTTAGATAATGCGATGTTCTAAACATTTTAATTGTTTTCCAGAAAAATATGTGTTTTTTTAGTAATGGGAAAAATAGTGACATTTTTACTTCCTATTTGTTTAGCTTTTATGAAATGTGGAAGTGAGGAGACTGCTCCAGTTATCATATTTGTTTCCAAAATGTTTGCAGTTGATGCTAAGGCCTTGCCTCAGAATAAGCCAAGGTAAGGGAAGTGGGAAAGTTGGGCTGGGCTAGGAATATGGTATATGTTTGGTAGGATGTAGTTGGGGTGTGGATGGGGGTGAGGCACAGATAATGCTTTTCCTCCTTAACCCAGAATTCATTTCAAGCCAACCCCCAGGGTAACATACAATTTGTACAGTAATATATCCTTTTGTGATACCTCTGTAGGAGAAAGCTGTTGAAAGCAGCTCTGGGATTTTGAATTGAAGTGATGTAAGTTTGAAGAGTGGCGTTAGTAGCAGTAGCAACAGTTAACTTTTGTTGAACATGTTAGGCGAGTTCTAATCTAAGCCTCCTGCCTTGTCTCATCTAATTCTGTCTACCTCAGTAGAGATTATGAATGTATGAGTATCTCTGCTTCCCCGTGTGTATTATGTGTGCCCGGGTGTGGTGGGTGTAGGAGAGGGATATTTCTCAAGTTCCAGAGTCTTGGGGAATCTGTCTCTTCTACATTTCCTGTTTTTTATGTGAGTTCCCCTCCTTCTGTCTCTGCTGCTTTCCCTACAAGTTTAGATTCTGATCATGTCTTATGGATATTGTTGCAGCAACCTCCTAGCTGGTTCTCCTGCCCCATCTTTAGTTCCACCGATGCACTTGCCTTTCTTCCTTTAGAGTGATCTTTATAAAACTCAGCTATGAAGATATGCCTCTTGCTCAAAACCCTTAATGATTCTCACTGCTTTGAGCAGTTTTGATTCAAGTGTGAAGTGTTGGTGATGATTTCAGTGGTACTTAGGGAAACAAGTTTTAGTTTACTTAGTTGGCATATTTATTTTAATGTTTATTTGTGTGTATTGCCTGTGTATGTCAAGTGATAAAGCCTTTACTGTGATGAGATTTTAAAGTTTTATTGAGTTCAAAATGTTTGTGCATTTAAATAAGCATTAAATAAATAATATGCAGATATAGCAGAAATCATGAAAATAATATGTGAGTGACTGAAGGTCAGATCATCAGCCTGTGAAATAAACTTGAGCTGTCTTAGTGGCATTTCAGACCCACCGTGACCTGACCCCAAAACATGTTTTGACTAGATTTTTATTTCTGTTTCTCTAATATACTAGTGTCTGAACAAACGTCATATCTTTACTTGTGCTGTTCCTCCATCTGAGAAGGCTTCTTTTCTTCTGATAAAATTCTGTTTGTCCTTCAGCAGAAAGGTTATGCATTGTTTTTTCGTACTTCCCTAGTGATTTGGACATAGGTGTAGTCAATAATTTTTGCCCTGGGGATAAGTAAAAGAATAGATGGGTGAGTAAATGAAGAATGAATGAGTGAATATCTGAATGGGGGAATGAACAGGTCAGTGAATAGGTGAATGAATGGCTAAATGAGTAAGTAAATGAGTGAATAATGGAACGAATGAATGCCCAATTATGTATCTAGGCTACTCCCAGATAATATTTCAGTGCTACATGTAGTAGCAATTTCTTGTGCTAACAATTTTAGGATACTGAATGTTTTTTGGCCATTGGGAGTATCTGAGAGATTCCAGTAGAATCATAGGGAATATCAGAGAATTGGAAAATTTGCTGTTAAGATTTGAAATACATGTATTTATATCATTTAAAATTCCTACCTCTACCTATCCTTCATTTCTTGCTGATGAATAATAGTATTATTATGCCTCTACTATTAATTACATTTTCTGTAAACATTTTTCTTAATAATTCATCATATGTTTTTCTGATTTTTAGTATATTTCTGATAGTGCAATCCATTCTATTCCGTGAAGTTGTTTTATTGATTTTATTTTTGTCATTTGTTTTTTAACCAGTATATCAGGTTCAACAATTGTTACGTAATAATACAGTGTTTTCAGGTATACCTGGGTAAGGTCATCACCATTACTTTGTTCTTTTCCATCTTCTAGCTGATAGTTTTTTTCATTTAAGTTTTATTTTTTAAATTTAGGAAAATGTACCTTGGGAAGTTGGTTTGATAGCGTTTTCATCTCCATTGTATTAGATACCCAAGCCAGGAATAACAGAGTATTATTTTCCTTTCGTATAGAGTACAATGTATTAGTGATATGCGCCAGGGAGAAAAGTAAGGCAGGAAATGGGATTCGGCATCCGCAAAGCCTAAGAATTTTTCCCTAAGTTACTGAAGACACTGACGTTTACTCACTGCTCAACAGTGCCGCTTTGGGTGTAAATGAAGTGTGGGACTGTTACAGGACTTTATCCTTTGTTCTTGTGTTCTTGCCTCTTTTCTTTGCTTCTTCAAATTCACCTTCCAACATGACATTTGAATCTTCAGTCAACATTCTCACCTCTGGTCTCCTTCATCTCAGTATTAGTGACTATTGTCCCTTCAAGAAGTCCATGGTTAGTTTATAGCCTAAATAACTTCCCAGTCACAGCTGTTTCCTCACTAGTAGGGCCCCATTTTCTTGTAATTACATTTCTTTTTGTTCTCAGCAGATGCTGGATACACAGTGGGTACTTTTTACACATCCTTGCTGATTACTATCTGCTTTGTTCCCCTCTACCATCATTCCCAGTGCCCACAGCAGTGCGTGGCACACAGTAGTTGTTAATTGGATGGATGCATAGAAACATAGACAGACAGCAAGCATCTATACAGTTGATGCTTACTTAATGACCGTACATGCTGATTATTCCAGATCACTTCATGAACTTGGGCACATGAGGATTTAATCTGCAAGGTGAACAAATACACTTCCTTTTTCACTAAAACTAAAGTGAAATCACATTTATGTAAGATGACGATTTTATCATCTTTAATTCCTCCTGAAGGAAAGACATAACCTGGTGATAATGAGCATAGACCTTAGAGCCATACAGATCTGGATTTGAATGATGGCTCCTCCATTTAAAATCTGTGTGACTTTGGGTGGAGTTACTGAAGTTTTCAAAGTCTCCCTTTTCTTGTATGTAAAATAAGAATATGATATCTACTTCATTGAATGGTTGTGATAAATTATGTGCTATAATATATGTAAAGTGATTAACACAGTCTCTGGATCATAATGATAAACCCGTTGGAAGAGACCATTTCTCTGTAGATACTAGCAGATACCTCTGGTATTTTTTCCCTTCTACTCTAACAATAAAAATGTGTTCTGCATTTGTATTTTAATTCACATTTTTCAGATATTCTTATGAGTTTTTAGCAAAAGTCTAGAAACAAGGAAAGTTGTCTAAGGATTGGTTGAAGGAACAGCTAGAGTGCTCAGCCTGGGGAAAAGAAGGGAGGCAGGGAAGGCATGAATGCAGGTGATTCAAAGGAAAGGGGAGGGAAGTAGGTTTGTTAGATGTTGCTCCAGAGGAGAGAACTGCGGCCATAGCTAGAAATTGCGAGGAAGCAGAGTTCATTCTGTATTTGAAAGTTCTGACATTTAGAGCTTCCTGTAATGAGGAGCTTGTCTCTTGCAGTGGTAGTGTGGCCCCTTAGTGCCAGCAGTTTTGATTGCCTAATGAGGCACCTGACCAAGCCAGGCTCAAGGATTGTTTCTCATGTTTTTGTATTCTATTGCACAGCCCAGTGACCTGCAGCAGAGTGGGTGTGAGTGGAAGGGCCTGCTCTTGGAACTAAACCATTGATTTTGAGGGACAGGTGCTAAGGAAGGCAGAAGTAGTGTCTAGTCCTGGACACTAGGACTAGAGAAGTCTTGTCTAGCAAGAAGATATCTGAAGAGTATAGCAGTGGACAGTCAACGATTTAAGCAGTCACCTTCCAGGTTAGCTTACATGAACTAGAAAGGTAGAAGGAGTTAGGCCACTTTGAATCAGGAGCCCTACCTGTATGTGGCCATTTGGAAGGCAAGTAGGCAGAATGGCTACCTGCATGGCTTCCATGGCTTACAGAGAGGGGAGGGGAATATGGCATGGCAAGATGGGGATGAAGGTTATCAGTTAGGTGTGAAGTCTGAGCTTGGGAAATAAAGCAGGAATCATAATGTAAAAGGTGAAGGACAACATGGGAGAGAGGCACAAAGTGTTGGGACCAGGAAGAGTTGTCCAGCTTCCAGAGCTGGAGCATAAAGTTAGGACCATAGGATTAGCCTGAGTGCTTTGATGCTCAGTCCCAGAGTATCAGGAGGCTAAAGATGCTGTTATTCTATCAGCCTTAGGACATGGATTGGTCTTGTTCATGTGCTGGGGTTGAGCATGCAGGTAGGTTCATAAGGACCCCTACATGGGAAGGGAGCCAAGTCCTAGGAAACAGTCTACCTGCCTGGTTTCTACCTTCCAAACCCAAACTCCCAAACAGAATTTGTGTTCGACTTAGTGCTCCCCTTTTGTCAACAACTTTTTGGTATTAAAACTCTGAATGCCTTCTCTATATCCTGACAGACACGAGGGTAATTCTTCAGGAAAAATAGCTTAATTACCTTCTCCACGCCCTCTCATTCTCATCCCCAGGGAAAACCACATATACACACCCACACCCTGCCTTTTCTGTGGTGGTACTTCTTGGGTGTAACACAGTGGCTGATATTTCAGTTTGACCTTCTAGTCCTGATGAATTGCCAGTACTCATCCTGACCTTGAACCCTTCCTCTTGAACCCCGGTTATTGAGGCCTTATGCTTGTTTCCCTGCCAGGGTTGTTCCAAACCCTGATATCTGTCACTCTTTCCCTTCCTTCTTCCTGTTCTTTGCCTTTTCCAGAAGGAATATAGGCATCTGAGAAAGGTTCCATACTATTGTACATTGCTTCAGATAGGGACTTGGGCTCTTGCATGTCAGTTCATAAGCTCAAAATAGTTGGGACACAGCATTATTAGAGAGAAGCTGATAGGCCCTCTCCTGTTGCTACAGACAGGGAGAGGACTTGGAGAAAACTGCCTGGAATGGAGCTGGGACCAATCTTCATCTTACCCAGCCATATCAATACTTGCTGTTTCCCTGCTTGACTAAACTGAGAGATGCTTAATGTTGCCAGATGATAACATATTTGTGATATCCTGCAGGCCTCTCACTCAAGAAGAAATTGCTCAGAGACATGAGCGTGCAAGACAAAGGCATGCAGAGAAGCTTGCAGCAGCACAGGGACAGGCACCCTTGGAGCCCACCCAAGATGGCAGTGCCCTTGAAACATGTCCAAAAGGAGAGGAGCCAAGAGGTATAACTTTCCTAAGTAGGCTCTGTTGCAAAGTGTTTGCCTTTTTGCTTAACTTGGGACACTCATCTTTTAGTTCTTGAGCTTTTTAAGCTTTAATCATCGTTTTTATCAATATTCTTTCCATTCTTGGTGTTTTGGTTTTGTTTTTTTTCTGAAACTGGACCAAACATATCATATTCGTGTTTCCGGACAGTGTTTGAATTAAGAGGGCATTCTTGGCACTAATTATCTTTTTGTTTCTGGCAGGTGACGAGCAACAGGTGGAAAGTATGACCTCTAAACCTGTGCTCCAGGAAGAAGACAACCAAGAGTCTTTTATTGCATTTGCTCGAGTGTTCAGTGGTGTGGCTCGAAGAGGAAAGAAAATTTTCGTCTTGGGGCCCAAATACAGTCCTCTTGAGTTTTTACGAAGGGTAAGAATTGAAAGTAAAATATTTAGATATTGTTTCTCAAGGGTCTGATATCTTTTCACCTTTTGTTGGGACTGGCGATGATCTTATTGGTAGATTTATTTTGTCTCTGGAAAGGCACACTTGAGTGACTGTGTATCTCCGTTTGTGTTGCTTTGATAACGTTTGTCATGTATGTCTCAGTAACATTAAGGAAACCAAATCAGTGTGTGGACCAAATTTTCAGGCCTTATTTAATTATAAGGCTTTTCTCTTCTAGGCAAGAATCACCTTGTGGTTAGAGAAAAGGACTGATGAGAGCAGAAGTCATGCTGGAGCCAGGGCAATGGCGAATCTTTGAGAAATAGGAAGATCCAAAAACTAGCTGGCTCAGGCCAAAGGTTGGGCCGTGAGCAGGGGATAGGCAGGAGTTGCATGGCACACTGACCCTGAGTCTGGTCAGGAGGGTCTGTAAGTAGGTGAACAGGCAGCATCTAAAAATGCCTGAGCCAAGGGGCAAACAGAGATCACAGGCTAGAGATGTCTCAGAACATTTTTGGAAGTAAGCAAGATATATACATTGTAATTATATTTAAATAATAGAGGTCATAGGATGAAGACAGTGCCAGAGGTCCAAGTAGCCAGTCTGGATCAGCACAAAGCAGTAAGCTAGGAAATTGTCAGCTGGCACCGTGGAGCATCATGAGCAGAGAAACACATGCTCCTCTCTGTCCAGGAAGCAGCCTGTCTGTAGATAAACCGCTTTGGTACTTGGCTACAAGTGAGAGAGAAGGAGGTAGCAGTTGAAGAAAATCTGTCATCGGTTTTTCTTTGCCTTGAATGCTTATTCCATGAGTTTTAGCAGTTTAATCCTTGGAGAGTGCAGTGCTGCATGGCAGTTAAGCAGTCCTTGTTGAGCATGTTCTGATTTAGCAAGAAAGATCACAGCACTTAGTGTGTATAGGGTTATATTTTATGGGAGTCTGAAAGTGAGAATATGTATAAAAACTTATCTGTGATTATCTTGGCTTGGACATAATTGATAGTTTGCTGTTTATCAGTAAGGGTCAAGTATCAGTTAATTTTTTTCTTTTTTTGTGAAGGTAAATGAGCAAGAAATTTTTATTTAGTGAAACATTGATTTATTTTGCATTACAAATTCCATGAACAATCCAGTTTATCTCTGCATAGTGTTTCTTTGCTACAGGTTGAAATCAGTTGCTTATGTGTCTCATGTCTTAAGCAGGAATGATACAATACATTGACAGTTCAAATAGCTTCTTATTTCAGTAATCAGAGCACCATAAAACCTAATTCTAACTGCTTAAAAAAGAAACCTGAAATATTTCAGACCTACCCTCAAAGTAACCCCTACCCAGAATTTGTGTTCATCCTTTGTGTTAGTTTTCTGTTACTGCATATTACAGATTACAGCACATTTAGCAGCTTGAAACATTACACATTTTACCATCTCACAGTTTCTGTGGGTTAGAAAACCACACATGGCTTAGCCACATCTTCTCCTTAGGGTCTCACAAAGCCGTGACCAGAATGTTGGCCAGGGTACATTCTCATCTGGAGGACTGACTGATGAAGAACCTGCTTCCAAGCTCACTAAAGGTTGTTGTCAGAATTCATATATTTGCACCTGTAGAACTGAGAGTCCCAGACTTTTTCTGGCCTTTGGCTGCCCTCAGCTCCTAGAGGCCACCTTCAGTTTCTTGTCATGTGGACCTTCCCAACTTGGAGGCTTACTTCATCAAGCCGTATAAGAGACTAGAAGGAGTCTTCTAGCAAGACAGAGTCCTGTATGATGGTATAGAATCACAGTGTGACATCTCACCACCTTTGCCATATTCTGTTTTTTAGAAGAAGCATGTCACAGGTCCCACTCACACTCGGGAAGGAGGCTTCAAAACAAAGGTGTGAACATCGGAAAGCAGGCATCATGGGAGGGGCACCTTTCATCTGTCTGCCACATCCTTCTCTTACTTTTCTTTATAGTTTTACAACCTGAGTGTGCGTTTCTAAAGAGTATTGTCACATTTGCATGCTTTTGAAACTTTGTATAAATGGAATTGTACTGTAACTATTCTACAACTTGCCTTTTTTTTTTTTTAACTTAACATTGTGAATTTAATCTATGTTAATGCCTACTCCCATAATTCGTTTATTGTTCAGTGTGGCATAGGATTCCTTTACTTAAATGTACATTTTATATATACAGTTTTTTGGTCACTATATATTTGCTGTTTTCGGTTTTTTGTTTGTTTGTTTTTCAAATCTAAGCAATGCTACCTTGATTATTTTTGTATATGTCTCCTTATGCAGATTTACAAGAAATTCTGGGGAATATACCTATAGTGGAGTTGCCTTGGTAATCTTCTGCTTATCAAGATAATTCCAATTTATTGTCCAAAGTAGTTCTGATTTACACTCCCAATAGGAGTGTTTAACAGTTCCAGTTGTTCCACATGCTCCCCAAAATGTGGTTTTATTAGGCTTTTGATTTGTGCCAGTCTGATGGGTATGATAGGGTGCTTTGCAGTTTTAGTTTACATTTTCCTTATTACTCTTTTAATATGTTCATTGATCAAGCTTGTGTTCTTATGTGAAGATATTAATAGTTCTTGGAGTCATTTCCCTGTTTTTCTATTATGCTACTTTATTGTTTTAAATACTGCTTTTCAGATGTCCTTTGTATATTTTGGATACTAATTCCTTGTCAGTTTTGAATTTTGCAAATTTCTTCTCCAGTGTAAAACTTGTTTTTACTTTCCATTTGGTACCTTTTGATAGGCAGAAGTTCTTAATTTAAATGTAGTCGAACTATCATTATTTTATGGGTTTCGCTTTTTATATCTTAGGAAAATTGAAACTAAGTCTGTATTGAAGTCTCAAAAATTTCTCTTATGTTTTCTTCTAAAGTTTATTATTTTACCTTTAATGTTTAAATATATAATTCAGTGGTTGTGAAGAAGGGATCCAAGTTCATTTTTTCCTCATTTAAATGTCCAGCTGTTCCATTGTTATTGAATAGTCCATCTTTATCCACTAATTTGCTTTGTCCACTCTGTCATAAATCAGATTATTACCTATGTACATAGATCTGTTTCTGGACTAATTTTATTTTTTCTGGTTGTCTCTAACTGTCTCTGTTCAGTGCTGTCTTCATTTTTCAATGTTTTGACGTCAAAAAGACCAAGTCCCTTTACCGTGTTTTTCTTTGTTAGTGTCTTGTTTGTTCCTGACTCTTTGCTCCTATATATCAAGTTTATGGTCAGCTTCTTGCTTCTATGAAAAGCCCTGTTGAGGCTTCAATTGGAATTACTTTATGTCCATACACCTGTTTGGCATGAATCAACATTTTGTAATACAGCATCTTTCCATCCATGAATGTATTAGGTTGATTTATCTATTTAGGTCATTTTAAATGTTTTTCATGAAGTTTTATAGTTTCATTTATAAAGGGTTTTGAATCTAACTTTTGTTAGATTTTATTGCTATTCTAGAAATCATTTTAAATATACATATTTTCTATTTATTGCTATTCTATTTATGCATTTTCTATTCCTAATTATAGAAGTATAATTAACTTTTGTATATTGATCTTGCATTTTTGCCACCTTGCTAAGCTGTCTTACTAATTATAATTTATCTGTAGCTTGTAGCTTGTTTTAAGTGGATGGTCATATTGTGTAGATAATTCCATTCAGTTCTTATAATCTTTCTATTTCTCAGCCCATCTTTAGAGCTACTTTGAGAGTTGTCATTGTGTCAGAACACATACATTTAGATGTAACATGTGCCTTCATTTTCATGAAGTTTCTAGAGTCTACCCTAGCACAGGGGCCTCACCTTCCTCTAAACCTTTATGGATTTATTTGCCTATACTACCTTTTTGTTGGTCACTCTGTGCTTGTGATGTTAGTAATCTTTGTACCTGTTGTATCTCAGCCATTTTTTCTCTTCATAGCATTAGGGCAGCACCCCAGGCCTATGAGCATCAAAGATTGATTGGTTGGTTGATTGAAATGCTTTCTGGGTACTTGCATTTATATGGTAGATATATTTCTGAAGACTTCACACAATGCAAAATTTGAATCGTTTGAGACAGTGTTTCAGTAAGAATAAATATGATGTACGGGGAGCTAATACATCTAATGTACTTGTACTTGTATACTTTTGCTGTAAATGTACTCTGTCCTCTCATTAATGTGTTCCTAATATGTCACAGCATGCTCTTCCATATGAACAATATAACATATAATAACAGTCTGACCTTTTTTTTTTTTTTTTGCATTTTTATCACATCTAACTACCCTTCCAAAGTTATTTTTATGTGTTACTTGGCACTAGCACCAGCCCTTGCTGAATACTTGAAGAACATTGTACATAAGAGTAAAACAACTTTAAATGATAATAGTAATAATGAGTGTTCAAATAATAGCACAGTAGTCACCAGAACTGGTGTATGACGTGGTTCATATAAATAATTTAACCAGGGGCTATGGAGAACAGCTAAAGTGACAATACCAGGTCGCAACAGAATTTATATTACTTAGCCATAAAGCTTATGATTAAATGGGAATCTAGACAATTTTTTAGTGTTTGAGAAATTTCAGTATTTCAAATTTTATTCATAAAGTGAGACTTATATTTTATCACATGATTTCAAATGTTCTTATTTCAGGTTTACATGAAATGTTGCTATACCGTATGTTACTGTTGAATAAAAATAACTTTACAAATACCAATTAATGCTTCCATATGCCTCCTAACTTGTCTTCAATCATTTTTCTTTGCCCAGGTACCATTAGGCTTCTCAGCTCCACCAGATGGCCTCCCCCCAGTCCCCCACATGGCATACTGTGCTCTGGAAAACCTGTATCTTCTGATGGGAAGAGAACTGGAATATCTAGAGGAGGTACCTCCAGGAAACGTGCTAGGTAGGGTGATGCTGTTTATTATATCCTTATTCCATTCTAGGAGATTATCTAACATGTCACTGAAAATTTAGTGAAATTTTTGAAGGGAATAACTTTATTCTTTAGTTTGATAATTTTTTGTTTCTGGTATCTTTAACTTAGTACATTTGAGTAACTAACATGGAGATCAGTTACTTTCTGTGAATTATAGGAGCTGTTTTAAAAATGTGTTGCTTAAGTAATTTGTAAATGCTCTAGCCTAAGCTGGAGTTCCATTTATTTCAGAGTGAGAGGAGAAATTCCTGCTCACATCAAGTCAATCTAGATGACTAAGGCATTTCTGGTTCTACAGATTAGATTCTAAATTGTTGGAAACTATTCTGATGTAAAGGTCTGTTTAAACTCATTGCTTTTTTCCCAATGCTTTTATCCTTTGAGCATTGCTTTGCTAAGATTAGTTGATTGTCGGTTTATATCTGTAAATATTATTCTTCATCTCCTTAATGTTATCACTTGTTTGACTTCTGCTCCTCATGTGCAGAATTCACTTTTTGAGATTCTTAGTGCAAACCTATAGACTCAGATGAAGAAATTTCTCTTGGATCCAGAGTATACTATTGAATACTGTATCCCATTGTACTGTTAGATTCTGAACCCTTAGGGTCATTGTCAGCTATAGAGCTATTTATTGGGTGATTGCTTGGTTTGGGAATCCTCAGCTTTTTAGAAAAAGGTTTAACTTTTTAAAAAAAGGTCTAGTCTGTTGGTCCAGAATATCTAATGGTTTCTCTGGATTTTATAGACTTGAATCCAAGAAATTTGCCAAAGCATGTTGCCATTCACCTACAGAGATATATTCTTTTCTTTCTTTAATTTTTTGGCATGAAATTTGTAGAATGCTTAGCTTCTCATCAGTGTTACCTATTTTCTTCTATCCCTTTGCAAAATGCCATTTAACCTTAACAATTGATGTATCTTTGTAAGCTGCCACAGCCAGCTTTATCAGAAAAGGACATTGGAAGAATGGAAAACACCCTACTTTTGTTCATAAGCCTTCCTTGAGATTACTGTATTGCTCAGATTAAATGGAACATGAGGTATATCTCCAGCATGATGCTCAAGGGAAAGAGAAAGTATTCTGCTGAGTGAATGGTTTTTATAAGATCTTCTCTAATTAAGGCCTGGTGCTTGTGTTCCTTCCCTAGTAGAGGATGAGAATGTGACATGCATTAGTTTCTGGTTTTCTTTTGTCTTCCTGTTGCTGAATTTCTAGATGCTGTCCAGGACTGAGGTTAAGTGATGTATAAGGAAAGAAACCATTTCTCTCTCTTCTGTTTTCCAAGGCAGCCTTTGCTCTGCTATATGGTACGGGGAGACAAACCTACTATAAGCTAAAATTTTTCATTTATTCTTGGAGAAGAGATATACCTTGATGTCTTTTATTGACCTTTTAAAAAAGTGAGATGATAGCACAACATGGGGTAAGAATGAAGGTGACTAAATCTTTGTTTACCAAATTGACTTACATAAGACTGAGCCAGATGGACAACCAACCACTTTGGAACAAAATGGATTGAAGAGGAAAAGCCAGATTTATTTCCTGTAAGAGTTAGGATTGTATTTAGCTGCAAGTAACCAGAAAACCAATTGCATAGTCTTAAACTTCACTCAGTAGGAAGCCCAAGGGTGGACAGTCCAGGGCTGGTGTCATGACTCTTCTGTGTCATCAGGGAGCCAGTGGCTCAGCATGTGGCTTTTGTACCCATAGAAGCAAGATGGCCTTACATGTCTGAGAATCATATCCACATTCCTTACAGGAAGAGAGTACAAGGGTCAAGACCTTCTAACAGGTTTAATGTTTTTATTTGGAAAGAAATGCCTCTCTAGTGACTTCTGTATATATTCTCATTTTTGTAGTTTTGTCATATGTCCGCTCCTAGCTGCCGGGGAGGCCTGGGATTGAGTGTTTTACTCTTTCAGCCTGTGTAGTTAAGGCAAAAGATATTGGGGTTGTGAATGGCTTTTGAATAGCCAGTCCACACTCTTAGAGCTGCATTTGCCTTCCATTCACCTGGTGATGCCTGAGGTGCCTTCATTAAGGTTCTGTTTTCTTTACATTAAAGAGAAAGGTAGTCCACCAGAAGGATTTTGAGCATAACATTGAAGGAATTGGAATGCAACCAGCCACTTTGATGGGGCTTTTTGAATTGAAACATATAGTAATTGTGTTTCTTTTATTAATTGAAATCTAATTGAGTGCCCCGCATGACTAGAAAGGATGAGTATACCAAAATTACGGCCATAGTTTTGCCACTAACTAGTTATATGGCCTCAGGCCAGTTATGTAACCTTGCTGGACTTGTTTTCCCAAGTGATTTGGACTAGAGCAATGATTACTAATATTTCTTATGATAGAAATAGAACAGCCACTTTTAATTTTTTTATAAGAAGACTGTGGATTCCCAGGGATGCTTTTATTTGTCCTAACTGGGATTTGTCATATATCCTAAACTTTAAAGATAAAGCATTAAATAACATTGCATGGAGTACATTTTTCTACTGTAGCTATAAAATACCAACAAAATTGTATTTGTAATTTTTTTGGTAAAATACAAACAGAATTGAAGTTTAAAATTGTCATTATATGATGGCAGGTTGACCTCCTAGGTGGAGATGGAATGAGGTAAACCTTTTTTACTTATGTCATGAAGATCTTCCCTGGATTTTGTCAGTTTCCCAGTGACTTAAAAAAAGTTCTAAACTAGATTATCTTCAAGATTGCTTCTAGCTTTTAACATTTAAGCTGTGTTTCTTAAAGAAAAACCTTATTTCAGTAGTTAGAATATTTCCCTCCCTAGTGTTTATTAGGAGGAACAGTAAATGTTTTGATATGATTGCTTGGTTTGATTGCTAACCCATTTTAATGGCTTCATTAAAACATCTTGAACTGGTTACCTGCCTCAAAGTCATAGAATTACCTTTTTAGGCAAAGTTTACTTGTTCCTTGATTAAAAATATGTAGCATATGTTAGCAGTAGCAGCAGTCTCATAAGCCAGAGTGTTTAAAAAAAGCAACTTTTCAAAGCTAGGAGTCAGTTTAAGACAGAACAAAAGAGGCCAGAGAGTCGTGTGTGTGTGTGTGTGTGTGTGTGTGTGTGTGTGTGTGTGTGTGTGTATAGATATAGATTTTTTTTTTTTTTTTTTTTTTTTTTTGAGAAGAGTCTCACTCTGTCACCCAGGCTGGAGTACAGTGGCACAATCTCGGCTCACTGTAACCTCCGCCTCATGGGTTCAAGCGATTTTTCTGCCTCAGCCTCCCGAGTAGCTGAGACTACAGGCGTGCGCCACCATGCCCGCCTAATTTTTTGTATTTTTAGTAGAGATGGGGTTTCACCATGTTGGCCAGGCTGGTCTCGAACTCCTGACTCGTGATCTGCCCACCTCGGCCTCCCAAAGTGCTGGGATTACAGGTGTGAGTGACCGCACCCAGCCAAGTGTCTGGTATATTAAGGAGTGAGAAGAAAACTGCCCAAGAGAAGGCTAGCTGGCAGCCACAGGTAATAAATACTGGGGTTCCAGCTTTTGGCTTTCTAGGGTGAGTTGACTGTGACCAGGTATGTCAGCGCGTTTTTATTTTTCTTTGAAACAGATTTGTCTTCTCAGGTAGTTTTGAAATGGAAAGAATAAGATGGCTGCATTTGGCTGAAATAATCTATATACTCCAATTACCTGTTGTTGCATAATAAAACACTCAAAGCCTAGTGACTTAAAATAAAGACGGTCCTTATTTTTTCAAGCATCTGCCATTCAGGCATGGTTTGGTGGGAATGGCTTGTCTCTTCCACGTGGTGTCTATTTTTTTTTTTTTTTTTTTTTGAACAGAGTTTCCCTCTTGTTGCCCAGGCTGGAATGCAATGGAGCAATCTCAGCTCACTGCAACCTCTGTCTCCTGGTTCAAGTGATTCTCCAGCTTCAGCCTCATGAGTAGCTGGGATTACAGGCACCCACCACCACGCCGGTATTTTTAGTAGAGATGGGGTTTCACCATGTTGGCCAGGCTGGTTTCGAACTCCTGACCTCAGGTGATTTGCCTGCTTCTGTCTCTCAAAGTGCTGGGATTAGAGGCGTGAACCACCGCACCTGGCCCCACGTGATGTCTATTGATACAGCCCAAAGCCGGGGCTAAAGTCATATGGAGGCTATTTCAAGCACATGTCTGGAGGCTGATGCCGGTTGTTGTCTGGAACCTTGACTGGGAGTGGAACTAAGGCCTTTCCATATGGCTGCTTGGCTTCCTTACAGCATGGTGGCTAAGTTTTACGGATGAGCGACCCAACAAGGAGAGCCAGGAGGAAGGTATATCATGTTTTTATGACCTAGCCTTCAAAGCCTTCAGCCCCACTTTTGCCACATTCTGTTTATTAGAAGTGAGTCACTGCACCTGGCCCATGTTCAAAGGGAGGGAACTGACTCTGCCTTTTGATGGGAGGCATGTCAAAGTATTTGTGGATATGTTTTAAAACAACCACATTGCTAATCGTAGATAATTTCTTGTTTCCTTCTGCATTTTAGCAGACTTATGACAGGACACATATAAAGAGATGTTCATAGTGATCAGGGCAGGCCTGTAAACTTCATCTTTTTTACTTTTGTTAAACTTTGAGAAAAAGTTGTAATTCCTATTTAATAACAAAATAGTGGAGACCAATATGATTGGTGCCCATATGCTTTTCATCATAATTGATATGGAGTCAGTAAATTTATCAAGTGCAGATGAAAATTTTTGTTGGAAAAGGAAATGAAAACATTATATGGCCTTCTTGGACAATTCTTCTCTGAATATATAGCTTTCCCCCGACATTTAAATGCATTTGCAGCATTATTCAATCTTTGTTTCATTTGTTAAGTTAGTTATATATACATGTTAAATATGTTAAAGTTATATACACATTAATAATAATTATCATTATTCAGTCCAAGCAAAGGAAAGTTCTTTTATTGGCACTTGAAAAATGCAGATTTCACATTTGAACTCAGCTATAAGTCACTTAGAGAACTTATATGTGCTGATAAGTGTAGAATAAATTTTGTGGTCTGGAAATAGTTGATTTAAAGTTTAAAGTTGTTTAATTCTAACCTGATGTTTATAAAGTTGGTATAGATGGGATCAGAGAGACCTCACCATGTTTAGCACACAATAGCCTTTTGTTCAGTTCCCTGCTGAGAATATCTCTAAAAATAAATATTTGCTACAGGCTCCTATTAAAATGTGAGGGGAAATTGAATTAGGATTCCAAATCTTTAGCCTTTTCATATACTCCTTTAGATCTCTTCCATATGGTTAAATCTTTAAAAGTTGAGAGACATATTCTGAGAGGAAACATGATACTCTTCTTTTCACAGCATGAGGAAAATAATAAATATTAATTAGCCTTTTTCTGAACTGGTTTTAGTTCTGCCATGGTTGGTTGCTGGGTCAGTAGGAATTCCGTCAGTGTTGATAATCTGTGTGTGTGTGTGTGTGAGAGAATCCTTAGTCACGTGGGGTAATCTAGGAGTGAGAAACCTTTGAAGGGTTTTTACTAGCAAATCTGATTTAATTTATTTCAAGGGAAAGCTCAGTAGAATTTGGTTCTTAAGACTTTGTGATACTTTTATTATGTTTTTAATTCAGTTAGTAGTGAATTTCTTTTAAATGTACTTTATTATCAACATTTCCATTTGGAGATAATCTGTTTTAATCAGTGAAAACCTAATAGTCATTTCTTAGTTTTAAGAGTTTCAACTGATTTTAATGGCTTTTCTCTTACAGATAATAATGATTTTATTCTCTTTTTTCCTTATAGTTGTGTGCCATATTTTTTTTATTTTCATATTGCTTATAAGAATATGGTAAATAATAATAATTATAGTTGCTATTTTGTCTAGTTCCTTCTGGACTTTAATAGGAATGCTTCTGGTGTTTTAGTTTCAGGTTTGCTGATGCCTGTCAATTCATGATATCTCTTATTTATTGTGCTGGGAAAGAATTTTTTTTTAATAATCAGGAATGGATACTGAATTTTATTGATGCATTCTTAGCCTCTGAAGACAAAGTTATAGAGTTTTTCTCCTTACTGTAATTGATGTCGTGAATTATATTTAATTTCCTGATTATTAAGGCATCCTTGCATTCCTATGTTAAAAAAATAGCACTCGATCATTGCATATTCTTTTCAACCCCTATTAGGTTCAGTGTACTGGCATTTTGTCCAGCATTTTCTTGCATTATAAGTTAAAATGGCCATTCTTTTCTTGGTATCATAATACTAAAATGGGAAGCTTTCAATTTTTTTCTACCCTCTAAAGCTGCACTCTCCATTTGGTAGCCACTAGCTACATTCACTTACTTAAATTTAAATAGATTGAAATCAAATAATATTAGAAGTTTACCCATCAGTTGCACTAGCCATATTTCAAGTGCTTAATAGCTATGTGTGGCTAGTGGTTACCGTATTGTATAGTGCTGCTCTTGAGAAATTTGTATATGATGTAAGAATTACCTTTTCTTCAAAAGTTTTGAAATAGTTCACCTTAAAACTAACTGGGCTTGATGCATAAAATACTTGATTCTTTCTATCTGGTAAACTTTATCTTTTTCATTTTCAGTTCTGTATATTTGTGTTTTCTTGTTCGATTTCTTTATTACAAAATTTGTCTTTTTATTTTAATACAGTTGTATATATAGTTAATGTTTTAAAGTTCTTTTTAAAAGATAACTTTCAGTATAGTGCAAGCCATAATATTTGTCCACTTGAAAATGCAGATAAAGCCAGGTGCAGTGGCTCTTGCCTGTAATCCCAGCACTTTGGGACGCCGAGGCAGGCAGATCAGCTGAGGTCAGGAGTTCAAAACCAGCCTGGTCAACATGGTGAAACCCTGTCTCTACTGGAAATAGAAGATTAGCCGGGCGTGTGGTGGATGCCTGTAATCCCAGCTCCTCAGGAGCCTGAGACAGGAGAATCCCTTGAACCCAGGGGACACAGAGGTTGCCGTGAGCTGAGACCACGCCATTGCACTCCAGCCTGGGTGGCAAGAGCGAAACTCCTTCTCAAAAAAAAAAAAGAAATCAATTATTCTGAACTTTGAAAATGCAGATAAGCTAAATAACAGTTATTGCTTACTGTAGGGGTAACCATCAGTCTTTTTCTGTCCATATATGTGCATATTTTTTTAAATTGTGGTAAGAAAACACAACACAAAATTTACCATCTTAACTATTTTAAAAAGCATACAGTTCAGTAGCATTTTTTATTTAAAAATCATACTTTCTGTACTGTTTTTTAACCTGTATATTTTTCTCTTGGAGACAATCCCTTCTCTGAATATAGCTTTCCCCGCCTTCATTTAAATGCATTTGCTGCAACTTTCAGAACAGTGTTAAATAGTGATGCAATAAGAATCTTTGTTTCATTTGTTAAGTTAGAGGAATTTATATATACATGTTATCTATATATGTTATATATGCATATATATACACATAAATATATATATATATATAAATATATATATATATATATGTTACCCTGAGATTAGGGCTAGTTTTTATAATGAAAAGGAAGTATCCTTCTTTTTCTATTTACTAGGTTAATTTTTAAAATGTGGGCAATGAGATTTATCAAATGGTCTTTTCTACATCTTTCAGGTGACATATATGAGGTTTTTATTTTGGATCCACTTATGCCGTGAATCATATGAACACATTTCCTAATATTAAGCCAGTTTTTATTTCTGGAATACAGTATTAGATGAGTGTGTTTCAAGTATGTTATTGAGCAGCAAACTCAGTCTGTCAGTAGTTTAGTAAAATGTTTATATTTGTAAGTTTGGTCTGTAGTTTTTTGTGTATATTTGTGTTTGTGGAGTTTTGATAGCAGCATTATACCAGGTACATGTACCAGGTACATGAAGTCACAAATTAGGGGATGGTTTTTATTGTTCTCTATTCTGTTTAAATGGCATAAGAATTTTCTGGTCCCTAAAATTTTGGATATTAGCACCCATGAAATCAGCTATATTTGGTTAGTTGTTAATTGTTATTGTCCCTTTCAGGTTCTTTTTACTGCTTCTTATGTCAGTTTTGGTACTTCACACTCATAGATAATCAGATTGACTATCCAGTTTATTTGTAATGGAGACCAGTATTAATACTGATTATATTCATGACAATAATTAATGTCAGGGCTTACTGTGTGCTAGAAATTATACTAAATATTTGGAAGTGATATCTTCTTTATTCCCTGCCAAGTGAGATACATACATTTCACAGATGGGAAAATTGACACAAAGATTAAGTAACTTTCCATGATCCCATGATAATATTTATTAAGACGACATATTTATCTACTTCTGTATCTGTAGTTATTTAATCTCTGTTTCCATATTACTTGAATTTTTTTCCTTTTCTCTTGATGTCTTATTGATGACTTGTTACATTGTATCTTTCCTTCTACCCTTAAAGAACCCATTCTTTATACAGTCTTCTAGTATATTATGTATTATCTTTAAGTCTTGGTTCCTGCTTATCATAGATGGCTTTATATTTTAATTTTTAATTTAGATTTGATTTGTTTTCTTCTCAAAGGAAATCATTTATGGTCTGAATCTTAGTATAATTTGAACTGAATTTCTTTGATTTGATATGCTATATTCTCTTTATCATATTTTTATGTGTACTCTAATTCAACGCTTTGCAACCAGAGGATTACAGTTGCCTTTTACAGATGTGACATGCTACTGATTTCTTCAGCCCTTGAAGCTGCTGAGAAGGTTATGAGAAGATGGGAGTCCCCTTGTCTATCACCCAGAACAGGTTGTTAGCATACAGGTTGATAAAATGCTTATTTTACAACTTAAGATGTGTCTGTTAATTCTCATTTTCACTGTCTGAAGTAACTGGCAATGACTATATAAGTTCTTTTGAATACATGGATTAATACAGCTTCATAATCTAATAACTGTTTATCTACTAATAAGCCCATTGCTGCTATAGATAGTATATAAGAACAAAGGATTATTTAATGGGAATTTTCTTCCCCTCCATCTTCTAAGAGTATATTCCTCTTTTACTCTTAAATGACATTTAACAATGTAGAGGCCAGATAATTAGGAAAGATGAAATAAGAGATAATTGGAACAGTTTTTGTTGAAATTTGTCAGTTAAAGAAAGGAGCAAAATGGGTTAACAGTTTGAAGGAGTAGTTGAGTCAAGGGAGTGTGTGTGTGTGCTCATGTGCGTGTGCGTGTGTGTGTCCGTGTCTGTGTATTTAGTGGAGTTTGATTCTACTTGTTATATCAGTGGAAAACAGGTAGGAAAAGAGGAAAAATAAAAGATGCAGTGAACAACTTAAATGATTAATAATACAAGGTTTATAGTCTCTCCCAACTCAACAATGTAGAGAGCATAGCCATCTGCTAAGAAGAAGGAAGGTTTGGGAAAGAATAAGATTCTGAAAACTGGTAGATGCATGAAAAAGCCACAACGAGCATTTGCTAGCAAATCATTAGATGATACCTTGACTAAATTGGACAGTAATGCGGTTCTGGGAAGAAGTGGAGATGAGGAGTCCAGTGAGTATTACACAGACATTGAAATATAAGACTGTCTTGAGTCAAGTGCCAGAGGGACTACAGGCTGTTCATAGCTTGAGGCTTCGCTAGTTATAAGCTTGGAGGAAATGCTCATGAGGCCATCTTTTCTCAAGTGTTAGGTCCTCTGGCTTCTTGTTGGGAGAGAGAGGACAGTCTCCCTGCCATAGAGCCACCTCCTGCAAACTCAGCTGATAGACTTGTTGCAGTTTCTTCATTTCCATCTGTGGTTTTGGCCCTACTAATCTACTGTTTCAGATACAGTAGTTGAAAGAGTAAACAATTGTATTTAGAACTTACATATAATAATGAATAGACTTCAGATCATATTCTCTTCCAAAGATATGCTGGAAACATACTTCATGAGTTGAGTATTTAATTATCAGCATAGTTGTCATGCCAACACTGGGCAGGCCAGAGAGGCCAGAGCCTGGAACTCAGCTAAACTAATAGGACACTAGCAGGTCAAATGTCAGATATAGGAAGCCGGAAAGAGTAGGTGGGTGGTAATAGGCCAAGCAAAGGTCATGCTCAAGGAACCGATAGTGAGACGTTTGACCTCTATTCTTAGTATTTTTAGCACATGACAGAATGGGGAAATAATTTGACTTTTACGTGGTTTTGTGCAGGTTGGGAAGATATCCTTGATGGTTCACACAATAGTCTTCTTGTTGATAAGTTTGGATTTGATTTTTTCCAACAGAAAAGCAAGTGATTGTCAAAAGGGCTTTGAAGAAGGTGGAAATATACTCTCTTATGCCCATAAATTGATATAGTCCAGTTGGAGTGCAAGTTGTAAGGCAGGGGTAAATTGGTTAAGTAGATTTTTTTTTTTTTTAATTTCCAAAAATAAAGGATATTTTTTAAAGGCTATGAAGATAGCTTTTGGGAAAGGTGATTTTCAGTTATAACAGTAAGTATGAATTTTGAGTAGTGGCAGTTATTGTAAAGACCTGACAGGTCTTTTGGTCTTTCCAGAAAATGTAAAGTATATGATTAGGAGAAAGGTGATATTGGATAGAGAAACATGTTTCTAGTATGACCTGAAGCATGACATGTGGCAGACATTAGATGTAAAGTAATCAAGGAAATGCATCTTAAAATCTCAGTGAGATGTCCTTTCATAACCATTAAAATGACAGAAATGTTAAAATCTAACAAAATTCTGTGTTACAGATATGGAGCAGTGAAAACATGTGTAAACTGTTGTAAATTGATACAACCACTTTAAGGAATACTGGACACAGGGTGTAGCAATCCCACTTCTCGGTGTATATCTTAGAGGAACTTTAAGTACCCTCTTAAACAAAGAGACAAGTACAAGGATATTTATAGTAGCACCGTTTGTGAATACAGAAAAAGGGAAGCACCCTAAATATCCATTGACAGAAGAATGGATAAGTAGATTATGGTGCAAAATGGAATATTATACATTCATGAAAATGAATGAAATGCATTATATGTATCAACTACAGTCAGTCTCACAAATAGAATTAATTTTGAAAACAAGCAAGTTTTATAAAACTTTTATCATTTATATAAAGGTTAAAAACAGATGGCTGGGCGCGGTGGCTCACGCCTGTAATCCCAGCGCTTTGGGAGGCTGACGGGGGTGGATCAGGAGGGTGGGAGTTCAAGACCAGCCTGGCCAACATGATGAAACCCCATCTCTACTAAAATACAAAAATTAACTGAGCGTGGTGTTGGGTGCCTGCAATCCCACCTACTCAGGAGGCTGAGGCAGAGAATTGCCTAAACCCGGGAGGCAGCGGTTGTGGTGAGCCGAGATCGCACCACGCGCCACTGCACTCCAGCCTGGGTAACAGAGCAAGACTCCATCTCAAAAAACAAAAACAAAAACAAAACAAAACATGGACATGCCATATATTGTTTAAGAACAGATATATATGTAATAGAAAATAAATGCACAGAGAGATAAACAGTAAGTACAAGATAATGGTTATCTTGAGAGAGGACATGACTGAGGAGAAATACACAAGTATTGGTTAAGGTCTCTTTCTTAAGGTGAGTGGTGGACCTATATTGTCTGTTTTAGCTGTTTTTATATCTTAAATATTACTTACCTGTTTTTATATCTTAAATATTGTTGAATTTTTTCTTTAAAAAATTAGGGAACTGTCCGGGTGTGGTAGCTCACGCCTGTAATACCAGCATTATGGGAGACTGAGGCGGGTGGATCACGAGGTCAGGAGTTCGAGACCAGCCTGGACAACATTGTGAAACCTCATCTCTACTAAAAATACAAAAATTAGCCGGGCGTGGTGGCATATACCTGTAATCCCAGCTACTCGGGAGGCTGAGGCAGGAGAATTGCTTGAAACTGGGAGGCAGAGGTTACAGTGAACTGAGAGTTCAGTGCACTCTAGCCTAGACGACAGAGCAAGACTCTGTCTCAAAAAAAAATTAGGGAACAAAATTAATATCTTTCCCTGAGATTGTTGGTGGTGTCCTGCAGAATTTATCCCATATAATTGAGTAGAGAAGTTAAAAGTGTTTAATTTGGAAATAGAATGTTTTGTGTTAAAATTCTAGTTCAACTAACTTTTTAGCCTTGTAGCCCTGGGCAACAAGCCTCTCTGATCCTCTCTTCAACCTCTCTTCTACCTCACCAATCCTTGGTTTCTTCTTTGCGAGGTGAGGATCATGGAAATCAGCTCTGAAGATCCAGTGGGATGATGCACATTATTTTGTTTCAAAAAAATATCAAAAGGCAAAATGTTAATTAAGCAACATCATTGTTATCATTGATTTCCTTGGGAAATATTGTCATTAACAAATAGACCTCCAAAGTCACACATAAAGAAAATGATAAGTGAAGCACTTAATTATGAAGATTAAAGAATGCTTTCCACTTTTAAAAAATATGTCATTTATTTAAATGCAAATTTTTTTATCCAAAGAATTTAAGTAGGCTACTAAAAAAATAGGAAAAGAGTACTTTTCTAGGGGAAAAGGATTCTTTTGTTCTAGTGAAGTTGATCTGAAAGAGGTCCTCCAAGCAATATATGTAGAAAAGAAATCAGATTCACTGTCTGTTGCTGAAACTCTGACTTTCCCTCTCCATTCCTAGTTATTCAGTGTTGCAAAGATTCGAAACTTTTTGATAGCTTTTAGAGGAAGTTTGAGATGGCAGAGGTGATAGAGGGAATTAGTTTTTCTGAGAACCAAGGCAAAAGGAGTGATCCTTAAAACTCCTGAATTGTCAACATTGATGTTGGAGCCCCACTCCAGATTCGGGTTGAAGTGTGACTCCACGAGTAGACGTTTTGGAGAAGGAGGAGTGGCTGATGCAGGACCTGTGGCTTAAAGTAGGAGGAGGGAGAGAGTTTTCTGCTGAGAAGCATATGTGTTATACAAGCTTAGAGACAAAGTGGAGAAGGAAACAGTAGTAACCATATTGTCCCGGATTCTTCTATGACAGGCCGTAGTCCTAATCAACAAAGCCATGAGCTGTGTGGGGTAGACTCAGAGTGAAAGTTTGAGTTCTTTTTTTTTTTTTTTTTTTTTTTTGCAAGAAGTTATTAACTATAAAAATGGGCATATATTCTTCTAAAATGATATTCTAACAAAATAATGGTTCACAAATACAAAGCAGCCCATACAATTGCAGTATAATTTGTTTTATTAAAGAATATATATATTTTTTTAAGGTATCATTTACAAGGAAAATCCTCAACTGAACCTCCAGAATTATGTTAAGAGCAGTAGGGGTTGAAAGCATGTAGATTCTTCCCTGGAACACAACATATTAGAGTCTTTTAAAAAACACTTGGCCTTTTTCCGGTTTTGTACATGGAGTGAGGAGAGTTAGTTCATCTTTGCCTAGGGAAGAAAGTCCCCCTCTCCTTTGTAGATGAGCACAGAGCTTTTACCTTCCTAACACCCAGACCTGCTGATTTGGAGAGGACTAACTGCAAATTCCCCAAGGACTGGGCCTCCCAAGTCTTCACACTTAATTATTCCTGGTGAAGATCTCTTGGGTGTTCAGTGTATATTGGTTGAATGCATGAATAAATTAATCACTTAATAAGCTTAGGTGAGGGAATACATGGGCAGCCAGAAGCTATTTAGTGTTCATCATTTATTTCTTCAAGGTTTAAAATATTCTCAGGCAGCCTGGGCAACATAGTGAGACCCCATTTCTACAAATAATAGAAAAATAGAAAAACAGGCATGGTGGCACTTCATGTAGTCTCAGCTACCCAGGTGGAAGATTGCTTGAGCCCAAGAGGTTGGAGCTACAGTGAGCTGTGATCGTGCCACTGCATCCTGGCCTGGGTGACAGAGCGGGACACTGTCTTAAAAAGGAAAAAAAGTCTCAAGTACATAAGGGAGATAGAAAGTATAGAAATATTTTTTTAGAAGTAAACACATTGGCTTTTCAGTGTAAATATACTGGAATTTTAGGTGAAAGCAAAATAATTTCTTAGTCTGAAGATTTCTTATTAAAGAATATCAGGGTAGTGACGTTTTAGTATGTTAAGATTATTCAGCTCCCAGAGCCAAGATGATGTTATCACTGGGGATGTTTTGTTTAGCCCAGAGAGTACACTGAAACTAACTGGTTCCTCCTGCCCTCAGTGTGTTCTGGGAGGCTCCCAGCTACATCCTGGACTGAAAAAAAAAAAAAAAAAACAAGGCTGTTTGATGTTAGAGAAGCAGAAATATTCTGAGTATCTTTCTGTTCTTTTCTATGGGCCATGGTCCAGTCAACAGGAGGGGAAAACATTGTCCCAGGCTTTTGTAAAGCCAAGATTACCCCGCAGAAGCTACTTGGAGCCAGTTTCCAGTCTCCTGAACTAAGGTTGCTACCAAGGGAAGGCAAGACTCAATTGCCTCTGCCTGAAGTTGTTGTTTTGTATAGTATTCTCATAGGTGTGTTGTATAGAGACTTAAGCTCCACTAATGCTTTCCCTCTTTTTTTTTTTTTTTTAATTTCTCTTAATTTCTACCATTTATTTTGGCATTTGTACTCTTTCTTGCAATTTTCTTTGAATGTTTTATGTTATATAACTCTCATGTGCCTGGCTAAGCCCTTCTGGGGCGTGAGTCAGGCAACCCCTAAGCTAGACCTATTCAGGTTAATTTTTTTCCCAATGCATAGGTGTTGTGCCAGCA
Source organism: Macaca thibetana thibetana (assembly GCF_024542745.1). Taxonomy (NCBI): domain Eukaryota; kingdom Metazoa; phylum Chordata; class Mammalia; order Primates; family Cercopithecidae; genus Macaca; species Macaca thibetana. The sequence goes on along the minus strand of NC_065584.1, from coordinate 167,244,387 downwards.
CAGTATATCAAATAAACTTGCCCCTGCCCCTGCTTCCTTCCCCACTGTTTCACTACCACATTTCCCACACATACTGTAGTTGGTTTCTGGACACTGTTTTCTATTCTGATGTATTTGCCAGCCTGTATTGTTTGATTTTGAGGGTATCAATAATTCATTTTTGAATCTGGTTCTTTCACTTTTAGCTTTAATTGGGGGCTATTTTTAAACATTTATTCTATATGAATTTGAAATGATTTTATCTCTTGTGATATATTAAATGTCTATATTAAGACACCTTACATACAGAGGTGAATTATGACCACTCTTTTACTGTAAAGGTAATTATATAGAAAAAGCCAAGTAAGTTACCTTGCTAGGGCTGGTTCCTATAGGTGTTATCGGTGTATTCTTCCAGACTTCTCTCTATGCATAATACATACGCATGTTCCTATAGTAAGAAATAAATTCATGTGTGTGAATTTAAATAAGTTCACTGGGGAGCTAAAGCTGGGACTGCAGCTTAAACCCAGCATTATGTTTTTCTGGTTTCCTTATTATTACCAAATAAATGATTTTAAACAGTTAAAATTATCCCAGTACTAGTCTCTTTGGGGGAGCAGCCCTTTCCATTTTCATGCAAGGTCTTATTTTGCGGACCGCATTCCTAGCCGTCTCCAATTGAGCCAGCAGGCAGCAGCCAGAACTACTTTTGCCTGAGGGTCTTCCCTGAGACAAAGACTTCTGCCCTTGGCCTTCTTACTTTCGGATATTTGTGAAGCCCAGGATCTCTCTTTCTCTTTCTCCCTCTCTCTCTCTCCAAAGGCTTCTGCCCTTGGCTTTCTTACTTTTTGATATTTGTGAAGCCCAGGATCTCTCTCCCTCTCTCTCTTTCTCTCTCTCTCTCCCTCAACTTCTGGAGCAACAAACTGCTATCTTAGTGGCATAATATACCTGGGTGGCCTTTAGTTCCATTTTTCAAAGTTTTCGGCTTTTGGATAAGACCTTTTCCTGTGTTGACATAGCCTCTCCCTAATTTTACCTGTTTTTGAACTTAGAATTTGGAGGTGAAGGGATGTGAGAGAGGGAGGAAGGAATATAAGGTGTCTTTTATAAGCCTTCCTTTGTCAGGATCCAAAGATTTTTTAAAAGAAAAAAACAGATTTTTTGTTTTTGTTTTTTTAAATGCAGTGAACTATTTTTTCCTCTGTAAAGTGAAATCTTTATTGGCTTAATTTTGTATCCTGATCATTTACTCAAATTTATTTTTTGCTTACTGTTTGGTTCTATATTGATCACTAGGTTACATTTCTCATACTGGGTGCTTAGTCTTCCAAATTATTTATAGGTGCTTCACAGTTTTGATCACAAACTAGTAAATAAGGCATCCTCTGATAGGAGAAGCAGCACTGGTTTTACTGGTGGTACCTCTGGCAAGTTGGCCACTTTGTGGGAATTTCCAGACCTGAATCTGCATTTGTATAAAAGGAAGTTGAGGTAGATGAATCTCTATGGCCTTTCTTTCTCTCCTAGTTGGTTTTCCAGGATCCTTCCTCACCTTTTCCACTGCCCATGTCTTGAGTTTTCCTTTATTTCTTAGTTATGTTGCTGTTTTCAGTACCCTCTGTGCCCTCTTCTCTATCTGTGGATTGCTTTAAGTGACATTCAGACAGGCAGAGGTCCAGAGGCCATTTGACATAGAGCAATTCCATCCTTCCAAAGATCTCTTCTCATAACCAGGAGTTTTTTGTTTTTTAAACAAAACAAAACAGTTATCCTGATTGGATCCATGAGGACTAGCCTCACTTGGCTGTGCCTCAGGAGAGATCCAGAATGGCTTTCGTGGACTTGAACAAGCTCAGAAGTATTGGCACTTTCTCGTTTACACTGGCCTTGATTTTGGGTAGAGGTTGAGCAGGCTGAAGTCCCCTCTCTAAAGCCATCATGGGATGGTAAAAGGCATCTGCAAAGTTCCAGCTCTAGCAGGGTCACAACTGCACTGAGATGAACACAAGGGGGCAGCCTTTCCCACAGATTTTCGTCAGATCACCAAGGAACAGAGTGCGATTTCAGTGTAAGCGCATGCGTGAGCCTGTGCTCTGTCCACACCAGTGCCTGTGTGTAAAATGTTTAGCTGATAATTCTGTTTATAAAGAGCTGTAGGGTGAAGGGCATATGAATGCTAAGTAGATTTTGGGCTTCACTGTGCTAAAGTTTCGTTAACACAATCAAGGCCGCCTCAATATAGGTTATAGACTATATCCCCCTGCCAAGCCCAGAGTCTTACACATGGCAGGCAGGCAGGCAGGTTGGCAGGCAGGCAGGTAGGCAGGCAGGCACTTTTTATTATTGGAGGCTTAGAGATGACCGAATCATTAATATAGAGGAGTTGAAATTCATTTAGCCTGCTGTTTCAACCTGAAGAATGACTTCACAACAGTCATTTAAGTTTAATTTGGCCCTTTGTTTTTCGTTCTCTTGCCCCTCCTACCCCTCTTCCAACTACTAAAGGCATTGTTTCAACTGTATATATTTTCTTTCATTTTTGTTTTCTCTTCATCTTGGAAATTGAGTTACGACACCTTTGGTTGTTTCTAGTTGGAAAAAGCGTTATTATGAAAAGGTATGCTGTTTGGTGAGCAATGAAGCAGAATATAAAATATCACTAATATCCTGAACCCCCTGCAATTAGAAGCACATTGTCACTAGTTTTGTTTTATGTTTCCCAGATGACTGTTAATTTAGCAGTTCAGCACATAATTGCATTGATGATGATCATATTTCAAAGGATTTGAGTCTATTGATTGAAGTGTAGAATTGAAGTAAAAGTCATTATTCCTTCACCATTATATCTGAATTTGTCTTATTATTTGACTATGTAATGGCTGGAAGAAATCAGATATGCTTGGAATTCAAAGGTAAATTTTCTATCCCCTGGGGGTAGGGGTGGAAGGGAAAGAGGAACATTTTTTTTTAGCCCTAAACAAAATGAGCAATTAGTAGATTTGTTGTATAATGATTGTTTTTCTTCAAAACCACAAGCCTTTGATTTTCTAAAATGACAGTAGTAAATTTTCACTTTCCAGTTTACATAATCAGTTTCACTATATTTGCATATATTTTGTTAACTGATACTAACAATGATGCCACAGTTTTGTTTTGTTTTTTTTGTTTTGTTTTGTTTTGTTTTGAGATGGAGTTTCGTTCTGTTGCCCAGGCTGGAATGCAATAGCACAGTCTCGGCTCACTGCAATCTCTGACTCCTGGGTTGAAGCGATTCTCCTGCCTCAGCCTTCCGAGTAGCGGGGATTATAGGCACCCACCACGCCCAGCTAATTTTTGTATTTTTAGTAGAGATGAGGCTTCACTATGTTGGCCAGGCTGGTCTTGAACTCCTGACCTCATGATCTGCACACCTTGGCCTCCCAAAGTGCTGGGATTACAGGCGTGAGCCACTGCTCCCAGCCAGTGCCACAATGATTAATGCACTTGAAAGATATATCAAATTAGATTTAACCAATGTTTATTTAGTACCAGCTGCATGGGAGGTGTTCACTGAGTCAGTTTTGTTTGTTTTCTTAAGCCTTGAAACAAACTTTAGTGGTAAATTTCTCTTCATTTTGCATATTAAAAAACTGAAAGGGTTTTGACTTGCTCAACAAATTACACTATCCCAGCCATTGCTTGTTAGCTATAATTTTATTTTCTGTATAGTTGTGTAGCTGAAATTATTTGAAATACTGTTACTGATTCTCCTCACTTACTATGATTATTAAAAATGAAAATATGCTCTAATGATTTTTGACACTCTGCATATAGAACCCTTGAGTTTCATAGATTCTGTATGCCCTTTCTCCTATAAATAATCAGAGACTCACAGAGAGGCTGGGTCTCCTCCAAGCTTGGGCAGCTGATAGTTTGAGAGTTGATCTAGAACCCAGGTCTTTCACTTTGTAAGGGGCAAAACCATTGGAAAGGACAGGCGGAGAAATAGCTGGCTCCTCAAAAGGAAGAGAGAAGCTGACATTTCCCAAGGCCACAAATCATTACCAAGTTTAAATTTATTTTAAAATGTAGCAGATCCATAGTTTTGTTCTTTGTATTCTTCATATAGTTTTTTGTGTATCCTATTTTGTTTTCTTTGCCTCATTGATTACTTAATTCCAAAAACAGGACTGTGGAAAAATAGAGACGAAGCTGAGCATTTGAACCCGTTAACTCCATGTCTCGTTTTGAGTACAGCAAGCTATTTATTTTCATAACTAGGGAGGCCTCACAGCCTGGGTTGCTGAGGACGTCTGGTTTATGCCTGTCGTCTTGGAGAAGTTATTAATAGTGTCTCCTTTCACTGTTTAAAATCCTAACTTGGACAATAAGCTCTATGTGGTCACCCTTATTATCACTGATATATTTTGTCCTTGATTATTTTATGCTTTGATTTTAATAGTTCTGTAAGTGCATTTTTGACTAAACTTTTCTGCATTTTTATATTCTCTGATGTTTTGGAAGGTATATCCTATTTTATTTCGATTAATAGCTGCTTTTTGTGTTTTTCTGATCATTCTTTAAATGTAAGTCAGTACTGAGATGTTCTCCTTTGTGTCCTACCAATTTAAGACTTAGATATTATAAGTTCTTTGAGTATGGCACTGGATTCATTTTTGTGTCCCTGACAGTATTTAGTAGTCTGCTTTGAACAAAGTACTCAAGAAATAAGTATGGAATGAATCTTGGGAAGCAGTTTGGTTTTATCAAAATGAAGAGCGAAGTTTGGTCTAGTCTGGAATGGTATAGGTGCCTCCTAGTAAAAGAACTGGGATTGCACTTGGGCTGAAGATCCAGTCAGCCCAGTGGCTCTACTGACCAAACCCAACTGCGGAAGAGATTTCAATGATCTGTTTTCAACTCCCCTAGGGACTCCCAAGTGAGTTTTCAGTAAAGTCTTCTCCAATTAAAGATCTTTCTCTAAGATTACACTGCTGCTAAGTATAAAGACAAAGGAATTTTCCAGTGCCAAGCAGAGACAGACAGAGAGTAGCCTGGTTCAGCCACTGTGGCTGCTCACAGTGTTAGCGACAGCACTGTGTTCCAGAATGAGGAGAGTGAGGCACCGAGTTGGGTGGGAGAGCCCAGATGGAACAATAGTTTGCATGGCATGTAAAGAGTTCTTGAAAGAGGTTGAAGATTTCTGTGAGCACCTTCAGTTGATTGAGCCACGTGTATTTCCAAATAATAGATTTGGCCTCTTAATTTAAAGTAGACATAGTAATAGAAAGCTAGGTGTAGTCAGTAACAGCCAATCACTTATGAGGCAGGGGAGGGAAGAATGACCTTTTTCAGAATTTAAGTTGCGAAATACACCTTATACTCTGATAGGCAGTTTACAATGCCTGACAAAACGAGTCATCTTTTTGTTTTGCCAAATTTTACTCTAGCTAAGTGCCTCCAAGTTTAGGCAAAATAAGGACAAGTTAACTGTTCTTAAATGTAATAATGCCATGGACTGTCATGAATGGAAGTACTTGATAAGTAGGAAATAGTTATCTTTGACTTTGTGTTCAAAGTATAGGGGTTGCTTATGTGTAAAGCTGAAAGGGGATGTAATTGGGTATGTATGAGGAAGGCTGTGCATGAATTGAGTACAGGTGCTTTCTAAGTCCTAAGTTACTGCAGAGTTGCTTAGTACAGTGTCTAATACCTGATGGTGCTCAATACAGATTAATGGAATCTAAATTTCTTTCTCCACCAAGATCTCTGTCAAGTATATGTGATCATAAAGTTAACTGTTCTATTTTCAGGATCCCGTAGTCACAAACTATAGCATAATCCTAGGGTATTTTATCTTTCATTTTTAAAAAACACATAATTCGAATTTTTTGTTTTAAAAGCAATACCCATTCTTTGTTAACAAATTTAGCTGGCACATTTTTATTTTGGTTTTACTCATTTGAATTTCAAAAGTTATACATGCTTATTGTGAAAATCCAGACAATAAAGAAGTGTTAAAATAAGTCTCCTCATCTTTGCCACCACTTCTCTGATATAACCATTGATCACAAATCACCTTATAGCCTTCCATAGTTTTTCCTATAGTGCTTCTCTCACACACATGCTTTTGTACTTTTTTTTGCCTACCTCTTTCTTTCTTTCTTATATTTTTTTTTTCATAAAAGTGGTATTGAATATGTTATCAGTTTGGTGCAGTTCAACAGATATGTATTAAGCTCTTGCTTACACAGTGTCAAGAGCCACTATACTATAAGTGTATATAATCTCTGTCCCTGGGCAGTTTCTCACATTCTCTTTTTTTGCCATGTTTCAAATTTGCCATGTTTCAAATTCATTACTGTTGCTATTCTCTTTATAAGTTCACAGGGCTTTCCACCTCATGGTGTTGTGAAACCCAAATAATGTAATGTTTATTAAAGCACTTAGTTAAGCTTAAAGCAGTGAGTATGACTGCATGATTACTAAGAAGTGGTTATCCCTGAATAATTCTAATTTTTGTCACTGCTAAATCTGCTTCATCTGCTTATATTTTAATTATTTCAGTAGGTTCCATACGTTTTCAAAACACCTGATTTTACTTACTGTATTTTTATTTTATTTTATTTTATTTTATTTTTTGAGACGGAATTTCACTCTTGTCACCCAGACTGGAGTGCAGTGGGTCGATCTCGGCTCACTTAAACCTCCACCTCCCAGGTTCAAGCTATTCTCTTTCCTCAGCCTCCTGAATAGCTGGGATTACAAGCACCCATCACCACATACGGCTAATTTTTATATTTTTAGTATAGATGAGGTTTCGCCATGTTGGCCAGGCTTGTCTTGAACTCCTGACCTCAAATGATCTGCCCACCTTAGCCTCTAAAGTGCTGGGATTACAGGCGTGAGCCTCCGCGCCCGGCCTGTATTTTTACTTTTACATGCAGTATGCCCAGCCTTCTTTGTCTCAGCAGATGTTTTTTAAAAATTCCTACTAGGCATATCTTTAACAATTTTTTTCTTCCATATTCTTGGCTATATTTGATAGATGAGATATAATAGCAGATATTATAAATTTCATTCTGTTAACGTGTGTTTTAGAGTCTTAAGATTTCTTCTAGCTTGTATTCCATATTCATTATTGTTATTTTATCACTAGTTACAGCCAGAGATTTTAAGTCAGTTGCAAATATAAAGTTCTTCTTTGTCAGAAAGACCACACATACCTCTTGAAAAGTTACTTTCAGATTTGATCACATAATTTCCAAGTGTCTTCCAAGAAAGTGAGCATGATGGCCTTGAGTGAAAAACCTGTGGCACTTGATCAAAACCTTAGTTTGTTTCTAATCATGTCTGGATGGAGTGTAATTTGATTACAGCTGACTGGCCTGAAATGATCCCAGTAAGATACTGAACTGAATCTGGATGAAAGTCTCACTATTTTCTGCCCTCATCCAAGCCCTATGGAATCACTGAAATGAATGAGTTTGGGATTTCATGTCCAAATCAATTTTTAATACCGCCACCTTATGTTTTCATAGTACCGTATGCTTTTCAAAATGCTTTTATCTGTAGTATTTGATCTGTGCAGTCTGTTTTTAGCTTCTATATTTCAAAGGCCAGTAATGGTTAGGTTGGAAGTAATACCTATTAGAATAGTGACTTTGAAAACTTTGAAATCATTTCCAGGTGTTTTAGATAGGCTACATTTGAATGATGAAACTTTAAACTTTCTTTTTTATAAAATAAAACTTTACTGCTTGAAGTAATCTTTTTAGAAATTAGTAGCCCCAAAGATTTCAGGGTGTGTTGTATTGTTCTTCTTTTTTATATTTAATGGGTGTAACTTACTGCAATGTGAATAATGCATAATATTTGTAGGGAAAAGTAGGGAAGTAGCCAAGGAGAAAAGATGGGACAATGAAAACTGTGAGTTTTCTTTAAATATCTGAGGCGATGGAAAGGAATTTTAAGCAATTACTTGAGAAAATAAACTCCCCTTTTTTTGGTTACAGTAGGGATGGCAATGAGATGGAAAAAAAATCAAGGAATGTTGGAGAATAAAATAATACCCGCCCAGTGTATATATATATATTGGGGGCATTGTTGAGGTTGTACTTGTGATCTGATATCCATATTTAAGTAGATATTAAAGTTAATTTGCATACATACATATATATCTGTATATATACACATATAATAAATCCAGATATATGTGAATTATATATATATAATACACATACGTAACACCTGCATAATAGATACTCCTATTTATCAGTATTATCACTTAGATTACTCAAGACCTGGAATATATATTTTGAACAAAAGTAAAATCCCTTATTCTGATTCTACTTGCCAGCCCCTTATTATTTTATACAAATGTTGGATCACTAACATGGCAAATAAATTTATAATAAAACCAAAATCTATCCTCCTTTTTTTTATGGAGACCACCGATTTGAACACTTACACACTATCTGGCACAACTCCTTATGACTCACAAAACAAACATGGATACTTCCCTCTCTTGGAATGAACATAGACGAATCCATGGACATATAGAAAGATGTAGTATTCAAAAGTAAAGACCAGTTTGACCAACAAAGGTGATATTCCTGTCTGAAACAGACTTCTTGTACAAAACAGGAGAAAACTGAGAAAAATGAGTTGTTACTCAAAGCAGAATTAAGAGGGCATTGCATTGATTCAAATCAGAGCAGATAGTCAAGAAAAACAAATGAACTGAGAAGAGAAAAAGTTAGTGGAAATTAAAAACTTGGTTACAGAATTTTAAAACAAAGCAGTGAGGAACAGATTCAATACTGAAGAAACCTGAATCACTGAGTGAGAAGGAAGATAAAGGAATTCTGATAAAACTCAAAGGAAAATAACATGAATTTTTTTTTTTTTTTTTTTTTTTTTGAGACAGAGTCTCACTCTGTTGCCCAGGCTGGAGTGTGTGATCTTGGCTCACTGCACCCTCCGCCTCCCAAGTTCAAGTGATTCTCCTACCTCAGCCTCCCAAGTACCTGGGACTACAGGCACGCACTACCACGCCAGGCTAATTTTTGTATTTTTAGTAGAGACGGTTTCACTATGTTGGCCAGGCTGATCTCGAACTCCTGACCACAGATGATCTGCCCACCTCAACCTCCCAAAGTGGTGGGATTACAGGCGTGAGCCACTGTGCTCAGCCCAGAACATGAAAATTTTAAGTGAAAAGACTGGAAACATGAAAAATATATACAGAGAATTCAACATAAATAAATGTATATACTAATGTATATATGCGTGTGTGTTTATACTGGAAAGAATAATAAGAGAGAGTTTTTAAGGACTTGCACTCTCATTGAAAGAACACCCTTAGTAACAGGCATAGTTGGAGTACAGGGAAGACATTGGGAGAAAGAAGACCCTTAACCTAGACCTTGAAATAATCCAGAGAAAAATATGAATTTGAAGACTAAAGAAAATATTCCAGAACATCCAGATGGTTTGAAGCAGGATGCCCACTTTAAAAAATAATAGTTAAAAGAAAGAAAAGAAAGTGAAGTCAACATCAAGCATCTCTTCTTGGCTGCAGAATTTTGAGAGGAAAAAACATGTGATTCATGAATTGTCTAATCTTCTAGACTCTTGGAATGTAAGCTCCATATGGGTAGGGATTTTTTTCTACTCTTCCCTACTGTACCTCTTGTATCTAGAAAAACGTTTAGCACACGATACATACTCAGTAAATACAGTCATGCATTGCATAACAATGTTTCATTCAGTGAAGGACTACATATATGATGATGGTCCCATAAGATTATCATACCCTGTTTTTAGTGAACCTTTTCTATGTTTAGATACAGAAATACTTCCCATTGTGTTACAATTGTCTGTAGTACTCACTACAGTAACAGGGTGTATAGGTTTGTAGCCTAGGAGCATTACACACCATATTGGCCTAGGTGTGTAGTAGGCTGTACCATCTAAATTTGTGTGTCAGTATACTCTGTGTTCACAGAGTGATTAAATTGCTTAAGGATGCATTTCTTAGAATGTGTTCCTGTTGTTAAGTGATGCATGACTGTATTTGTAGAATGATTGGATGCATGAGCAAAAAAAAAAAGAAAAAAACATAAAGGCCTTCTCTAACATTGCAAAATCTCACCAAGTTTGCCATTGATACACCTTTCCTTTTAACAAAGAACTACTTAAAATAGTACTGCAGCTAACCAAGAAATGAATTATAATGTGAAACAACATAGAGAAAGAATAGAGAACAACAAAATTATTAATGTGTACTGGTTAAGTCAACTAAGTGTTTTTATAGTTTCTCAAGCTTAGGTCTTTTTAAAAATAATTGTTGAAAGGGAAGATGCACATTGTTTTAAAAAATCTGAATGTAGAATCTTTGTTTTAACAAAACCTAGAAAGTAGATAGAGTAGGGTTGTAAGGTAAAAGAAAAGTTAACTTAAAAGATAGTGAATTTTTAACTTTTCCCAATGAGGAAGCAGCAGTTATAGCATTGTTCTTGATACAGGTAGAGACAGATAGATTTAGATTTTCTTTAAGGAACTCACTAGTCAGAGAGAGAAATAGGATATGTAATTTCCTACTAAGTGAAGATTTCTAAAAAAGAATGAAGAAAACTTCATTTGGTAAAATAAAACATAACGAAAAAACTAAGATGAAAAAAGATAAGAAAATGGAAGTATGCTAGACCCAAGATCAAATATATTACCACAGGAAATGTGAGGGAACTTAACAACTTAATTAAAAGAGAATGACTCTTTAGATTGGGCACTCCAAAAAACTCAAGAGAATCATGCTGTTTGCAGAAACCATGTGAAATAAAGCAGTTCAAAGTTTGAAAATAAAGAAAAGATAAAGACAACAATTTTTTCAAGTAAACAATTTTGTAAAGATAAAGATACAAATTTAGTGTTAGGTAGACGAAATTTCAAGAGGAAAAGCATTCAACAGGACAAACAGTTATATTTTATTAAAGAAAAATATAGTTGGAACTAAAATTATAATGTTCATAAGTCTTTATGTCCCAAGTAAGGTAGCACTGAATTAGAGTATCCTAAAAGTCTGGAAACACAGGGCCGTTCACTTCATTATTATAGTTATTACCGTGAAATATAGAACAAAATCTCAGTGTATATTGCTCCAAAGAATAACCATAGAATAATATGACTGAGATTAAGTTAAAGTAGATTAAGTAGGCAAAAAAGAGCAAAATATAAAAATTTAAAAAGTATTCCCTCCTCCAGACGTTTTAGATACTGTGCATATAAAGCAAAACATTAAAATAATTAGAATTTACAGAATAGAAATTGTATGAGAAGACTTGGACATGCCTTCCAGAATTTGACATGTAAATTAAGTAGAGGATAAATATGAAAATAGAATATTTAAATAATATAAACAATAAGCTTGGTGTAATAGATAGATATAAAATTTTGTACTCTAAGTGGAAATTAAGTTTAAAAATTGAATTTACTAGGTCACAAGAAAAGTTTTAATCAAATCTCCAAAATATAATCTGCATAAGCTATTATTTATTTTCTGACCAAAATAAACTAAAACTCAAAGTTAATAATAAAAAGATGTTCAAAATAATTCTAATCAGCTAGATACTAAAATACAGTCTCCTAAGTCACTCTTAGAGCAAAGTAGAAATTAAGTTTGCAGTTACAGAGTAGAGCAATCCTTTGGTTTAAAACATTTACATTTCACTTTAACCAAACAGCTTTAGGATAAATTACACCTATTTTACAATATTTGTTTTCCCTATTAGAAAGAAGTGAAACTGAAGCTCCAGGTATTTGTCACAATGTTGGCCTCTTTGCTCATTGACAAGTGCCTCCTCTGTAGGAAAACACTACAGTAGCACTAGCGCTTATCTTCCCCTGCAAACTTCCTTTGTAAGATGATGTATAATAAAGAACATTTTTGCAATTACTCTTAAAAATTGATAAAAATAGCTTCCGTAGGAAGGTATAACAAAATATCCAAAGGGCATGGTGATCTCTACTCAGAGTTCAAGGAAATGAAAAACAACATACCTCTAGAAATTAGTCTAAAATCACTACAGGCTGAGGTTCCAGTGAGGGAGTGCTCAAAAGACTACTTAACAAGCACCTGAATCATTGGAATTATTTGCACAATATGAGATGTCAGTTCCAGGGGACCTGCAATTTAGAGCAAAACAAGCTTCGATCATCAAAGAGGACTCAAGTACTGTGGAGTTTGTAGACTAGAAACAGATACAGGAAAAAGACCAACACCAAGTCATGTGGGACTAGAACCTCCAAAAGGGTGGAATAGAACACTCAGGTCTGGAAATGGAAAAGGAAAACTGTTGGCTCATAAGAGCAGATCGCTGAATTTTCAGGAAATTTGTTAACCAGTTGTTAAACTTGGCCATTATTAAAGATTAAATCACATAAATTTATAATCGAGTTAATTATATTAAAAATAAAGGTAATGAATGCTTAAATGGACCAAAAAAAAAAAAGTGGCTGACATTTCTGACAATATCAAAACACAGTGAGACTGGAACACCTAATATTTGGAAATGATTCCGTTTGTGAGAGAGTGTTTAACTGCCAGAGCACCATTCTTTTGCCGTTTTATATGGTTAAGAGATACGCTTTTCAGGTTGGGCTTTACTAAAAAGCCAGACAATATAGTACTTTAGGCTAGAATATTTTTGTGTTATGTTAATGGCCTTTCCCCGCTATTGCTTTTTGGCCTTACTCCCTGCATTTTATAGATATTAATTAAAGATGGAAAGAAGTGTGCCTATGTGGATTTAAAAATTGACAAAAGTAAGAATTCAACATATCAAAGCCTTTAGATGTGATTCCCAAACTCTGAATATAAAAAGCTAGCCTTTGCGTTTATTATTTAGTGAGGAAAAAAAATCAACTATTCATTCCACTGAGGTAATCAGGGAAAGAATGACAAGTCCCCCCTTACAAAAAAAAAGAAGATACTAGTAAAGAAAAAAGCAAAAATTAAATTTTATACAACAAAATATACTAGAATTGATAAGTAAATAGCAGATATATTTAAAAAGATGTATTTAAAAATAGTTAAATGTGTCACTGAGGAAAGGGGAAAACAAGCAAGTTAGGAATGAGTGGGAATGAAGAGATTTTAAATTGAGATTTAAAATAGAGATTTTAAATTGTAAGAAAATACTGTATAATTTTCAAGGCTAATTAATTTCCATATGCAAATAGGCCCTTTGATTTTCTAGGGAAAAAAATGCTGCAAAACTGTTTCAACAATAGAGTCCTGAATATGTCAGTAACTAAAAGTATTGAGTTTTAGTTTAAATTTGCTTTTACTATTAAAGAGGTTGAACACTACCTTATATCTAAGTTGGCCACTTACATTTTTTTTAATTGTATTCTTTGGCTGTGTTTTTAAATTGTGGTATTCATTTTCTGATTTATTGGTAAAATCTTTTTATTTGAAACTATTCATCTGTGTTGTGATAATTCTTTTACATTTTTGACTTGCTTTTTAACTTTGATTTTTTGCCATAAAAGTAAAAATTTATAAGAAAAGATATAATTTAAAAAAATTTTTTTCTGACTGTCTTTAAAGTATTTACAAGTTCAATTTTTTGTTTTTGGATTTTTAGCTTTTTTCTTCTTTACTTTTTTCATTTATGAAGACATGCATTTTAATTTTATTTAATAGTTACACATATGTGTCACTTTTTAATCCATCTAGATTTTTATCTTGGTTTACGGTATGGAGTAGAGATACAATTTTAACTGTAATTTTTTAGTTTTGAAAGTAGGTGACCCAGTGTTTTAACTCTATGAATTGAGGAACACACACACACACACACACACACACACACACAAACATTCCTAAGAATATGCATGTCTTATGGGTTGGGGTAATATGTATGTTGTGAGTTCATTTGTAAATAGTCAGAACTTAGCTTTATCTCTAAGAGACAAAATCCATTGTAGCAGTGGATATAAAAATAGATTTCTTTCTTTTTCCTTCACTAAAGGATTTGCTTCATGTTAGCACAGCCTGGGGAAATGAAGGTCTCCTATTTGTTAGCTAAACAATGGACTTATTATTCACACTACTCTTTAAGTTGTTCTTGTCTCTAAATCCTCAGATAATAAAACTCTACATTTCTTTGTTTTTATGATTGCATATGTTTTCACCGTAGATTGTTTCACTCTATGTCATCTAATAATCCCTTATCTGTCAAATTGTGAGGAATTTGGGAGTTGGAAGTTTTCCTCTTCTTCCTTACAGTTTACCTAAGTATCTTTTTTTCCACCACTTCTCCAAATTTGGGGGGGAAATTCCCAAAATAACATGAACATGAAATGCCGGAGAAACCATTTAGTAGGGCACTAGAGAGCACTGAAAAATATCTATGCTAACTTGGGCAGTTTGTTCTTCGTCTCATTTTAGACTATGCTTTTAGTTTCCTTTTGTGGTTGGTCCTGCTGGGAAGGTACAGGTGGGTGCTGCTTTAATGTGAAATGTGACTTATGGGGTAGTAGAAGGAACAGGTTCCTTCTCCTTCTCAGGGAGAGGACTCACTGTGGTAATTAACGCTTACTTCCACCAGGCAACTGAGCTTATGGTTCACAGGTCAACCTCATTGCAGGATTTTGTCTATTCCATTGTTAGAATACCTTTCCTGGAGGTAATTAATGCTTCTAAATCACTCTTTGAGGTTGCTGTAAATGTGTGCTATCGTTTGCTTTATTACTTACCTCACGCTTCTGCTGTTTCCTGTGGGTACCAGGACTATTGTTTATTGTCCAGAACTTTATGTATCTCAACTACAGATCTTTTGCACAGTAATATAGCAGTTGGACCTTTCTAAGATAGACATTTATAATGACTTTTCGAACAGGTTCAAATATGATGAAATATTTTGGCTAAAAATAATTATTAACCACTGATTATAGTGATAGCTAGTAAGACTAGGTCACTTTTCTTAGCCACTCTCTAGCCTGCTTCACATCTTTACCCACCTCTGAGGTCCCAGAGTTCTGAAACCCCATAGAAAGTAAACCAAAACCATGGACACAAGCATGAAGGCATGACCAGTTCTAGCCACCGTTGAAAGGTGATCCCTCTATTACTAATATGTGCTGCTCAAGTATTCTGCTCTTGGACTTGTAAGATGACCTGATATTGTTCTAGGCAGACTTCCCAGTGCTTTGCAGTTTTTAGGGAATCCTGTGTTTGGTTTTATTTTAATGCTGACTTCAATAATTCCCTAAGAAACGTAACTAGCTGCCAACTGACCCTATTCACAAACAGAACACAAGGGCCTATTGTAAATCCAGTGATAATATTCAAAATGGCTAACTATTCAGTTCCTCAGAGCTACAGAATACATTTTGCTAGACCATCTTTAGAACCTTTATTATTATATTTCTCTCAGCTCCTTCCGTCAGATTTAGGGGACGGTGGTGCAAGTTATCACCAAACAAACCTGTTCTCACCTGGCCCCTGTTGCTCTCTGTGGAGCGGTAGTGTGACATATTCAGCAGAGCAAGGACAATTGGGCCAGTGATTATTAATCCTGAAAGATGCCCCTAAGTGGTGTCTTATAACCAGATCCGGAGGAGGCAAGGATTTCCCCCCAAAATAAGGAGATTAACATCCCAAAGGAGAGAGTGAGAAAGCTGCCTGCTAAAAAACAAACTTTGTTGCCAAGTTCATTTTTATCTCATGTGTTTGAAGATTAAGCAGATGTACCTTGCAATATGCAATGCTTTGTTTGAGTTACTCAAGAACACAAAGTTTACTTTAAGGACAAAATTATTATAAAATATGATTATCAACTTTTCTTTCTCCCTACATTTGAAAAAGTTGGTACTTTTTGCTGCTGAGTATATAGCCAGAGGGCTTCTGTGGTAAAATTCTCTGGACAAATCCCTGGTTTTGCCATCTCCTTCTCAGTAAACCTTGGTATCAGGTGGGCTGTCACCTCCCAGTTCCCTTTACTCCTTGCTGGGCTTTTTCACCTGCAAACTTCCTTGTTGTCTTTCCACCTCATACCCTCTAAAAATGCCGCAGTACCAGAGCAGCTCCAATCTTGGCGTAAGGTTGGATGCCTAATTTTCCTCCTGATTGTACGCTGGTGCCTTCACTCGCTGACTGTTCTGGTGATTAAATCTGACTTCATACCACATTTTGGCTCCATGTCCTTCATACCTGTAAAATATGATATACAGGCAACTTGCCATCCTCTTTGGCCCAACCTGTCCTTCCTAACAATAATACTTCAGATATAAGTGACCATTAAAGGAACCTGTTACTTTGTAAACTGTCCCTGTGCTTCATGAAAGAAAACCTAAGATTGAGTTAGCAGCTACTTCAGACTATTAGCTCACACCAAACCTATTGTCAACCACAAATCGAAGAGCTTTTCCCACACAAATAGCTGCCTAGAAATATACCTGTTTGTGCAACTGGTTTTTTCTTTGTTTGTTTGTTCTTTGAGACAGAGTCTCGCTCTGTTGCCCAGGCTGGAGAGTGCAGTGGCGTGATCTCAGCTCACTGCAACCTCTGCCTCCTGTGTTCAACTGATTCTTGTGCCTCAGCCTCCTGAGAGCTGGGACTACAGGTGTGTGCCACCACAGCTGGCTAATTTTGTATTTTTAGTAGAGATGGGGTTTTACTATGTTGACCATGCTGGCCTCAAACTCCTGACTTCATGATCTGCCTGCCTCAGCCTCCCAAAGTGCTGGGATTACAGGTGTGAGCCACTGTGCCCAGCCACAGCTGATTTTTTGACCTAAGTGCAATATTTTATTAATTTTGTACATGGAGCATGGAGGGAACTGGAAGTTTTTAGGGGACCAGAGGTTATGAAAAAAGAAGTATTTGGGAAGATGTGATAGCCAGCTTTCAAGAATTTAAAGGCTTGTGTTATTCCAGAAAGTAAAACTAGAAGCAGTGGTGTTATAATACAGAATATGATTTGAATATAACACAGGAAAACCGGGAAGAGCCTGAGGGATAGAGGCAGTGTCATGTTCATTGGCCTACCAGAGAACTTGTTATGCAGGAGATGTTCATAATGAATAAGTGAATTCATACACACACACACACACACACACACACACACACACACGCATACACACACACATGGACACACATAAATTAGAATTCATGACCATCTTCTCTTGGGAATATTATGAAAGAGATTCCACATTGCAGGCAAGTTGTTTTAAAGCAAGTAAATTGCCAAGCTGCTTCCACTTCTAGAGCTCTGTGTTCACATGGTTGTGTTTTTCTCTGTTGTTACTGAGGATAGTAAATGTATATCAGGTAACAGATATTTTTCTGTCCATCTCATGTCAAGTATAGTCACAAAGTTTGTCTGAAATGATTTTCAGAAGCTTTAAAATTTATTTTTGTGGATATGCAAAATGCAGAAATATAAATTAACTTCAGTCTTACTGGTCATCTGGAGATCATTTTGTCGCAGTCAGTTACATTTAGGAAAAACTATATATTGAGTTACAGAATGTGCCATAATGAAAGGGAAATTTGCTAGTAGAATCATAAGACCCTATGTATTTAGAGCTTAAAGTAACTTGGGATACCATTTTATCCGTTCAATATTTTTTATGAAAGACTTTTTAAGAATCTAGCTGATATTCGTGATAACTGGTCAATTAAAAAAAAATTTTAGGCCAGGTGCAGTGGCTCACACCTGTAATCCCAGCACTTCAGGAGGCCAAGGCAGACAGATTGCTTGAGCCCAGGAGTTCGAGACCAACCTGGATAACATGGTGAAATCTCTTCTTTACAAAAATACAAAAATTAGCCAGGCATGGTAGCCTGAGCTTGTAGTGCCAGCTACTGAGGAGGCTGAGATGAGAGGACCCCCCTGAGCCCGGGAAGGTGGAGGCTACAGTGAGCCATGATTGCACTACTGTACTCCAACCTGTCTTTAAAAAAAAAAAAAAGAAAAATTACCTATACCATGTTTATCTTCTTACCAAGCTACCAAGAAGTATACCTTTTTATGTTAATAGGGGAGAAGAAAGGATCTTATATGATTAATGTTATTTTATTCTACTTTACTTTTTATAAAAATCAAAATTTATCTTAGTAGTTTTTACTTCTGGATCATAGAATTTGTTGTCACATTCAGATTGACTATATTTTTTCTCATGGCTGAATGAATGTTGTGTTTTTCTAAAACCAGTCCCTTTTAATGGATAATTAGTCTATTGCCATGGTCATTGTGTTTCCTGTTTGAGGCAGTGTTCCAGTGATAATCAGTATATTTTGTTGTGGTGGTGGTTTTTTCTTTTTTTTCTTTTTTCTTTCTTTTTTTTTTTTTTTTTTTTTGCCAGTTTAATCACAATTAGTGCTTCATTTTTTCATTTTAACTGATCGGTAACACAAATTGGGTTCACTCATTCATTCAACAAATATCTATGGAGGATCTACTAGATGCCAAATACAGCAATTCTGGTGAGTATCTGAGTAGAGAGACAGTAAGGCCATAGTGAGTAGGAGTTGGGGAGTGGGGATGGGGAAGAGTTAATAGATTAGAAGAAAGAAGATAGCAAAGCCAGAGGTGCTGAAGCAACACCTGAGGTCTTCCTATGTGTGGTCGATAGAGGTGTGGAAGCTGGGATAGAATAGAGTTAGTACTCTCTCACAGTTTCCTTGCCTGATTGTATTTAGATTGTCAAGGTACTTAGTCCCTCATTTTTCCTTTCAGGGTTCCAGTTGATGTTAATTTTAAACCAGTGTCACCCATAGAGAGGTATTTGTAGACAAGGGACCTAGTATTTATTTGCCCAACCCTTTTGCTCTTCTGTAAGGATGATTCTGGGTTTAGACACTGGTCTTTTTGGAATTATTGCTTCACCCTCTCCACCTTGATGCCCCCCTTCCCGTTTCTGTGCATAACCAGCTGTATAGAAGTGAGGGTGGACCCCTGCCTCTTTGTTCCCACCAGTTAGTCTGCCTCCCTTCTCCTTCTCTACCAGCCAGATTTGGCATTTTTACTTTTCTTTCAGTGGAGGGAGGGCCACTGTGAAAGAGATTTCAATGATTGTGAAAAGAAGAGGATATAATATGACTTGGCCTTAGAAAATATAGCCTTCTTATCTGGGAGATACTGAGGAAACATGGCACAGAGGAAAAAAAACTGGCCTAGAAGTCAGGAAAACTGGACTCTCTCCAGAACTGCCCGACATTATCTGGTCTGGGATGTGCCTTTCCCCACGCTACCCTCAGATTCCTCATTAGTAGAGTAGGTGAGATCTGAGGACTTGCTGGAGTTTACATTTTTGTCATTCTATCTTTAAAATCAATCAGAGACAGTGCTATTTTACAAGCAAACTATAAAACTTGCTCGCACAGCTTAAAAAAAAAATTCATGTTGACTAAAACAGACCATTTTAGAGATGATTTTGTTTACCTGATAAGGTACTGGGTCTGGAGACCTGACTGCTTCCATCTCTCTCTGAAGGCTTTTCTCATTACCTGAGTGTACTAGGAAGTATTGCCACTTCTTCTGCCACATAAGCCAAATCCTATGAGCCATTCTGTTTTTTATTTGTTTAATTTATTTATTTAGAGAGAGAGTCTCACTCTGTTGCCCTGGCTAGATTGTGGTGGCACGATCATAGCTTACTGTAACCTTGAACTTCTGAGCTCAAGTAATCCTCCTGCCTCAGCCTCCTGAGTAGCTGGGACTACAGGCACATGCCACCATGCCTGGCTAATTTTTACTTTTTCATTTATTTTTTATTTTTTATTTTTTTTTGAGAAAGAGTCTTGCTGTGTTTCCCAGGCTGGTCTTGAACTCCTGGGCCTCTTTCCTGAGCCTCCCAAAGTTCTGGGATTACGGGTGTGAGCCACCATGCTAAGCCCATTTTCTTTATGGAGAATAGTAATGCAAATAGTTTAGCTTCAGTATAGACTGTATTATTTTCTAGGGTTCAGAGGAGGGGCAAGTCCAGAGAATTGGTAGAATGAGCTCTTGAAAGTGATTGGAGTACCTCCTGGAATGAAATTCCTCCTAAGGGAGAAGAAACCAGACATGACAGGGTAATCCAGTAGTCAAGCTTTAGTCTCAAGAGGGAGGAATGATGTGCTGCCTGTCACTTGATTTGCCTTTTGGCCCAGCCCTATGGCTCCCCTGATTGAGACCTTTGGAAGATAAGAGTAAAACCTGGAAGAACTGACCTCTGTAAGACATTGGATCACAGCAATGCCTTTTTCCCTCTAAGAGAGTGAGACAGAAGAAAGGAGCATTTCCACTATTCCAGAAACCATTGCAGAGTTTGGGCACCCTGACATACTTAAACCTAAACTTAGTGTTTAAGTATCTACGGCAAGTATGAGCTCTTGGGCCCATGAGGAATCTCCACTAGGATGCCCAGATTAGTTGATGAACACATTCCAAATAAGGCCCCGTATGAACTGGTGGGAACAGAGAGCCAGTGTGATTTGATTGTTGTTATTAATCTAACTTCACTGGTAGTCATAGGCTGGGAAGCCTTGAAAAAATTCTTTGCGTTAGTCTGTCTTATGAAAGCTTCTTCAAAGATGCTCTATCAGCATGTTTGCTTTGTATACAGTGGAATTCTTTAGTTTGTTGCTGATAAATCTAAAGAACGCTTGTTGAGAAGACCTGAGTACCTCAATAGAGTAAAGGGGATTCCCGTGAAAATCCCTTATGAGTCTTCTACTTGGGGTCAATTAAAAATGATAATCTTACCTCACAGTATTTTTGGGGTCTTTATTCAGAGTCACATATACAAGACCATCACGTTCCACATTGTGGAAATCATCAACTTGAAATAACTTTTACGTTATTTTCCTAGCCTACATTTTGCAGCACTTTCTCTCTGGTTTTCTCAGAACCAAAGAAATATTTCCCATGATGTGAGCTGAGATTATTTTATTCTGCTAGTGGTTAGATTTTGGCAGTGGTAGATGGTAAAAGTGGAAGGAGACACTTGGAAATTCTTTGAGTAATGTGTTGGATGTTTTTAAATAAATAAATAAAGGCAGCTGTAGAGAAGCATGTGGTGCTGGGGATTGTTTTGCTTTCCCAAAAAATGAAGCAGACCAAAATCAAAGAACAGTTTTCTGAGCCTTTTTGAGCATCTTCCAATGGATATTTAAAAGACCAAACTTGATGTGAACCACAGTGTCAGGAGCCAGAGTATAGACAGAAGTATGCAGCCAGGAGGAGGCTGGTTACATGCACTTGAGTAAGGAAGTGATTTGATTGAGGACAGACCTGGCCGGGAGAATCAGTGTAAAGACTTCGCAGTGAAAGCCACATTTTATCAGTCATTAGAGGATGTGGAGAAAATTGATACCAGGAGACGAACCATGTGCTCTCCCCTTTGCTGCCAGTTTTTTTTAATAGGTTCTGAAATGGTTTATTTTTATTAGTTGCAGTTATTAGCATCTCTAAAAGACTCAGAAACACTTAAAATACCCATGTAATTTGTGTCATACAACATTTTAAGTAAACTTATTGATGCATAATATGCATATAGAAAAGTATGCAAATCTTAAATGCACAGCTTGATGAATTTTCATAAACTGAATGTATGCCAGTGTAACTAGTACCCAGACCCAGAAACAGAACCTTACAAATATCCCAAAAGCCAAGCTCCTTTCTCATTACTGCCACCGCACCCCTTCACCCTATTAGATTTACCTGATTTTAAGCTTTATATATAGAATGTGCTCTTGTGTTGGGCATTTTTCATTTAGCATTCTGTTTATGAGGTTCATCCATGTTGTGGCACATGGTTGTGATTTGCTCATTCATGTTGCTGTGCTGTGTGACTACCACAGTTTATCTATCCACTCTTCTGTTGTTGGATATTTAAGTAATTTCCGGTATTTGACTATTACGAATATTGTCGCTTTGATATTCTTATATGTGTCTTTTGGCTAATATGCCTATGCTTTCTGATGGAAAGAAATTGCTGGGTCATAGAGTAGGCATATGCTCAAGCTTAGTTAATGTACCACTTTATGCTTCCCCCAAGGGTATCTGAAAGTTCCAGTTGCTCTATGTCTTTGTTCCTACTTGTTTTTGCTTTCATTTGAGTCATTTTTGTGTGTATGGGGTAGTATCTTACGTAGATTTTGCTGGTGACTAGAGAAGCGAAAAGTCCTTTTCATTTATATATTGACCTTTGTTGTTTACTGATTTGTGGAATGCCTGTTAAGTCTTTACCCACTTTTAGATTCTCCACCTTTTTTGTATTGATTTATAGGCATTCGCTATATATTCTGCATAAAAGTCCGTGGTTGGGTATATGTATTGCAAATATTTTCTCCTCTACAAGTTATCTTGCTGCCCTCTAATGATGTCTCTTGATAAACGGAAGTTCTTAGTTTTAATATAATCTAATATTTTTCAATTTTTTCTTTTAAGATTGGTGCTTTTTGTGTCACGTTTAAGAAATCTGCTTATTCCAAAGTCATGGCGATATTCTATGTTGTTATTCTGTAAGCTTTTTTTGTTTTACTTACCGTATTTAGATCTGCAGTCCATCTGACACTGGTTTTCGTAACAGATGTAAGGTGGGAGTCAGTGTCAATTATTTTTTTCAATCAGGTATCTGGTTGACTTAAAACCATTATCACATCCCCACTGTACTGCAGTGTCGCCATTGCCATTTATCAGTTTGTGTAGTTTACATCCTCAATAATGGCAGCTCTTTAATTCAAAGGTTATGGTAGCTTGTGTCTAATAACTTTTCCGGGTAAAAATTACAATTCTTTTATTTTAAAAGATTACTTGTAATCTCAATACTGGCATTCCTACAGTTTACATTTTAGTTATTATTATTCTATTTTTATTTATATAATCCTATTTACATTGAATGACATATTCTACTTTATTTCTAAGTAGTCTTCAAAATTCAATTTTTAAGATGTAGTCTCGCTCTGTTGCCCAGGTCTTGAACCTCCTGGGTTCAAGCAATTCTCCCACCTCAGCCTTCCGAGTAGCTGGGATTACAGGTGCCTTTCACCTCACCCAGCTAATTTTTGCATTTTTAGTAGAGACAGGGTTTCACCATGTTGGCCAGGCTGGTCTTTAACTCCTGACTCCCAAGGTGCTGGGATTACAGGCGTGAGCCACTGTGCCTGGCCAATACTGTGTTTTTATAACATAAAATCAAAACCCGTAACTGCTATAGTATAAAACCCCATTCATATTGAAAATGGTATTAAATGGAATAGGAACAGCTCCAGTCTCCAACTCCCAGCGCGAGCAACACAGAAGACCAGTGATTTCTGCATTTTCAACTGAGGTACTGGGTTCATCTCACTAGGGAGTGCCGGACAATCAGTGCTGGTCAGCTGCTGCAGCCCGACCAGCGAGAGCTGAAGCAGGGCGAGGCATCGCCTCACCTGGGAAGTGCAAGGGGGAAGGGAATCCCTTTTCCTAGCCAGGGAAACTGAGACACACAACACCTGGAAAATCAGGTAACTCCCACCCCCATACTGCGCTTTAAGCAAACGGGCACACCAGGAGATTGTATCCCACACCTGGCCGGGAGGGTCCCACGCCCACGGAGCCTCCCTCATTGCTAGCACAGCAGTCTGTGATCTAACCGCAAGGCAGCAGCCAGGCTGGGGGAGGGGCGCCCGCCATTGCTGAGGCTTAAGTAGGTAAACAAAGCCTCTGGGAAGCTCGAACTGGGTGGAGCTCACAGCAGCTCAAGGAAACCTGCCTGTCTCTGTAGACTCCACCTCTGGGGACAGGGCACAACTAAACAACAACAAAAGCAGCAGAAACCTCTGCAGACACAAACGACTCTGTCTGACAGCTTTGAAGAGAGCAGTGGATCTCCCAACACGGAGGTTGAGATCTGAGAAGGGACAGACTGCCTGTTCAAGTGGGTCCCTGACCCCTGACTAGCCTAACTGGGAGACATCCCCCACTAGGGGCAGTCTGACACCCCACACCTCACAGGGTGGAGTACACCCCTGAGAGGAAGCTTCCGAAGCAAGAATCAGACAGGTACAGTTGCTGTTCAGCAATATTCCATCTTCTGCAGCCTCTGCTGCTGATACCCAGGCAAACAGGGTCTGGAGTGGACCTCAAGCAATCTCCAACAGACCTACAGCTGAGGGTCCTGACTGTTAGAAGGAAAACTATCAAACAGGAAGGACACCTACACCAAAACCCCATCAGTACGTCACCATCATCAAAGACCAGCGGCAGATAAAACCACAAAGATGGGGAAAAAGCAGGGCAGAAAAGCTGGAAATTCAAAAAATAAGAGCACATCTCCCCCGGCAAAGGAGCGCACCTCATCGCCAGCAACGGATCAAAGCTGGACAGAGAATGACTTTGACGAGATGAGAGAAGAAGGCTTCAGTCCATCAAACTTCTCAGAGCTAAAGGAGGAATTATGTACCCAGCGCAAAGAAACTAAAAATCTTGAAAAAAAAGTGGAAGAATTCATAGCTAGAGTAATGAATGCAGAGAAGGTCATAAACGAAATGAAAGAGATGAAAACCATGACATGAGAAATACGTGACAAATGCACAAGCTTCAGTAACCGACTCGATCAACTGGAAGAAAGAGTATCAGCGACTGAGGATCAAATGAACGAAATGAAGCGAGAAGAGAAACCAAAAGAAAAAAGAAGAAAAAGAAATGAACAAAGCCTGCAAGAAGTATGGGATTATGTAAAAAGACCAAATCTACATCTGATTGGGATGCCTGAAAGTGAGGGGGAAAATGGAACCAAGTTGGAAAACACTCTTCAGGATATCATCCAGGAGAACTTCCCCAACCTAGTAGGGCAGGCCAACGTTCAAATCCAGGAAATACAGAGAACGCCACAAAGATACTCCTCGAGAAGAGCAACTCCAAGACACATAATTGCCAGAATCACCAAAGTTGAAATGAAGGAAAAAATGTTAAGGGCAGCCAGAGAGAAAGGTCGGGTTACCCACAAAGGGAAGCCCATCAGACTAACAGCAGATCTCTCGGCAGAAACTCTCCAAGCCAGAAGAGAGTGGGGGCCAATATTCAACATTCTTAAAGAAAAGAATTTTAAACCCAGAATTTCATATCCAGCCAAACTAAGTTTCCTAAGTGAAGGAGAAATAAAATCCTTTACAGATAAGCAAATGCTTAGAGATTTTGTCACCACTAGGCCTGCCTTACAAGAGACCCTGAAGGAAGCACTAAACATGAAAAGCAACAACCGGTACCAGCCATTGCAAAAACATGCCAAAATGTAAAGACCATTGAGGCTAGAAAGAAACTGCATCAACTAACGAGCAAAATAACCAGTTAATATCATAATGGCAGGATCAAGTTCACACATAACAATCTTAACCTTAAATGTAAATGGACTAAATGCTCCAATTAAAAGACACAGACTGGCAAACTGGATAAAGAGTCAAGACCCATCAGTGTGCTGTATTCAGGAGACCCATCTCACATGCAGAGACATACATAGGCTCAAAATAAAGGGATGGAGGAAGATCTACCAAGCAAATGGAGAACAAAAAAAAGCAGGGGTTGCAATACTAGTCTCTGATAAAACAGACTTTAAACCATCAAAGATCAAAAGAGACAAAGAAGGCCATTACATAATGGTAAAGGGATCAATTCTACAGGAAGAGCTAACTATCCTAAATATATATGCACCCAATACAGGAGCAACCAGATTCATAAAGCAAGTCCTTAGAGACTTACAAAGAGACTTAGACTCCCATACAATAATAATGGGAAACTTCAACACTCCACTGTCAACATTAGACAGATCAACGAGACAGAAAGTTAAGAAGGATATCCAGGAATTGAACTCATCTCTGCAGCAAGCAGACCTAATAGACATCGATAAAATGGTGAACAGCTTGTTTTCAGAACAAGTTCATACTTCCTTTGATTTATGTGGTAATTCCATTTCTGAAAATTCGGTGTATATTAAACTACAGAAAATTCTGTTATTAAAATTGAATTAGATTTAAACTCAGATTATTATGAACAGATTTTTCCAGCAGAATATTCAAAAGCTATACAAAGAGGGTAATTCTTTGTATGGGAGGACATTTTCACACATGCAAAGCACTGGCCCCTGCTCAGTAACTGCCAGTAGTAGGCCCCAGTCAGAAACGCCCCCACCACTCACTCACTAAATCACCTAGAGAGGGGTTGTATGGCTGTGGGTGGTGTGCTGTTCTCAACACTGCTGGTACACAGTTGTGCCTGTTCTCAACATTGCTCTGGGATATACAACTAGAAATGAGTTGAATAGTCATACTTTAATGAACATTGCAGCTTATTCTCCCTCATAGTTGTAACAATCTTTGTTCTCATCTACAGTGCGCAAGACCTACTTTTTCTGCACATACTTGCCAACACATGGTTTCTTCAGACTCATACCAGTTGTATTGGTGTGAAATAGTATCTGGTTTTAATTTGCATTTACCTTATTATCGATGAGATTCTTTTTTTTTTTTTTTAATGTTTTTTGGCTGAGGCTTTCTTTTCTTTTAATGTCTTTTCTTGGACTATTTATATTCTTTGCCTAGATTCCTATTGGGTTGCTTTTTTTCATTGATTTGTACTAGTTCTTTATATACTTACAATTTTTTGTCTCCTTTAGACATTGAAATCATCTCTTACTTTGCAGCTTTTATCTTTGCAGGATGTGTGTGTGTGTGTGTGTGTGTGTGTGTGTGTGTGTGTATAAATTTCAACTCTTTAGATGTAGGAGGTATGTGTGCAGATTTGTTACATGAGAGTATTGCATGATACTGAGGTTTGGAGTACAGATTCCATCACTCTGGTAGTGAGCATAGTACCTGATAGGTAGTTTTTTAACCAACCTCCCTCCCCACTCTCTAGTAGTCCACAGCGTCTGTTGTTCCTATGTTTCTTTGGTATCTTTTATTTTGAAGTTTTTTAAAGAATATAGTGAGTCTTACAAATCTTCAGTCTTATGGTATCATATGATTTGTGCTTTCAGGTTTTATGTTTCACATTTAGGTCTTTGATCTATATGAAATTTCTTTTTCTAGATGGTGTATGACACAGATGCAATTATATCATTTTTTCCATTGCATTGGCTAATTGTTTCAATGCTGTTTACCGAATAGTCCTACCTGTCTGCCACTGTTGCCCCTTCGTCATTCCCACATGTGTTGGTCTTTTTCTGGGCTCTTCATTTTTTTCCATTGATCTGTTGTCTAACAGACCACTGTCACTACACTGCCTATGTATTTTTATCCCCCTGAGGTTGTGCCACTTGCTCAAGAAGAGAGTTATGAACTGACCCTTAATATTTTCCTTTTAATCTGATCCATGACTAACAGAAATAGCATACAGTTCAAGGTGCCCTTCCCTAGTTTCACCTACTCATTCAGGTTTTCTTTAGTTTTCTCTTTCTTTGATCATTTCAGTCAGGACCATTTGTATACCTGTGCTGAAGTTGCCATTTCTTCCAGAAGTGACTCTGTTTCCTGATTTTAATTGAAAATATTTAGGGTTTAAAGGCAGAAGGAATTCAGTTATGATTTCCTGGTTGTGTAAAGCTGTATCTCTTCTTCCCCTTTTCTTTTTGTCTTAAAACAAATTTCCAGCATTGTTTTCAACTATACTAAGCATTTTGTGCTTCTGACTTGCTGAATCTTGTGTGTTTCCCCATTTATTTAAATCATTTGAATTGGAATGCAGCACATGTTAAAGGACTATCACTTAAAACCATGTGTTACTATATAAAATATAAATTTAGGTAAATGGGACAGGATACAAAACTCATAAATGGATCTGACCCTGAATATGAATTTGCGCTTCATAAAGAAGTTATTATAATTTTCCTTATAGTTAACAATATATACAAAAAATTAAATATGCAATTTATATCATACTCCAAAGGAACTCTTAAATCTGATTAACAAATCTATGAATAAAACCACTGCTACTCTGACTGTTATAACCACCACTGCCACTACTTGCATTTATTGCAGAAGGTTAGAACTTTATAACTTTCAAGTTCCTTGGATTCCAAATCGAACATAACAAGAAAGCATGTTGACTAAAGAAAAGAAAATGAATGGGATGGAAAAGTCTTTTCCCTTGTGCCTTAATGCTCCACCCTGAAGCTGTCAATAATGACCTTGGTTTCTCACTTAGACATCTAGTGGTGCCGTTTCCACACCTCATCACTCCTTCCCATGTCCTCTGTTTGGTTATTTCCATACTCCTGAATGCTAGTTTCTCCAGGAGGCCCATAACCTTTTCAGTTTCTGTCTTCACATGAACAAAAAGTGTACTTTTCCTGTTATAAGATGTGTCACATTGTGTCGTAATTAACTGTTTATTTGCCTTTGTCCCTCACCAGATTTTAAACTCTGTGAAGATGGCAACTGTGTTCATGTGCACTCATTCATTGAGGAACCTATGAAGTGCCCATTTTGGTCCTTGCCCTTAAAACTGAACTCATTGAAAGACTAACAGAAAGTTGAATAACTGTTTATCAATTATTTGAAAGCACAGCTTCCTGAGCTTTGAAACTTAGACACCAAATGGAAAAAGCTCAAAAAGTTACTATAGGGAAAAAAATAGAAGCAAAATATAAAGGGAAACTATAGGCTGGAGGAAGAAATGTGAAAGAGTTCAAATGTTTATTACATAAAACTAATATAAATAATAAAAATTATAAACCTGAAAGAAGAATAGACAACTACTTTGAACTAGTAATTTATCTACCTCGTTGTCCATGCCAGGAATCTGGATTTTATTCTTGTTTCCTTCTTGTCCCTTCTTCTGAGCTCCTAACAAACCACCAAGACTTGGCAGTTCTACCTCAGTTCTCTCTAATTCCTCTTTAAGATCCCAATTTATGCTCCAAGAAAGGATCATAAGAAACCCAGACCACCACCATTCTATTAGGAACAGACTGACCCAATTGGAGCTTTATTCTCACCAAGAAAATCATACAGTTGTGAGTGTGGGTAGATCCTTTTTGGGTAGATGCTCTGTAGATTCTTTTTGTCCTGTTAGGACACACCAAGAGATGATAAAATACCAGGCCCCACTCAGGCATTCTACTTTGCTTCCAAGCCCCAGATGGAATTTCTTCCACTATTTCAATTCTATACCCCCACACTGAAAACCATGTTATTCCCTTGGTGAGAACCAAGCTCCATTGGGTCAGTCCGTACCTAATAGAATGATGGTGGTCTGACTGTCTCAGGATCCTTTCTTGGGGCATAAATTGGGACCTTACAGTGACACAGTTATAAAACTTTTAACTTGTTCAGGACACTGATAGTAAAGATAGTAAGCCAGCATATCTCCAGGAAAAAAAGAGTTTTGGTTCTTTAGGTGTTACTTTTTCTTCTCATTTCCTGTGTAGTTTCTCTTCTGAGAAAAGGGCCCACAGATCTTGAAGAAGTATGTGTAAGAACTATTATTACACCTGTAATCCCAGGACTTTGGGAGGCCAAGGAGGGTGGATCACTTGAAGTCAGGAGTTCGAGACCAGCCTGGCCAACATGGTGAAACCCCATCTCTACTAAAAAAACAAAAAATTAGCCAGGTGTGGTGGTGCGTGCCTGTAATCCCAGCTACTCTGGAGGCTGAGGTGGGAGAATCGCTGGAACCTGGGAGCTGGAGCTTGCAGTGAGCTGACATCACACCACAAGCATTCCAGTCTGGGCAACAGAGTGAGACTCCGTCTCAAAAACAAACACACACACAAAAAACTATTAGCTCAGTCTGTTCCTATGAGAAGAAAAAAATTTGTGACATAGTGATGTCATTGTTGCAAGATTTTTCCCAACGGCCTACTATAACACCAAGAAGTTAAAGGGCAGTTGATTGAATGGACTTGTTTAGCATGATGGACAGACTTGACCCATCTTCTGAAAACTTTAGCTAAGCAATACTGATCCACTTTGGAGATACTAGCCAAACAGGCTTGAAAAGGGTGACAGCAGTTATAAAGCATGTGGATTCCCTGTTATTCTTTGTAGTTGAATCAAAGAGCACGGAATCTGAGTTTTGATGAAAGATACAGAACCAAGGCATAAAACTGGAAACAGAGGATATGGGCTGCTTTGGTATCCAAATGCAGCGGGGCCTAGAGCAGAAGATGGTCTTTCAAAACTAAGGGTTCTCTAGATTCCCACTACCTGGGGAACTTGTACTTTAAAAAAAAATCCTCATCTCTCTTCCAAAGTGATGTTCATTTCTTTCACAGGCATGAGGCTGTATGGATATTCATGACATATGACTTGCATTTACTGCAAAGGTTTAAAGAGATCCATTAATTCCAGCCTAAACAGGTTAACAGGAACAGGTTGATGGTTCTTGGGTGAAGAATGTTAAAGTCAGTTTGAAATAAAACTTTGGTGATTAAGAGACCATATTTTAATGTTTTTTCCCACAAATTTTTAAAATTATAATAATGTTAGAATTAAATTAAAACAGTTCAATGAGAGAGCACTTTACAAATCCAAATTTGCCTGAAGAGGGTAATTCTGTTCCCTATCCAGACAGCTAACAGGCTCACCCACAGAAAGCAGTGTTAGTATTCACTGTTGGTTTTACCGTCTTCCTACTTGCCAGTATCTAGTTTAATCATCCTAGATTGATTAAACCCGTGCAACAGGGAGTTGTTAAGAATAGAAAAAAAGTTTTCAACAGAAGGTGAATTCATCTCTCAAGCCCCACACAATTTTTTTCAATCTCATATCATTCAAGATACTCTCCTTAATATTTGTTTCTGGAATTCTTTTTAAAGGGAAATATTAGGGCACAGCCTAGAAAAAAAAATTTGGCTCAACAGTCTTTACAAAATACTGGTTTTTGATTATGAGGAATTTGAAGGGTATAGTGTACAGTCTAGCAAGGACCTATGTACTCAGTTGTCATTCCAGTCTGTAACATAGAGTTCACATGCCAATTTATTTAATTTTATTTGTTGTATAGAGAAAAATCAGGATCATAAAGGGCTTGGGTTTGATAATTTATCTTCAATCAGACAAAAGTACTGGTGTTTCTATAAAAAGTAGAATTCTTGGCATCTAGTAAATTGCTTTAGCTCCATGTTCCTCAACCTGCTTTCTCTTTTATTTCTTGTAAATTACATGTACTTTTTTGATAAACAAAAAAAATACTGGTGCCCTCTATAATCCATGAAATGTGAAAATAAATATAGTGACTAAAAACAAATCAATGGCACACTAATTTTGGATTTTATTCCCCCATGCTGTCACTCTTCCTACCCTGGGAATTCTGAAATGATTACCCGGAGGGAACATACTTCTCATCCCCCAATTCCAGTTGAAAAATGCTTTAGCAAATGTGCTTTCTGTGAAGGAATTCTTTGTCCCTAATTGTTATAATTTTCACTAAAGTGACTGAAGTGAAAATCACATGATTTAATTAGAAAAAAGGATAAGAAATTTATGGTTATTACAATACTGTAAATTATGTGTGACAATAAAGAAGACAAAGAGAAATATAAAAAGAAAATAGTGGCAATATTAGAACGGTGGAATTGTGGGTATAAAGTCTTTTTTCAAGATTGTACTTGCTGATGTTATTTTTAAAAACAAAAAGTTGCTTCAGACTGTATTTTGTGTAAAGAACAAGTTGTGCAGTTAATAATTGATAGCAAATCAAGAAATTCTCAAAAGGGATTTTAAAGTTACTTTATAGTGATTCATCTAGATCATCTTAATGGTCTTCCCTGTCGTAGGTTTTAAAATTATATTTAAAAATAAGTAAAAATGTTGACATGTAGTACGGGTAGTGAAGTTTTTACTATCTTTGGAGCATTGCTTTTTCCATAAATTCTAATATTAGCTATGAACATTGTGGTCTTGACTTTTTGTTTTTTGGGAGAATTGTATTCATGTTAGCAAATCTGGGCATATCTAAATAGCAAGAGTAGATTCGGTAATTGGAACAGCAAATGTAAACCAGAAGTTCAAAGAGACAGTGTTTAAAATATACTGACCATCTGCAGTCTGCATACCTGGCAATACGGAGGAAAGACCAGCATTTATCTTTTCATTGAAACCATGTGCTCTGTGTGCAGGAAGGAAATGCATGCTGGTCAGAGGTCAGAAGCAGGATAGATGAGGTTTGAAAGGGAATATTTACTATTGGGTTTTCCTAAACCCTTAGCCTCTTGGGAGATGTTATTTCTAGCAGACTTAGTGGAAACGTGGACAGACCCAGATCTATTACATCATAGTACCAATAGGAGATGTAAACAAGAAGCTATAGCTAGGTATCACTATGTGTGCTGAGCTAAGAGGTACAATAATAAGAAATTTAGATTTTGACCAAAGAAGTACACTGGAGGCACAGGAGGAATTTAACATCCTGGAAACTTTAGTTTGAAGAGGATCCCATGCACACAAAAGGTCTGTAAATCATGTCCTGTGCTGAATAGTTAAAGGAGCTACTGATATTTAATGTGAGGCAGAAGAGAGTTAAAAGGATCTGACAAATGCTTTCAAAATCTAAAAGGTAGTTTGTGAAAGTAGAAGCAGCACATTTTCTGTGAACCTTTGGAGAATTGAACTAAAAACAATGTGTGGAGATGGGGAAAGACAGATTTTAGAATAATGCAAGGAAAATTTTCTTAAAGTTGGAGCTATCTGTTAATGTAGTGAGGTGGTAAATTCTGGTGGATGTCAGAGGGTAGATGTTCAGGTGGATGTTAAGAGGGAGGTTTCCATACTGTGTGGTCAGACAACAAAAAACATCTAAATTATCCTCCAAGTGTGTGTACCTGAAGCCTCTGCTTCAGTTCCCCTCCACCAGCCTGGATGTGTGATTGGGTGGCCTCCCATTGCCCTGTACCTTTACATCAATTGGTCAACTAAAGGCAGCAAAGTGGTTTTCTTTGTTTCCTTTCCTCAACTCAAAAGCACAAAAATGGCCTCTGTGTGTGTGTGTGTGTTCCCCTCTCTCTCTCGCTCGCTCATTCTCTCTCTCTCTCTCTCTCTCTTTCTCCCTCTTTCTCCTGTCCTATACTTTCCTGTCTTTTTTGATAGGGCCTTAGTCTGTCACCCAGTCTTGAACTCCTGTGCTCAAGCGATCCTCCCACCTCAGCCTCTCAGGTGGCTGGTACTATAAAAAGGTGTGCACCACCATGCCTGGCTAAATTTTAAATTTTTTGTAGAAAGAAGTCTCACTATGTTGCCCAGGCTGGTCTAGAACTCCTGACCTCAAGTGATCCTCCTCGACCTCCCAAAGTGCTGGGATTACAGGCGTGAGCCACTGCATTGGCCCTCTGTATGTGTTTCTTAATTTGTTCTAAAATGTTGTCTACTCATACTCTGGGTGTGAGATTCAGTATACCTCTTTATCACTCTTTTTTTTTTTTTTTTTTTTTTTTTTGGAGACGGAGTCTCGCTGTGTCACCTAGGTGGAGTGCAGTGGCACTATCTCAGCTCACTGCAACCGCCACCTTCTAGGTTCAAGCAATTCTCCTGCCTCAGCCTCCCAGGGAGCTGGGACTACAGGCGCCCGCCACCATGCCCAGCTAATTTTTTGTATTTTTAGTAATGATGGGGTTTCACTGTGTTAGCCAGGATGGTCTTTATCTCCTAACCTCATGATCCGCCTGCCTCAGTCTCTCAAAGTGCCGGTATTACAGGTGTGAGCCACTGCATCTGGCCCCTTATCACTCTTTCTAAGACATTCTTTTTGCTTCCATCTGCTCAATATGCAACCTTCAGAGTCTTATGCAATCATCAGCCAAAAGCCTGAAGTGAGTGTATGGCAGGGGGAAGGGGTTGACTAGGATTATCTTCTAAAATAGGGGAAGTATGGAGGGTGGCTTAGAGTAACATACTACATAGCAACATCACATTTTAAGTTCCTGAATTCCCTTTACTCATGCAAATGGACTTGGCAAAAGATCATTTCAGTAGAGACCCATCTTCTTCATCAAATTAATATATTTTTTAAAACCAACTAAGTGTTAGAAATAATCGGTGTTTTCAGACAGATATGTCTGGAAGTGATCATTTCTGTGGTCGAAGTAGGTATGCATTAGCCCAATCTGATGTAATAAGATTTGTACATGTGGGAAACAAAAGGCAGAATTTCTGTATTTTGACAGCAATCAAATGGTATCCAGGTGTACCAAAAAAAAAAAAAAATGGTGCAGGTCTGCCTCATTTCTTGCAACATTTTGGAAGCATTTGGCTCTGTGACACATATACTGGGTTGATGCTGCTGTTTTTCTAACATAAATTCAGAGTTTATCATCCTTTATTGACCGTATGGATCTTTTCTTCCTACAGGAATAGGAGGCCTTCAAGATTTTGTGCTGAAATCTGCAACACTGTGTAGCCTGCCCTCCTGCCCACCATTTATACCACTCAACTTCGAAGCCACTCCTATTGTGAGAGTTGCTGTTGAACCGAAACATCCAAGTAAGATAACCTTGTTTTTAAAAGCATATGTTTATTATTCTTTTAAAGCATAGCATGTATTTAGTATGTGATTCCTCATGACTTGTTTCAGCAGTATATAATGAATTTTCATTGAGGTGTATAGTAGAAGCAACTCTTCAAAGGGCATCTAACTTCTGTCTTAGGAACATGCCGTGGTTACAGGTACCTTTGCTGTCCGGGAGACTGCATCTTCTTAATGGCAAAGACAGGGACATCTCTACATCCTCCACAACCCTGGCATAGGATTGTAGCTTAGCAAAGCTCATGTTTTGTTTTGTTTAGTTTAGTTTAGTTCAGTTTAGTTTTTGAGGTGGAGTCTCACTCTGTTGCCCAGGCTGGAGTGCACTGGCGTGATCTCGACACCACCTCTAATACCTTGGTTCAAGCGATTCACCTGCCTCAGCCTCCTGAATAGCTGGGATTACAGTCATCCACCACCACACCTGGCTAATTTTTGTGTTTTTAGTAGAGATGGGGTTTCACCAAGTTGACCAGGCTGGTCTTGAACTCCTGACCTCAGGTGATCCGCCTGCCTTGGGCGCCCAAAGTGCTAGGATTAAAGGCATGAGCGACTGTGCCCAGCCAAAGCTCACGTTTTAGGTGACTTCTTAGTTGGAATCTTATCTCAAGCTCCTTGGGTCAGAATGCATCATTTGCCTGTTCCCTCTAGGTTTGACAGATTATCTGGACACTGAGAATTTCCCATCTGTTTAGAAACCACTTTCTGCACCTTTCCTGCCGGCCACCTGACATTCGCATATGCCTGACCATATAACAACAACTCCTTAGTCTTTGGCTTATAGTATTTACCTAGTCAATCCTTTTGCACTTTTGTATTTCACGTCCCTTGACTATCGCTAATCCTAAATCACTGTGACTTTGCTATTCCAGTGCTAGTGATTGTCAGTGAAGAATCTCCAGACCATGCTTTAAGGAAACCAAAGAACAAATGGTAAAATGGTAGTTTTCTGTTGAGGTATATAATGGCCTCATTGCTCCTGAACATATGTATCCCTCCTCTCCCCAGAGCTAACCCTTCTGAACTCATCACTCTCTCAAGTTCTAAGACATACCCCTAGCCATTAAGGATCCCTGGAGCCCCAGGGCAGATACTTGGAGGACTGGACCTCAGACCTTTGGGGCCAGCCCTAGTAAATAGCCATCTGCCTTCAGCCTCGAGATAGGAATTTTTTGTGGCCCATCACTGTGGACTGACACAGTGCCTTGGTTGCTGCACGGATTTATCCCAGTCTATGTAAAACATTCTTCCTCTTTTAGGCTTGTCCAGATCCTGGCCTTTCGTGATTTTGTTCTTTTATTCTACTCACTAGGCTGGCTCTAACCACTGTCTACTGTGTTCAATCCTTCGAAATACATACAAGAAAGCTCAGTTTTATTTAAGTTGTGATATTTGAGTCTGGCAACCATGGCTTATTCTTAGATGTGTCTACTATTTATTCGTATCCTCTTTCTTACTTAGTTTTTCTCTATTGCATTTGCACATGCATTTTACAAATAGGAAACAATAATAATTTAAGCCATAATTTTACTTGTTTATTTCTTTATTTTGAGACAAGGTCTCACTGTCACCCAAGCTGGAGTGCAGTGGCTCAATCACAGTCACGGCTCACTGCAACCTTGACCTCCTGGGCTCACGCGATCCTCCTGCCTCAACCTCCCAAGTAGCTGGGACCACAGACACATGTCACCATGCCCAGCTAATTTTTTTTATTATTTGTAGATGGGTTCTCCCCATGTCACCTAGACTGGTCCTAAACTCCTGAGCTTAAGCAGTCCTCTCACCTCAGCCTCTTAGAGTGCTGGGATTACAGGTGTGAGCCACTGTGCCTGGCCTAATGTGATATTTTAATAATAGAAATTTATAATTTTTAAAAGCCTTTGTTATGGTTATGTGCTACTCTGTGGTGTCTGTTATAGAAGCTAAGTAAAAGCCCAACTCTAAAGAACCAGCTTCTTTGAAGGACTGGCTACATGAGATGAAGGGTTCTGTTACCTAGTGTATTTCCTGTCCTAAAGCTGACTCATAGTAAGATTAAGTTCCTTTCCTTTCCATAAATGAGATAGTCTAATAAATAGAATTATTCAGGATTATCAATTTGGAGGCCAAAGTGTGCTTCCTCATGTGTGTTTTCATTAAATTTATCTGAACTTTGTGAAAAATAAATGGTTAGACGGGGCACATAATTTTCTTCATAATTTTAAAAGGAGTATTGCTATTTTTTTCCCATTAAGTATATTATTTTTACTGGTTTTACCATGCATTTATTGACTGTGTTACTGAAGCACCCCATTTGATTTTTCAGTGTCTGAACTTTGTACTCTTTATTTTGCCTTCTTGGTGTTTTCACATTGTCCATATGTTATTTTACATTCAGAATGTCTGGGGAAACTTCCCTTCCTTGTTCCTATGAGCTTTCAGAGGGTATTTATTGTCTGTTTACTCTTTGCCCTAGTAACTTATATCATCCTTATTTTGGGGCAGTGACCCCTTTATTCATAGGTTACATGTCTGACTACTGTTGGGATATTTCACTCTCTTATAAGACTTTCCAGTAATACTGCCTCTGAGAGGCACTGGACACATCCATTGTTTTTCTTGAATAGACCACATATCCCCAGGTCCTGTCTTTTTTTTTTTTTTTTTTTTTTTGTGTGTGTGTGTGTGTGACAACTAGATTAATCCAGAAGACAACAATTTGCTTCTTTTCTTTCGGAGAGAAGCAAATCATGAGTATTTGTTCTTCCACTTTTCTTTCTCTAATTTCCCAAGTGGGGATCAAAATGTCATGGCAGCCACCCTCTACTTCATGCCCACAGGTCAACTACAAACTCAACACAGAGAACTACAAATGTTCCAAAGCAATTATTATTTTCTTCATTATAATTGATCCTTACTGTATTCCACACACTGTACTAAGGATTTTACATTGATTATCTCATTTAATCCTCCCAAAAGCCCTGTTCATTAGGATACTCTTTTTATTCTCATCTTCACAGGAGGGAAACTGAAGCTTAGAGAAGTTAAATTAATTTGCCCAAGGCCATACAGTTAGGAAGCAGTGAAGTCAGGATACAGATCTCTGCCTCAGAAACAATGCTAGATCTTCATTTGTGGGAATCCAAGAAATCCTATTTATCTGAGATCAGAGTAATTTGTTTCTGGAATTGTTTTATCCTTTATCCATATTAGTTAAAAAAAATTTTGACACCTATGCTTATATAGATAGATGAATTTTTGTGCTAATGTTTTATATGCATTATGAAACACAAAATAGAAATTATTTAAAAATTGAGTTGAAAAATCAAATACCTAATTTTATTTGTATTTGATGAAGATACATACAGTATGTACATATAAGTATATATAGTATTTATTTGTGATTGTGGCCTATAATTATTTTAGTTATCTAATACTGTGTAATATATTACTTCAAAATTTAGTGGCTTGAAACAACACTTATTTTTCATAGTTCCCTTGGTCTGGAATTTGGAAGGATTTGGCATTGTGTCTCTCAAGTAGTGGTAGTCATGCATCACCTTGGGCAGTAGCCATCTGAAGGTTTAACTGTACTTCCAAACATGAGCTCACAAGTTAGTGCTGGCTGGGGACCTCAGTTCCTCTCCACATGACTGTTTGAGTGTCCTGCAGCATAGCGTGGTGATTGGCTGCAGCCAGCGTTCCAAAATACTAAGGCAGAAGCTATAATGCCTTTTGTGAACTAGCCTTGGGAATCACACATCATCCTTTCCACAGTGTTCTGTTGGTCACACAGACCAGCCATGGTTCACAGTTGGAGAGAGCTGCACAGGAATGTGAATATCAGGAGGCAAGGATGATTGGAGCCACCTTGGAGACTGGCTACCACAATAATGCTTCCTTCCTTTTGAAGGTCTTGCCTGAACACTTTGTGATATAGCCATTCCAAGTCCAGCTCCTAGGTTCCATTTGTTAAAACACTTGATTTTAATGACCATTATCACTGGAAAAGCCACCTCACAAAGTTACATAGTCCAAAGGGAAGAATGATTCATTGGCTTCCTTTACTAAATCATGGTATCCATTTTAGATTCCCATTTTCCCAATTATTAAAAGGTTTTGGTAAAATGTAGCTAGTGACTATCTAGTTTTCCTGATGGCAGTCCATTTTTCTTATACTAATTAGAAGCTTTGTTAATTCTTATATCTTTATTGAACTATCTATTTGGTGATTTTAAGAACAGGTTAAGAAAATCACCCTCCAAATTTTAAGAGATTTTTATACATTATACATGAAGTATTTATGTTATCTTCAGCAACCAAATGACTGTCAGTGGCAACATTTTCAAACACCTAATTTCTAAATGTTGTCTCCATGTTTCAAATTTCTTTTGGAAAAAAAAAAAATTTTCTTATTGTTAAACTGTTACTTTTATTTTACCTTGAAGAGACAAATTTAAGTGTATATTTTTTTTTTCAAAAATATTTGTTGGGATCTCATCTTGGTGGTAGCCATTGTTTTTACTTTATAATTTGTTTGATGGAGAGCTGACAAAAAGCCTTGCCATTTCTTTTTTTATTATTCCCATGTGCTTGTGTTATTAGTATTATAGTATTGTCAGTGATATCTTTGCAGGAATCCATTTAAGCCAGGTTTAAAATTCTGTGAAGCCTTAGTTAACACTAGATAATATCTGTAAATCCACTTATTAGGCAAAAGAAAATTACAGTATGCCAAGAAGGAACAAATGAAGGTGCCTCTGTCAACCCTGGACACAGTGAAATCCTACTTCCCGTCTTCCCTTGGAATTCTGTGCATTCCATATGTGGCTTTTGATCACCTGACCTACAAGGGTACTGACATCCATCCACAGAGCATGAGCTCTGTGGCTGGCTGCCCAGCCTCTAAACCAGGTTCTGCCATTTAGTTAGTCTGGGACCTTGAACACAAGTTTATTAGTTTCTCTATACCTGTTTCCTCATCTATTAAATGAGAACAATAATCATACCACCTAATTGTTAATGAGCTCATATATGTAAATTGCTTGTCTGGCACATTGTTAGTGCTGTGAAACGTTAGTTATTATTAGAACTTTATTTCAAAAATAAATAGGTATAGAAGTTCTAATATTCCTGCTCCCAGTTAATCAACTTTTATAAGGCATGTTGAAAATCATTGCATTGCAGAAAGTTCCTGTGATTTTGTCTTTTTGGCATGCTGAAAACCAAGCATTGAAGGATTGCTAAGTCTTTTCTTCAAATGTAGAACTGAAACAAGACTGCATAAAAATGTCTTCAAGACCAAGGCTTCTGCTAAGGCCACTGCAGGAGACTTCCTTGGACCTGCCTTGAGGGAGCAGTAGCAGTTGGGTATGTGGAAAGGGGGTGAAAAAGTAGCTAAACCCAAGATGTAGGTCATAGTCCCCATCCCTACTCTCAATTCCCAGGAACTATAGGGTAAAAGCAATTATATGTGAAAAACACATGCAGAATACAATGCAGAAGATGCCTTTAGCTCACTAGGTAAAGTAGCTAGTTAGGGTATTCTAAAACCCAAGTTCTATCGAGCAGTTTCACAAATAATTATTTTTAATATGAGGCTCTGGTACAGTTTCTTGAATATTATATTAAATGTTTCTGTTGCTTATTTGTTGATTTTATAGGTGATGTTTGAAGAAATGCTCTGTTTATTTTCTAGGTATATAATGTGTACATTTGTTACAAGATTTAGGTGAATTCACAAGTAGAAAGATGGAAGCTTATATCTGCAGAGTATTTGAAGAAGTAATATAGATGAGCTTTGGGAGTCTTGATGATAAGCTTGCGGATGTGTCATGTTTGCTATCTGTACAAAAAAATTACTAGAAGGTAGTTTTCTTCATGTCACTGCACTATCTGGAAGAAAAATAAATTGTTGTTTTAAGAGTTTATTTCAATGTAATTTTCCCTTGAGTAGCCAGAACCATTGTCTTTGAATTGTGTTAGTTCTTATATCATATTTAATCTATTTCATTTTTTTAACCTAGGTGAAATGCCTCAGCTCGTAAAAGGAATGAAACTGTTAAACCAGGCTGATCCCTGTGTCCAGATTTTAATTCAGGAAACAGGAGAGCACGTTTTAGTCACAGCAGGAGAAGTCCACCTTCAGCGATGCCTGGATGACTTAAAAGAAAGGTTAGGTGAAAATGATAGTGATGGAGAAATGATAGCTCTCAATCAGTGGGATGTTTTAGTGTTTCCTAAACCAGTTGAACTTAGACTATGGCTTATTTTTTGGAGAAAAATGAAATACCCTCAATTCAGACGTGAACAGTTATTCGATTGTAGACTTAATTTTTAATAACTGGAAAACTGGTATTCACTGCCTACACTTGAATAATTTTGCATTTTTAGCTTAAGTCATAAAATGTTTTTCTGTGTATGTATTTTACTTTAAGCATGTACACAAAACACAAAATACCACGACAACAAAACAAAATATTATTTTGTAAATGTTGGCTATGTAATTAGGATAGACTTCTCTTATTGATGTGGTCTTTACAATGTAAACCTTCTGGAAATCTTTGTATTTTTCTATAAAGACAATATGTGTTATAAAATGGGCATCCCAAATTTTTATAACAGGCATTTTTCCTCTTTGTTGCAAAGATAATGTATGTTTATTGCAAAAATTAGGAAAATACAGAAGAAGAAAAAGAATCATTCAGTTACCATGCAGAAATAACCACCGTTACATTCAGATTCCTAAATCCACACTGTTCTATGCATATTAAAGTATACACAAATATCTATATACACAGTTCTGATTATTTGGTTAACATAAACTTCCGGAAGTATTATAGCTAACTCAAAAAGTATGCATATTTTTAAGTGTTATGATCCATATTTTCCTCAAGAAAGGCTGTTCTAATTTACATTATAACTAGCAATAAATATTGGAAAGTGCCTCTTTTCTCAAACTTTTGCAACTTTGCATAGTTTATCATTTTTTTAAAATGTCATCAGTCTTGAAGACAAATGAAAGATATTCACAATTAATACACATTTCTGTGCTTACTAGTAGAAAAAATTAGAAATTTCCCTGTAATTGCTGTCCTTCCTTTTGTTTTTAAAATTTCTGGGACTATAATCATAATCATAACAAATAATTATAAATGATTGATATATATTAAATATTATATAACAGTCACTGTGTTAAGCACTATTTATCTCACTTAATCTTTATACCACAGTAAAATTGGTGGTAGTAGTAACTATACAACAACACCTGGCACTAATAATAGAACAAGAATAACTGCTGCTGGCCGGGCGCAGTGGCTCACACGTGTAATCCCAGCACTTTAGGAGGCCGAGGCGGGCAGATCATGAGGTCAGGAGATCAGGACCATCCTGGTGAAACCCTGTGCCTACTAAAAATACAAAAATTAGCTGAGTGTGGTGGCATGCGCCTGTAATCCAGCTACTCAGGAGGATGAGGCAGGAAAATCACTTGACCTGGGAGGCGGAGATTGTGGTGAGCTGAGATCATGCCGCTGCACTCCAGCCTGGCGACAGAGGAAGACTCCATCTCAAACAAAAAACAGAATAACTACTGCAGCATTTATGTAGGATTCTGTAAAGCTTCTGGATGCCAGAAACTAGACCCCTACCTCATAATGTACTCAAAAATTTATTTCAGGTGGATTCTTGGTTACAATGTAAAAGGCAAAACCATAAAGTGTTTAGAAGATAGTATAAGAGAATATCTTCAAGACCTCAGGGTAGCAAAAAGCTTCTTAATAGCATATTAAGAGCACCAATGACAAAGGAAAAGCTTGATCATCAAAAGACACTATTAAGATAATAAGGAGGCTGACCACAGGGTTAGAGAAGACCTTTGTACTACTTGTAACAGACAAGAGACTTATATCCCCAATATAGAAGGAATTCCTACAAATAAATGAGAAGGGCAGCAATCCAGTAGAAAAACTGTACAAAGACTTGAAGAGCTACTTCATAACAGAGGCTTCCAAAGGCCAATAAACATGAAAAACTATTCAACTTATTCAAAATCAAAGTGAGATACTTCTGCATACCCACTAGAGTGGTTAAATATTTTTTAAGTGATGTTATCAAGTGGTGGCAAAGATGTGGAACAACAAGAATTCACCTACGCAACTAGTGGGAATATCAACTGGTACAACTATTTTGGAATATAATTTGGTATGGTCTGCTAAGATGAGAGATAAGCACTTCCTGTGGCTTGGTAAATCTCCCATTTGTACTCTGTATATACACAACACAGAGCTAGGCAAATGTGCACCAAGAATACTCATAGCAACAATTTTTTTTTTCTTTTTTTTTTTTTTTTTTGAGAAAAGGCACTCACGTCGCTCAGGCTGGAATGCAGTGGTGCACTCTTAGCTTACTACAACCTCCACTTCCTGGGCTCAAGCAATTATCCTGCCTCAGCCTCCTGAGTAGCTGGGACTACAGGTGTGCGCCACCACGCCCAGCTATTTTTTGTGTTTTTAGTAGAGATAGTGTTTCAGCATCTTAACCAGGCTGGTCTCAAACTCCTGACCTCAAGTGATCCACCCACCTTGGCCTCCCAAAGTGCTGGGATTACAGGCATGAGCCACCTTACCTGGCCTCATAGCAACAAAATTTTAGTAGCCAAAAGTTGGAAACAACTCAAACATTTAAATGCATAAGTAAATAAATAAATAAATAAATAAAGAGATATTCATACAATGGAATTCTATAGAATGATCTCAGTGAACAAAACAACAGGTATATAAAACATAGGTGAATCTCACAATATAATGTTGAGCAAAAGAAGCCGCTTCACTTCCCCCAAAAAGTGTTTGTTTGTATTTATATGAAGTTCAAAACATACTGCACCAGGTTGGATAATATAGCAAGACCTCATTTCTAAAAAAA
Source organism: Macaca thibetana thibetana (assembly GCF_024542745.1). Classification (NCBI taxonomy): domain Eukaryota; kingdom Metazoa; phylum Chordata; class Mammalia; order Primates; family Cercopithecidae; genus Macaca; species Macaca thibetana. The sequence continues at coordinate 167,201,035 of NC_065584.1, read as the reverse complement.
AAATAAATAAATTATTCAGGCAGGGCAGGTGGTGCATGCCTGTAATACCAGCTACTCGGGAAGCTGAGGCAAGAAGATTGCTTAAGCCCAGGTGTTCGAGGCTGCAGTGAACTATAATCACACCACTGCACTTCAGCCTGGGTGACACAGTGAGACCCTGTTTTAAAAAAAGAACAAAAAGAAACACAGTCCAAACCGAACTGTGGAGTATAAAGGGTTACATGTTTAGGTGATTTAAAAAAAAAAAGAAAGAAAGAAAAGGAGGATATTACAATAAAAATCAGGATAGCAGTTACCTTCATACTTCATGGCATTGGGAAAAGGCAGCCTGGGGCCCTCTGAGGGCTAAGAATGTTCTGTTTCTTGACGATACCATGTAGTTTACATGGGTGTTCACTTTGAGGTAAGTTATCATAGATCAGTAGATTTTTGTTTTGTGAACTGTTCTATATGACTATTACATTTCATAATTATGCTTACATTAAGAATGTGTATAATGTTATAGAATTTTTTTAGTTCTCATAGGACAGAGCCTACCTTTTGGTAGTATATAATCTTTTTCAACTTCTACACACTTTTTCAGGAATAGACTATGTCCAGGAATGGGAGACAAGGAGACTATCTGTTGTCTCCAGGCCAGAGAAACTGTCAGAATTCTTAGCATCCAGATCTCAATGTAGTAATAATCAGAGCAGGAAGCCACAGGAAATTGCCATGATGTAGCCTGAGCCTACTGCACTTTTTTTAGTGTAATCAGAGGCTCTGTATTGCTAGGACTTAAAGAACCTTTGGTCCTGAGGTGCTTTGTAAATGTGGCAACCATCACACACTTCCTTCTACAGCTTGGAGTGGTTTTAATTAATCATTTAAATGATTACTACAGGAGACTTCTTGGGAGCCTCAGGAATTAGAACGACTAAAGTAGCTCATAGCTTTTTTGACTGTGTTACAGAAATAAGAGGGCAGTGTCGTAGATGTGTACTCTCTCGTAGTTTCAGTAGCTTTGCAGTTGATTTTCTTGAGTGTTCTAAGTATATGAGCATATTTTCCCTATGTAATGATAATTTTAGAAATATTTTTCTTTTCCTAAGATTTTTAAGTGACTTTTTTCTTAAAATCAAGAATAGGTATTGAATCTTATTGAATGCCAATTTAGCATATTTAAAAGTGGCTACATAGATTATTTGACATTTTTAATGTGGTATTATTTTAACAGATCTTCTAATACAAATTAATTTTCATATAACCTATAATACAAACTTTGTAGTGTTGTGATAAATTATTCCTTTAACGTACTGTGTAACTCCATTTTTCAGTATGGCATAATGACCAAGAGTGTGGATTCTGAAGTCAGACCTAAATTTGAATCCTAGCTTCTCCACTTACAGGCTATTTGGAGAAGTTACTTAATATTTCTGATCTGGTTTCCTCTTCTACAAAATTAAATAGTACTAGTGCCTACTAAAGAAATACTACATGTAAAACACTTAACACAGTGCCTCATACATAATAAGCTTTTTTAATGCACACACCTGCATATCCTTAGTTTTTGTTATTTTATCTTAGATTTTATATCTGAATTCTTAGGTAAGATTGAACTACAGTTTTGTATATGTATACTGTCTTTGTCAGGTTTGAATATCAAAGTAGTTTTAAAAACATACAATGTCCAGTCCATCTTGTTGTATATCCTGTGAATATATAACAAGATTGTAAATATGCAATATACAACAGTATCAAACTTGATATTATGTGGAAAAAGGGACTTTCTGAACTTGATGGCAGACTGGGGCTCAAGAGCTATGATGTCCAGAAGAGTAGCTACTACCCACATACAGCTGTTTAAAATCAAATACAATTAAAAATTTAGTTCTTCAATCATACAAGCCACATTTCAAATGCTTAGTAGCTATATGTGCCTTTTTAAATTTAAATAAAATTAAAAATTTATTCAGTTGTACTGGACACATTTCAAGGGCTCAGCAATCACAGTAAACATATAGAACATTTCCACCATTGCAGAAAGTTCTTTTGCAAAGTGCTACTCTAGACAAACTCATAGATCATGCTAGCCTTGCTATAAGCCTCATTATCAAAACCAAATACATTGTGAAGATTTGACTAGCTATCCTGAGGTTCTGTGATTCTATGTCTATTTAGAGTTTTAATCATTGAGCTTTTCTTGTCCACACTCTTAGATTGGCAAATACTGTTTTAAAGAATTCATATTTCATATATTAAAACGTTTATTTTCTGCTCAAAACTTTCTTATCTAAAGGGGTAGTTTATATATCTTAAAAATGAAAAAAAAAAAAAAGAGTGAAATTCCAGTACATGCAAGGATTTCCCTGGAGGTATATTCCCATTAGAAGTAGTCTTTTCAACCAGAAAGAAAGCAGTTTTTGAATTGTGATATAATGTAAATTGCAGATCTTTCATAGTAAGATAATTTTTATGTTCCTATGTTTTTACAGAATCTCCACTGTGTGATAATTTCTACCCAGGAGCTTTGATGCTGTTTTGATTTTAACCTTCTGTTATTTCTCTTGAATTTGTCTGTAGGTTTGCAAAGATTCATATCAGTGTATCTGAACCTATTATTCCATTCAGAGAAACAATCACAAAACCCCCAAAAGTTGACATGGTCAATGAAGAAATAGGCAAACAGCAAAAAGTTGCAGTCATACACCAAATGAAAGAAGATCAAAACAAAATCCCTGAAGGAATCCAAGTTGACTCTGTTGGGCTAATCACCATAACAACTCCCAATAAACTTGCCACGCTCAGTGTTCGAGCCATGCCCCTTCCAGAAGAAGTCACCCAGATTCTGGAAGAAAATAGTGATTTGATTCGTTCTATGGAGCAGTTGACATCCTCTTTGAATGAGGGTGAAAATACTCAGGTGATTCATCAGAAGATCCAAGAGAAAATTTGGGAATTCAAAGGAAAACTAGAGCAACACCTAACAGGGAGAAGATGGAGGAACATTGTTGACCAAATCTGGTCATTTGGCCCAAGAAAATGTGGGCCCAACATACTAGTCAATAAAAGTGAAGATTTTCAGAACTCAATATGGACAGGTCCAGCAGCCAAAGCTTCAAAAGAAGCTAGTAGATACCGAGATTTGGGCAATAGCATTGTGAGTGGCTTCCAACTGGCAACCCTCTCTGGCCCCATGTGTGAGGAGCCTCTCATGGGTGTCTGTTTTATTCTGGAAAAATGGGACCTAAGTAAATTTGAGGAGCAAGGAGCAAGTGATCTGGCAAAAGAGGGACAGGAGGAAAATGAAACCTGTTCTGGTGGAAATGAAAACCAAGAGCTACAAGATGGCTGCTCTGAGGCCTTTGAGAAGAGGACATCCCATAAAGGAGAATCTCCACTCACTGACTGCTATGGACCTATCTCAGGACAGCTAATTGCCACCATGAAAGAAGCATGTCGCTATGCACTGCAAGTGAAACCTCAGCGCCTCATGGCAGCCATGTACACATGTGACATCATGGCCACCAGTGATGTTCTCGGTAAGGAAGAAAAGGTAAAGATAGTAAGAAATGCCCTGAATAACAGTGAAGTCTCCTAGACTCAAAATCTTGTTTTTGAGACAAAGTCTCATTCTGTCACCCCAGCTGGAGTGCAGTGGCACAATCTCCACTCACTGCAGCCTCTGCCTACCAGGCTCCTCTCACCTCAGCCTCTCAAGTAGTTGTGACTACGGGCACACACCACCATGTGCAGCTAAGTTTTTTGTATGTTTTGTAGAGATGGAGTTTCACAACGTTGCCCAGGTTGGTCTCGAACACCTGAGTTCAAGCGATCCCCCCACTTTGGCCTCCCAAAGTGCTGGGATTATAAGCGTGAGCCACTGCACCTGGCAGACCCAAAAATCTTAAATTCGTTTAGTATGTTTTGCAGAAGCTATACCATCTTCTGATTTACTAACAAAGTAAGATCTTTGAAAGCCAGATGTCATAAATATTAAAATCTTGAGAGGGGAAAAACCTGACTACTAAAGATCTTTTCTTTTGCAACAAATAGAATCCTTTCTGTAATGAGAGGTCTGCTAAATGAAGTTTAAACTGCTCATATGTGTTACCATCCAAACCTGTGCCGTATTTTATCTCAAGCAAATAAGCATATCAGTCTGGGTAACCAAAGTTGTTCTGAAAATGATCAAAGAATAAGGCAACATTCTTGTACTCATAACACAAAAGGGTTTTTGTGAATTCTGGGTTCTTTCTGAAAAAGAAAATTATTTGGGGCTTTAGTCACTACTAACTATTATATCAAATCCTATTCCTGATTTTTTTCTCTTTGGGAGAAGCAGCCTTTAAGATCTCAGGAGATGTGAAGCCCTGGCACTTAGTAGCTCTTTGGACTTTTGACTGATATTAGTTCACTGAGACTTAACTTTGTTTACATATAATGAAGAGGATAATCATACAGATTGTGAAGATTAAAATAACACAATTTTTTTAAATACAGTTCCCAGAACAGCACCTGGCACACAGTAGTTCTCTTATTCTCTTGAGATCATGGAACTGTTTCAGTAGTGAAGAGAATATAAAGGAGGATTGAGCCCTGGATGAGAGAGTCGGCCAAATTATTAAGTTTCCTCTAACCCTGAGGCCCTTTGAGTCAATATGTGGTTAATTACATTCTTTTTAGGAAGGTTCTTTTGCTGATTAATTCCTGAAAGCAGAAATTTAAGCTTTTTTTTTTTTTTTCCAGAAGAAATTTAGGCTTGCATCACATTAAGGTTTTTGTGAGACTAACTGAGCATCAGTAGCAGCATTTGAAAAATAGCTGGGTTAAGGCCAGTGTGCATTGTGAATCAAATCTCCAAATACGGCATGTCATATACAGTGCTTCTCAACCTTATTTGAATACAGCATTCGTATTAACAGCCATGGAATCTGTAGATTTGTTTGGGAAACACCAATCTAGACTATTCTCAGATGCTATTTTTCATTTTCATTGAGAACTTCTTAATTTAAGAAGGCGGAAGTAAGAGTTAAAAATCAAGAAATCTTAATCCCTCACATCTTTGAAGACGACCTAAGAGCTTTTCTCCAGTCTCTCCTACCCCGACAAATGCTTATACCACCACTGTTTGAATACTTCTGTTGATGGGCAGTGCACAGCCAGCTTCATGATTTAATGGTGTTTTTTCCTATATTGAGCAAAATGTCCATCACCTGCTACTTTCCAGTCATCTGTACCACCATTCATCTGTCTTCCATGCAATAACACTTCTATGTATTTGAAGGAAATCATTAGTTTTCGAGTTTTATATCCAGGAGAAAAACTCTCCAAATCCTTCACCTATTTTTCTGTTATGATTTCTGTATCCTTTCACCATTTCAGTTGCTGTCTTTTGGACATAATTTATTTGGTCAGCATCCCTCTTAAAGCAACTGTATTTGAACACAGCACCTCACATACCGTCCAACCAGTAGAGAACACGTCTGTGTCTACACTGTTACCTCCTACGTGAAATACAGCATTCTTCTTTTAATGAAATTTAGCAATTACATCTTCTCATTAATTCATGTGAGAAGTCAAATCAATCCCATTTCTTTTAAAAAAAAAAAAAAAAAGTTATGTTTTCCTACTCTGTTCCCCAAAGAGCAGAATCAAATTTTTGGTAATTGACTAGACTGTAGAAATTATGTAGTTGTATGAACTCCTATATTTTATGTATGAGTACTGAGTCTATATACTTAATTTTTTTCTTAAGTTATATAACATAATTAGCGTTACAACAGTAAAAAGGAGAAAAATTTTAATGGCAAGAAAAAGAAGTCACATCATCACCATCTTAACACATTGACTTCTTACTCATTTTTTTCATGTGTCCTTGTCTGATGAGAAATAAAACTCAGGTAGAAAATCAAATGTTTTGATGAAGTTAAGGTCCTTTACATCTTCAACAGTCCCTGATAATTGGTAAATTATCAGCTTACCAATCATGTTAGAAAAAAAAAAAAAAAAGCTTAGGTTAATGTTTTGTATTAGAAAGTTCATGTTGTCTCCCAAGATTTACCTCATACTTGTAGAAACATGAACAAATGCCTATAATGCTTCTTTAAAATTCTACAGAAAATTAGCATATGGCTTTCTAGTCTGCAATTTATGGAACCCAGTGTTTATATCCTCAAAAAGTTTAGTCATTATTTACCTTTTTCCTGTAGTCTGGTACCTACCTTACTATTTCTAATTTCTCAAAAGGGCAGATTCTCTTAACATTGTGAGATATAATTCTGGTCCTGGAAACTTGAACTCATTTAAGAAGGCTAAGTACTTAGTCATCAACTTCTGAGCTATCCTGAACTTCAGTGTTCTCCCACTTCAGCTTGTTCCCCTTGCTGTAGTTTGTTCACCATTCTCCTTACTGAAGAGAATGATAGGTAACATAGGTATTGTGAACCCCTGTTTTCATGCTATCCTCTGTAACATGATACGAGTTTCTGTAAGTTGTACATAAGACATGTCTCCTTATTTTGAAAATATAGGTTGAGAATCCCAAATCTGAAAATCCAAAACCCCAAATGATCTAAAATTTGAAACTTTTTTTTTTTTTTTTTGAGATGCAGTCTCAACTCTGTCACCCAGCCTGGAGTGCAATGGCACGGTCTCGGCTCACTGCAACCTCCACCTCCTGGGTTCAAGCAATTCTCCCACCTCAGCCTCCTGAATAGCTGGGACTACATGCGTGTGCCACCACACCTGGCTAATTTTTGTAGTTTTAGTAGAGACGGCATTTCACTATGGTGGACAGGTTGGTCTTGAGCTCCTGACCTCATGATCTGCCCGTCTCAGCATCCCAAAGTGCTGGAATTACAGGTGTGAGCCACCACGCCCAGCCTGAATTTTTTAATTTGAGATGCTCAAACAGTATATAATACAAATATGCCAAAATCTAAAACAATAAAAAATCTGAAACACTTCTGGTCCCACTCATTTTGGAGAAGAGATATTCAACCTGTGTTGGAAAAAGCTCTTTGCACTGTCTTTAGCTCTTTTGCTTGGGTACATACACTCAGCTTGTTCTGATTTTGAGCATCTTGGACATGCTACTGATCCACCTGAGTTGGTATCCTCTTCTTCCGTCTACTGTGCATGTCCTCTTAAAATAGGGGTTGGGGAGGGGCTTTCTTCCTTTTTCTGTCATTGTAATCATTCATGATTGATTTCTTTTAGACTCTCATTACTCTGTAAAGGAATTTTATTTTAGGGACTGTTATCCTAGAACCCATGGTGTGTATTGGTTGTATTTTTTTTTTTCTGTGTTTGAAATGATCTTTCCTTTTTTTCCTTTTTTTTTCCTGTCCTCTGTTGCCCCAGCTGGACTGCGGTGGTGCGATCTCGGCTCACTGCAGCCTTCTTCTCCCAGGTTCAAGCAATTCTTCTGACTTGGCCTCTGAGTAGCTGGGATTACAGGTGTGCGCCACCACGCCCAGCTAATTTTTTTTTTTTTTTTTTTTTTTTTTTTTTTTTTTTTTTTTTTTGTATTTTTAGTAGAGATGGGGTTTTGCTGTTTGGCCAGGCTGGTCTCGAACTCCTAGCCTCAAGTGATCTGCCCATCTCGGCCTCCCAAAGTGCTGGGATTACAGGCGTGAGCCACCACACCCGGCCAAAATGATCCTTTCTGAAGTCCAGGGCCCGCATAGGTCTGTGCCTATCCTTTCTCTCAAGATAATGGGAACATGTATTTCCTCCCAAAATAATGGGAACACCTGTTTTCTCCCCAGATTGCCATCTCTTCTACATTATTCATTTGGAGTGGCGTTTGTCCTTTGTTTTCTGAGAAGATGAATTTTCAGTACAACACGTGAAGCCAGAATCAGCTGTTGGTGTTTATCAGACTGAATTCCTAGCAGAGTGTTGAGTCACCCCTGTTGAGTCACCACTCTGTGTTCATTTTCTCATTTCTATTAGGAAATCACCACCTGGATACAGCATGTGACCAGGCCACCCTGGGATAATACCTCAAAATATCATTTGTCATCTTATCCTTATATTTTTATCCTGGCACTCCCCACCTGGCCATCAGAGTCAGTTCTGCTGCTTTCCAGGAAGAAATATGTATTTTAACCCTCTCTCTCTGGAGCAAAGGATCATTTTGACTTGCCTTACCCAGGTACAAATGTCACTGTATTGGGCCTCACTGCCCTCTAAGAAGCCCCATTTATTTACCTTCTGTGTGGCAACTGTGTGCATGTGGGTTGGTATGCAATCACTGTACCATTATCACTGGTCAACTTTCTTAATACTTTGCCCCTGAGACCAACCAACTACCACATCCACTGCCTTACATTTGGAGACAGTCTGGCTTTTTTTTTTTTTTTTTTTTTTTTCCTCTCTCTCAAATTGATTTGAAGTCCTCTTGCTTAGACTGGAGAATCTCCTCTGAGGCCTGTTTTCTTTTTGTTTTTGAGGGGCTCTTTTATATTGATAACCAATTTCTAGTGTCCAGGGTCTATCAATGCAGTCAGCTGTTCACTTGTGTTTTCCTTTTTCTTTCTAAATCAACACCTTCAATTGGAAAGAAATGAAAAGAACTTCTGTGTTCCTAAGGCCTTTTGCTTCCTGTCTGGATATTTAGAGATCTTCTGAGAAGACTTTAGACTTTGCTGACTGTTGTTTTGATTCTCCAAGAATCGGCACAAGTTGATTTCAGGTCTTTTTTATTTAGCAAAATGAATTTCCTTAGTCTTTTTTTAAAACTTAGTTTTTTCTATATAGATTGTTAAAACAAGAAATCCTTCTATAAATGGATAGACTTGCATATGGTCAAAATGGGACATTTTGTAGGAAAATCTCAAAATCATTTTATCTGGGGAAATAATTTCAGGAAAATGCCCTTCTATACTTCTAAAATCCACTTTTCTAAAGATGCAGTTTATTATCATTTTTTACCCACGAAATTTCCCTGTAATTAACTTGATTATTGCTGAGCTTTTACCTGCTTGTCATTGAATTCTTTTTGTATTTTTTCCTTCTAATCTGTTAGTCTTTTTTTTTTTTTTTGCTCTTCATTTTTTTAAAATCTTTGGTAATAACCTCACATTTTTAAAATACTTCTTTTTGTTAGACAGTACTAGTTAAGAGTTTTTTGGGTTTTTTTGTTTTTTTTTTGAGATGTAGTTTCGCTCTTATTGCCCAGGCTGGAGAGCAATGGCACGATCTCGGCTCACTGCAACCTCCACCCCACTGGGGTTCAAGCAATTCTCCTGGCTCAGCCTCCCAAGTAGCTGGGATTACAGGCACCCGCCACCATGCCTGGCTAATTTTTTGTATTTTTAGTGGAGATGGGGTTTCACCATGTTGACCAGGCTGGTCTCAAACTCTTGACCTCAAGTGATCCACCCAGCTCGGCCTCCTGAAGTGCTGGGATTACAGGCATGAGCCACCATACCCAGCCTAGTTAAGAGTTTTAATTACAGCTATGATTATTGTAGTTCTTCCTTTTATTAAATTTTTATTTTTGAATAATTTTAATTTTTATGGGTATGTAGTAGGTATATTTATGGAATATATGAGATATTTTTAATCTTTTATTTTTACACATAGGAATAAATGCCAATATTGTTGGAACACATGTACTTTAATTTATCAGAAACATTCTTAATAAGTGTCACTGTTCACTTTTTTTTTTTTTTTTTTTTTTTTTTTTTTTTTTGTGAGACAGAGTTTCGCTCTTGTTGCCCAGGCTGGAGTGTAACGGTGTGATCTCGGCTTACCGCAACCTCCACCTTACGGGTTCAAGCTATTCTCCTGCCTCACCCTCCCTAGTAGCCGGGATTACAGGCATGTGCCAGCACGCCTGGCTAATTTTATATTTTTAGTAGAGATGGTGTTTCTCCGTATTGGTCAGGCTGGTCTCAAACTCCTGACTTCAAGTGATCCACCCGCCTCAGCCTCCCAAAGTGCTGATATTACAGGCGTGAGCCACTGTGCCCGGCCTCGCTGTTTCCTTCCCCCCACCGCCCCACCTTTTTTGAGATGGGGTCTCACTCTTGTCACCCAGCTGGAGTACAGTGGCGCAATCCCGGCTCGCCGCAGCCTCTGCCTCCCGGCTTCAAGCGATTCTCCTGCCTTAACCTCCGGAGTAGCTGGGACAACAGATGCACACCACCACACCCAGCTAATTTTTGTATTTTTGGTAGAGACAAGGTTTCACCATGTTGGCCAGGATGGTCTCCGTCTCCTGACCTCATGATCCTCCTTCCTCGGCTTCCCAAAGTGCTGGGATTATAGGCATGAGCCACCCGCCTGGCCTTAAACCTTTTCTTATTCTATACTTAGGGCTCTTTTTACATTTCCTCAGCATTTTGTAATTCAATTCAACAAAGATTTAATGAGCTGCATGTGCCAATACTGTGTTAAACATGATTCCTGCTTTGAGAGATAAGGTGACAAAGCTTAATTATATAAAATAATTGGAAAGTAAAATACAGTTGAATTTAGTGCACAAACATGGTTTTCTAGGGAAGCTTTAAGAGAAATTGGGATTAGCAAAATTTGAAACAGTAGGTCTCTGGAAATGGGCTTTGATTGATGGAATAATTTTGATTCAGCAACTTAGTATTAAGTTGACTTTCTTTATACCATAGCACATTGAAGACTACTATTAAGCCTAAAGTAAACTCATTTCTAGTTGGTTTTATAGGAACTGCTGTTCAGCATGACCTTCCTTTTTTTTTTTTTTTTTTTGTTTTGTTTTGGAGACAGGGGCTCACTCTGTCACCCAGGCTAGAAAGAACAGTGGCACAAACATGGGTCACTGCCGCAGCCTCAACCTCCCAGGCTCAAAGCGCTCCTCCCACCTCAGCCTCCAGGAACCACAGGCATTCCACCATGCCCTGCTAACTTTTTAATGTTTGTGGAGATGGAGTCTCACGATGTTGCCCAGGCTGGTCTCCAGCAGCTTGACCTGTCAAATCCTGGACACTTGATTGGTTTAACACAATTTTCATTTCGGGTCCTAGCCAGGCATTGCTAGTGTATGCCTATAGTCCCAGCTGCACGGCCGAGGCAGGAGATCGCTTGAGCCCAGGAATTCAAATCTAGCCAGGGGAACATAGCAAGACCCTCTGTCTAAAAAATAAAAAAATTGGGGTCCTTGCCCAGTTATCTTGACTGTGTCACAGTATTTGTTACCTGCCAACTTCATGTCCACTTTGGGTTTGATCATTGTGCCTTCTTTTTTAAGTCACTGATTATAATAGAACACAGAGTTGCTAGCAGACTCACTAAGGACCACTTTCCAGAGTGGGTTTGACCTGTTAACATCAATTATCTATAAACTTGTAGCTGATCTATCTATGTAGTAGCAACCGGCCTACATTCCCCACTGTGTCTGAGCATGCTTTATCTCCTATTTGATTGAAGCCCATCTGTATCCTGTCAACCATGTTGGTCTGATTCAGAAGTCATAGCTCTGTGACAAAAGGAAGAGGTTAGTGTGACCTGGTGTATAAGAATAAGTACCTACCAATTTATTTGTGTGTGTGTTTTTAATTAAAGTTATTGCAGAAGTGTTACCAACAATAACAAATCACGAGGTGAAAGAAAGCTCTTTTTTCTTGGAATCCAACTTTATTTCCCATTTCCTTTTACAGCGCTTGTCCGTAATAGTACATTTTGCATATCTGTAACCTTATGATAGAAATGATTTAATATTTTGCTTTTTAGGTTTATTTATTTTATAGGCATGCTTTCATTTGGCTACTTAGAATTTGTAATTTTCATTTTAACCTCTGCATGTGATCTTATCAATTGGATGTGATATAGTTTACTTAACTATCATTCTGAAATTGGAAATTTGCATTGTTTTCTGATTGTTTACTGTTAAAGAAAACATTACTGTGAACAGCTACTCCCTTTCCTAAATTCTGAAAAAAACAACATACCTTTAATTGCCAAACTTCCAGCTTTCAAGATTATACAATCTACAGGTTAATCTTAATATTATGGAAGAAGAAAATGTATATATGAGAATCCATAAAGCCATACAAGAAGAATGTTCCCAAATGGTAAAGAGATTTTTTTGAGCTTGGGTATCAGAGAAGACTTCATGGAACTAGTTATTTTTGAATGGGCCTTGAATGATGAAAAGGATTTGAATATAGCGTTGGACTAAGAGTATTCTAGGTTGAAGAAACTATGAGCTCAGAGTTGGCAAAACCTCAAATGTGTACTGTGGACAGTGAGTGATATACCTTGGCTTGGAGCACAGAGGCTGTACCCTGTGTACTCTAGGGTCTGGCAGTTAGAGAAGCTGAAGGGGTGGGTTACTGCCTTGAATACAGGCTGAGATATTTATAGTGTAGTCATTAATAGTTGAGCCCTGATCAGAACTGTTTCAATTGATTAAGCTTTTTGTTGCTGTTTTTTTCCTTGATGAATTCCTCTTCCCTGGTTCCTTTCATATAGTAGGGTACTCTGCTACCTCCCTCTTTCGCTTCCTTCCTGCCTCCATCCCTCCCTCCCATGGGGTCCTGCCTCGTCACCCAGCCTGGAGTACAGTGGCACAATCATAGCCCACTGCAGCCTCCAACTCCTGGGCTCAGATGATTCTCCTGCCTTAGTCCCATAGCTACTAAGGTACTAGCTACTTAGTGCCTTAGTACAGATGCACACCACTACACCTGGCTAATTTTTAAATTTTTTGTAGGGACAGGGTCTTGTTTTGTTACCTAGGCAGGTCTCAAACTCCTGGTCTCAATTGTACCTCCCGCCTCTGCCTCCCAAAGTGCTAGTATTACAGTGATGAACCGCTGTACTCAACCAACTCTGATCTTTATTTAAGTGACTGAACTAACGAGTGATCATGATGGAACAAATATCCAATGGAAAGGGTCTGAAAGTATTTGCAGTCAAGGGCCACATGATCAGAAATTCTTATTGATATGGCTATGTTAATTTCTTAGTGATAACAGTGGCACATTTAGGGTCTTTGAATGCATCCTAAGCATTGGACACACCTATCATGAGAGCCAAGTGTATTTGGAAGGTTTTATTATAGTATTTTCCAGTGTGCCCCAGTATCAAGATATAGTTTTCATGGAATTAAAATTGAATGGATCAAAATTACATGTTAACTACATTCAGCTTCAATTACAATTATTGATCTAAGCCTGCTGGCATGACCCATGCAGCAGCAGTCAGGCAGCTTGTCCCCACTGGTCCCTTATTCATGGTCTGTTGGCCCCACTTTCCTCATTCTTTTTTACCCCTGTTGTTTTATTGTTGTGTATTGACTTCCGCAGACTACCTTCAAACTTCCTTTTTTTGTTTTTGGAGACCAAGTCTCGCTCTGTTTCCCAGGTTGGAGTGCGATGGCACGATCTCAGCTCACTGCAATCTCCACCTCCCAAGTTCTCCTCCAAGCGATTCTCCTGCCTCAGGCTCTGGAGTAGCGGGGATTACAGGCATGCACCACCGTGCTCAGTAGTTGAGAAATAGTTGGAATGGGGAGAGTGGAGTTGCCTTTTGAACTAATTTCTGTAGTTTTAGTGGCGATATTGGTCAGGCTAGTCTTGAACTCCTGACCTCAAGTGATCCTCCCACCTCAACCTCCCAGAGTGCTGGGATTACAGGTGTGAGCCACTGCTCCTGACTGTTAAAACATTTCTTCAAATGAGATAGGGGAGTAAAGATTACTAGTTCACACATGTTAGGTGTTATGGTAAGATTTTTTTTCTATATATCTCAAATAATATATAACTAAAAGGGATCACTAATGAAAATAATAATTATTCTGCTGTTTTGGGAGCTTTTCAGACTGTACTTGAAGTATTGTTTTCATTTCCAGGTACCAAATACCAAGAGGGATGTAAATAAATCATAGTAGTTCAAGTAGTTCAAGTAGGCCACGATAAAACAGGAAATACAGGTCTAGTCACTGCAAGATTGGCCTGGAAAAGTGAAGACAAGATAGCTGTCTTTGAGTAGCTTACAGGGTAATTTGTGGGAGAGGGATTAAACTTGTCACATGTGATAAAAACTAGGACTGATGGTCAGAAACTTCAGGGGAACATATTTGGGACTCAAGAATTCTCTAGCTGTTATGGTTATCCAAAGATGGAATGGGCTGCCCTGGGAGGAAGTGAGTTTTAGAGTATACAAGGAGAGCTTAAACAGCTACTTTGGTAGAACTTCTTAACCCTCAAGTTTCCTTCTATCCCACTGTTGTGTGATTCTGTAACTATGAGGTTTCTGGTATGAATGACGGGGGAATAGTTAGAATGGGGAGAGTGGAGTTGCCTTTTGAAGTGGATAATATATTCTTAGATGTGTTAATTTTAAAAGGAAGTTGGCTCTCACAGCAGAGATGCCCTGGCATCCATTGTAAAGTGGTATTGTAGATCCAAGGAGAGGCCTGGCTTAGATAAGATGGTCTTAGGAGTCCCAGGCATAAAATTAGTTTAAACCACACAAATTATAAATTAGTTGGCTTGCTGAGTAGAGAGTTTGTTCAAAGAGTATGAAGCTTCAAAGAATATCCATAAGAAGAAGTTCAGGATACTGAAATAAAGAGAATGATGGTCAGAAGGGCAGGAGTGTAAGGAGAATAATACTAAGATTGGAGACAGTTGACAGAGGAGATACTAGTCAGTGGCTTCTGATTAGTACCTCCTACAGAGAAATCACAGAGAATGAAAATTGAGAAAAAAAAGCATTTAGGTTAGGAATATGAAAATTATTGTGAAATTTCAAGGAAGCAGGTTCCTGGAGCACAGGAGAGCCTAGACGTTAAAGAAAGAGCACATAGTGAAGAAATGAGAAGCTACCTGTTTAAGAGATGTAAGGAAGCAAGGAAGGAGAAAATGTAGTAGCTAGCTGGGGAAGTAGACAAGAGGAAAGGGGGTGCCTTTCATTACGAATGGAGTGTTAAGTTGTTTGTTTTTAAGCTAAACCTAAACATGGTGAAGGCTCATCAGAGATTTTAGTTTAGTTTTTTTTTCCTTGGGGCCTTGTGACACAATAGATTTTCTGCCATTTGTTTCCTATTACCCTTCCTAATAACCGCCACTAGGGGGAAATCTGAATCAGAGAGAAAAGTTTGGGAGTCAGACAGTTTGGCTTTGTTCCTCAGTTTCTAGTTCAAAAAATAAATAAATAAAGGTGAGTGGGTCGTGGACACTCCAGACTCATCACCTTGGCAGTTAGGAGAGTAGGGTCCAGGACTCAATGGTGGTCAAAGGATACTTTAGCTCTGCTTAACAGCAGTGTTGTAAATGTTTAAGGATAATATATGCAATAGATCACTTATGTAACTAAAATTATTTTTTAGGCAGCAGGTGAAAGAGGAGGCTTTAGTGAGAGTATCTGCTACTTACATGATTGTCTTTGATTTTCAATGTATCTCTATTCTTTGCAGGGTCTCTTCTCCTTACTAGTTGAAAGAATATATTGCATTCCCAGAGACACTCATACAGAACACCAGTCAGAGGGGAAGGTGTTTCCCTCCTGAGTATGAGGCAGAATTGTGCCTAAAGACGAATTAAAAGAGTCATCCAAGAGAATTTGCTAGTGGAATTCTATCAGTTTTCAGGGGAATAAAACACTTAATACTCGTGCCACTTAAATATTACCAGTTTAAGAAAACTATGAGCAAATATTTATGTGTGTGGTTTTAATTTTTGGTATAAAAATGCCAGTTGCTTCCCTACTAAGCCCAAATAGCCTATGCCATCTTAATTATCATTGGCATGTCAATAAGGTCTTATAATTATTAAAATATTTTAATATTTAATAAACTTTAACAAAGCCCAGTCACACTCATATCATTGGATTTCAGACCCAAAGATAGCTCATAGGTGAAACCACATTGAAAGGTCCTTTTACAAATCTCCCTCTTCTCATGCTGTTTTGTGGAGTTTGTCTATGAGCAGCAGTGCAGTTTGGGGTGATTTAATTTTTGTTATTTTTTGTTTCTAATTTTTCTAAAAATCTCATGCTTTTTAAATAAACACTTAAAAAGTGTTCGTTACTTTTGTAAACCAAAATTATTGAGAACGAATTTAATCATTAGTGGATTGTTACAGAGTATATGGGTAATCATGTCTTGGTGTGGCTCAAGCCATATGATTGATCCATGATTTAAAAATATTTATGGTTTTACAGGTCGAGTCTATGCTGTCTTGTCAAAGAGAGAAGGTCGAGTACTTCAAGAAGAAATGAAAGAAGGAACAGACATGTTCATCATCAAGGCTGTGCTGCCTGTTGCTGAAAGCTTTGGTTTTGCTGATGAAATCAGGAAGAGGACAAGTGGCCTGGCCAGCCCGCAACTGGTATTCAGCCATTGGGAGGTAAAAATCCAAGTTCCCATTCATTCCTTTCCTTCTCATCTATGGATCCATTCCCTACGGAAAAGGCCAAGAGTAGCAAACAACACAGATCATGCCATTTGGCGTTCCTATGGCTCAGTCAAATGGACAGGAGAAAGCAAATGCGTTTTTCATCCAGATTGAATGAGCCTGAGATCATCTGTGGTTTTTAATAAACACACACACACATATATACACTCACACTCACTCTCATTTCTTTTTATTCAATATAAAATTTAAGATGCTGAAAATTTAATCCTTTTTTATCCAAATATATATTTTAGATTTTTGGAAGAAAATCACAGGCCTTTTGAATGTGAAATTTTAAGAATATTTTCTTCTAGGGAAAAAAAAAATATTTCCAGCATTTAGAGGGGAATAGTTATACTTCTTGCAAGGGGTAGCTTTAAATTATTATGTATTGTGTATTCTTCAGTCCCCATTATGGAGATTCAAGGTTTCCATGGCTTTCAGGTGTTGTGGAATGAGAATGGAATGAAATGGCTACTCAGAACCCTTCATTGTCAGTGTAGGTAAAGGTAGATGAAAAGGCAAACCTTATCTGTAATCAGAAAGGAAAACTTAACAGATCCACATTGCTGGGGAGAAAAGGAAAGATTGTGAACACACTGTTGTAAGTTAGAGAAAAAATAATAACAAGAGGTAAAGGTAAGGTCAGACCAGCCATCCTGAACATATCCGTAAAGTAGACGTTAACTGGCTAAGAAGAAGGACATTCAATTAGAAAGTGCCGCATGAGAAAAGGCTGGTAAAAGCAAACTGCAGGGCATGTGCAAAAAACAATTTACTTTTCAAGAAAAAGCCTAAGGTCAGGAATCAAATTGTAAACTCAAGGATGTAAGTAGAAAGATTGTTTTAAGAAAGCAGTTTTTGTTGTTATTTACAGAGAATTGAAATGACTTCACATTATTCCCTTTTACCATGGAGGCTTGTAAGGTAATGGAAGTAGCGTTGACTTTGGAGTCAGAAAGTCCTGGTTTCAAATATTCTTCTACTTATTTGGACAAATCATGGAACCTCCCTGAGTTTTCCTCAGCCCTAGGTCAAATATCTAACCTAGTGCCTGACATTGTGGCTGACCAGCCCTTGCTGATGCGAAGATTATTTCCTTGTGGATCATTCTCTGAGTCTATACCACATTCCTTTTGGCTTGCTCTCAGCAGTGTGGCATTCATTGCACGGGGCTTCACACAGATAATCCGTGGTTTTTTTTCTTAAACTCTATTTCAGCAAAACTCATGATTTAGCTTCAATGCTAAGCTGTTATCTTTCTCACTTTCTTTAGCCTGATGGGTCCGTTTTTCCAGAACACTTTAAGAAGAGTTTAAGTTTAGAAGAGAATGGAAAATGAGAATAATTGAGGGAGAACTTTCTTTTTAAAACGAAATTTATAATCAAGTGATTCAGTGAAGTAAAGAAGGGTGGCACTTTAGAAAAATTGCCTTTGGACAGGGCAAATTTGATTTTAATTCAGCAAGTTCATATCATCTAAATTGATGCAAGTGAAGTTGCTAGTCCGGAGCACTCCATTGTGTCTGCTTTTCCTCTTTAAAAAAAAAAAAAAAAAGTCACATTCTTAATGTTTGGCAGAACCAAGGTTAATACTGTGATTTAGGTTACATTGTTTTGGTCAGTACAAGCTCTAGGTTTTAACAGTAATTTACTATGAATCTTTTCTTGACTTTTGCATGTTTGTCTGAAAACTTAATGGTGTTTTGATGGCATTGCTGGCTTATCATATCTGATGAGATATTGCTGAATTTCATTATGTAGAAAACAGTACCCACCAAACATTTGTGTGTGTTTTTTTTTTTTTTTTTTTTTTTTTGAGGCGGAGTCTCGCTGTGTCGCCCAGGCTGGAGTGCAGTGGCCAGATCTCGGCTCACTGCAAGCTCCGCCTCTTGGGTTTACGCCATTCTCCTGCCTCAGCCTCCCGAGTAGCTGGGACTACAGGCACCTGCCACCATGCCCGGCTAATTTTTTTGTATTTTTTAGTAGAGATGAGGTTTCACCGTGTTAGCCAGGATGGTCTCGATCTCCTGACCTCATGATCCACCCACCTCGGCCTCCCAAAGTGCTGGGATAAACATTTGTTTATTAATTCGTGTGCTTGTGGGTAGTAATTTCTCATTTATCAAAAATTCTAACTTTTTAGTTTTGGTTTTGGTTTTGGTTTTGGTTTTCGGCATTCAGCTTTTATATAAGAACACAAACCAAGTGAGAAATATAAGGGATGAGTTTTAAAAGGCAGTGCCTGAAAAATAGGAACTATGTCTGTAGTGTAAATATATTACTGATGGCTCTAATGAAAACATCATTAAAACATCCTCTACCACAGGTTTTAGTGACCAGATGTGTGATTGCAGAGCAATACAGCTAGATGATATTTAGAATCAGAGAGATTCAGTCCACTTCAACCTAATGACCTTGAGAGGAAGAATGCTTTCTTCATTGGCATTACCATTGCTGCAAACTGCCCTCAGAATTCACAAGTCGTGCTTCTGAATATCTCAGAGATGAGAAGTCCATCTCATGAAGATGGCCTTGATTAACACTTGTGCATAAAACTGGGTTATAGTATGTTTGATCAGAACAAAGAGGATATAGGTTAAGTAATCACTGGGATTGTCTGTAAATGCAGATCCTGAATAGGCATTCAAAGCTGTTGTAACGGCATCATTATTAGAAGAATGATCCATTTGAATTTGTAGATTCTTTTTTGTTTTAAAATCTCATCATTTTATAGTCAGTCTTATCCTCAAAAGTAATTTTTATAAAGCATATTTTTTTAGAAAAATGTATGAAATTCCCTTCATTTCTTAGTTGTCCGATATATTAGGAAGCAGGTAAGACTGCTCTAATAAAGGGATCCCAAAATATAGTGGCTCAAATAAGGCAGAGATTATTTCTCTTTTGAATCTAGGGAGGCAGCTAGGGCTGACATGTGCCTCACTGTGGTAGGAGCCCAGGCCCATTCTGGCTTGCTGCCTTTCTCAACACTTGGCTCCCATTGATTGTCCACAGTGGCTGTTCTACCTCCCCCGTCACATCTGCATTCCAGCCAATAAGAATAGGGATGAGGAAGAGTAAGATATACTCCTTCCCTTTAAGGACACAAACTGAATCTTGCACACATTACTTCACCCTCATCCCAATGCCCAAAACCAGTCATCTGACCACATCTAACAAGGCCCCACACAAGAAGGAGGCTGGGAAATGTAGTCTTTAGGTCTATGGCCTGTTGTCTGTTTTGATAAATAAAATTTGTTAGAATACAGCTGTACCCAATCATGTATGTATTTTCTATGGCTGCTTTTAAGCAGAGTAAAGTAGCTGTGATAGAAATAATATACGGCCTGCAAAGTCTAAGATATTTACTGTCTAGCTCCTTATAGGAAAAGTATGCCTCCACCTTCTGAATCTAGGTGGCTATAAGCCTACCTGAAGTATCTATTACCAAAGAAAGGTAGAGAACGGATATTTAGGAACAACTAGTATAAAAACAGCAAGATTTTACCAAATAGGCAGTTTTTGTTACCTGAAAGCCTTGATGGTTGTCCGTCTCCTTTATCCTTCAGAAATTAAAAAAAAAAAAAAATCTTAAAATTGATCTTACACATTTAATACTTTTAAAAAATATTACTTTCTGGCTTAGCTACATCTTGTTATTAAAAATAAGTCTTTTAATAACTTGAGAGAAAAATATTCTCAAGAAAAGTTTTGCCCCAGTTTTGTACCATCCTTCTGCCACGTCCTTGCCACCTGTCATGGTCCTGTTCCCAAAAGCTTCAAATTTTTGAAATCTTAAAAACTACATTATAATTAAATGTCATTGATCTGATATTTTTTGGCTGTCTTGGTTTTTCCCCCATAGTTAGGTTTAGAAATAACACAGTTGTTGAGATATGGCTTCTCACTCCAAGGCACTTCTTTTCATTTGTATTCTACCACACCATATAATTTACAATCAAGAGCTTTTGAGAGAAAGTGCTTCAAAAAATAGAGAAAATAAAATTACAGGCATTTTTCCATGAGGAAACCTTTGAAGTCAGCAATCTCATAATTTCTCTTTCTATGTTTTACTCTTCTATGAAAAAGGAAGAAAAGGAGCTAATAACAGACACAGAAAGAAAAAATATTACCAACCAGTGCTGTTGTACATATATGTCAGCATAACCTCAAGATTTGCCACTTATTACTGAGATTACCCTGAGGGGTGGGCTAAAGTTCATACCGGGTGAAGTGATTACAATACCACCAAACAAATTTATTTTGGACATGTATTTTCCACCTGCCAGCAGTAATCATAGTGAAAACTGGGCAAAAAATTGAAATGGAACACCCAGAGCTTTTTCCTTCTAGGCTTTCTTTTTCCTTAATGCCTAGGGCAACACTTTGCACTTGGGTGCCTTTTTATGATTCGAAAATGGCATCCCCTTCAGGCTGTTGAGTTGCAAAAATACATTCTCACTCTAGGCCGCTGAATTCTGGGTGAGGAAGTGAGGGAAAAAAAAGAAGAAAAAAAAGCACCTTTTTCTTCATTTTGATATCAAGCCCCTCTCTGTGGCCTGGAGGGGCCTTTCTGTAGAGCACAAGCTGGACAACCATAAAAGGGTAGCTTTGTCTTTGCTCCACTAAGGAAATTCGAAACCAGCCTCAAGCTCTCGAGTGTTACTCCATCTCCCCTGTCCTCAGAGTTTGCTGGGCATGTTGAGGCAGGTGCTTTAGGCTCTCCACACAGATGCAAGAGTAGTGAAGATGTCTTCATATAGTCATATGTTATTGGGACTTTTAACATTCCATCCTTACAAATAGGAGAACTCAGGTATAAATGATTGGAAATAAGTTGCCCAAGATCGCACAGCTAAGCGAGTAGAGAACTGGCGTTGAAGGGAAACTGCCTGGCTCCAGAGCCAGTGCAGTTAACCCTCACACCACGTTCACTCTGGCCTCAGTGCCTGCTCCTGGATTCAGTGAAGTGCCAGCCCCCTACTCCTCACTCTCTGGGTTTGATTCCACACAGACTCACTTGGTTCTTCTCACTCATTGCATTCTCTCTGCCTGTTTCCTCACATATGAGGAACAGACC
Source organism: Macaca thibetana thibetana (assembly GCF_024542745.1). Lineage (NCBI taxonomy): Eukaryota > Metazoa > Chordata > Mammalia > Primates > Cercopithecidae > Macaca > Macaca thibetana. The sequence continues at coordinate 167,179,588 of NC_065584.1, read as the reverse complement.
CCACCCCTCTCACCCTGTCCTCCCACCAGCAAAGCAGAATAACCAATTCTGAAAATAGTTTGTGTTTCTTACAAATGTTGAGAATTTTACCTTCAGACAAAAGAGAATTATAACTTGTGGCCGGGTGTCTTAAAAAAAAATGTGTTAAAAAAATTACAATAGTTTTTTTTCATAGGAAAAAATTACCAAAAAATATATTACCAAACATATGTTTTTACCAAAAAATATGTTCAGGGAGATCCTATGCGCCATTCACCCCTCCTTCCCCAATGTTAACATCCCTTATAGTACATTGACATTGATACACCCATAGCGCTTGTTCAGGTCTCACCAGTTATAATATATGCACTTGACTTAGCTAGTACCATTGTGCAATTTATGTTTGGATAAACTCAGTCTTCATGGCAGTCTGCAAACATGGCAAAGGGCAGGCTTTGGAGCCAGACAAATCTAGGATGTGCCAGGTGCCTTACCATATGACTTTCATATATCTTCTTCAGTCTTCACAACAACCCTGTATCAGTTGATAGATTATGAGTGTTTTCAGCTGCAAGGACCATAATGCCAGAATAGTAATTGTTTAAGCAACTAGGGCTGGTACCATGGCTCAGGGACACCATCAAAGATGCAGGCTCCCTTTCTTCTGCTCTGTATATTCATGGGAGTTTGTGCATCTGTAGTGCTATAAAAATGTATCACATATGTAGTTTTATGTAATCAAGATACAGAATTGTTTCATCACCACAGGCTCCCTCATGCTCCCCCTACATAGCTACCTACCTTCACCCTGGGTGGGTGGCTTTTGACCAGTCAGGCTGTTTTGAGTAGCAACCACCTTCCCTCCCTTCCTCCTGCCCAGGCCCTGAGGCCACACTGACTCAGCCTGGCTGGTATCATGGTGACATTGTCTGCTGGTAAATGGTCTGGAATGAGCCTTGCTATCCTAGGCCCAGTGGCTAGTGAATTAGAATTGAGTCTCTGGAACTGCTGTGCCCACAAAATTATAGCACACACCCTCTGACCCAGAAGAACTCCCTCAGATGGCCAGGTCCACAGGACCGAGCTTCCTCCCCACTCCTCCTTCTTACTGCAGTTTCTCATCTAAATTCCATCCATTCGCCCTTGTCTGCCACTCTACCTACCCACGCCCCCACCCAATTCCTGGACCTTGTCTCCTTCTCTGCCCCTTGTTGCCCAACCTCTAATGGGGTTCCCTTCAAGACACTGCTTCTGTAGACTTGTTGTCACCCACCAGAATTGTTACTCTAGCGCTGATAATGCCTCTGTGCCCCCCTGGCTGTTCTCACTTCATACTGTCTGCCCTTTCCTTCAGGGACTCTTTTCTAAAAGATATTTCTAGTTCTTTTGTTGAGTGTCCATGAGATATGTTTTAAAGTCTGTCCAACAGAGGCTTTTTTTGGTTCACTGATAATGGTTTATTTAACTAGATAAAGACGTGTAGGCTCACACTGAGGCTCCTTAGCACTCTGAAGGACTTCATTGTGTACCAGCAACTGCTGTTGCTGATGCAAAGCGTCTCGTTGGTCTGATTCATGTTCTTCTCTAGATGATCTGGCTTTTCTCTCTGATTTTCTCTGTACCTGCCTCAGCACCAGGACACAGGCAGCTGCTTTATTTCCAACCTTTGTTCAAGAGCAAGAAGCACAGTTGTGGCTCACACCTCCCATTCTATAGTGTCTAGTGGGTCAGAATCAAGCCTCAGGAGATGCAGGTGCCCACAGATTTCCAGCATTTCAACACTGTCACAAGGGGTAGATTATTTTATTATCTTGGTCCAGACTCAGTGAGGTTTTTCCATCTGAAGACTCTCATCCTGTTCTCTGTTTTTTGGTTTTAGAACTCCTGTTAGATATACCCTGTACATACTTGATGGCTCTTGATTTTCCTTTCAGACTTTTTTTTTTCTAATCTCCATCTCTCTGTACCATATTGTGTATTCAGGAAGATTTCTTTAAGTCTGTCTTTTTAAAAATAATATACTGAGGTGTGAAATTAATACAACCTAAAATTGAACTTTTTTTATTTTCTTTTGAGACGGAGTTTCACTCTTGTCGCCCAGGCAGTGCAACCTCCATCTGCTGGGTTCAAGAGATTCTCCTGCCTCAGCCTCCCAAGTATCTGGGATTACAGGCATGCACCAAGCCTGGCTAATTTTTTGTATTTTTAGTAGAGATGGGGTTTCTCCATGTTGGTCAGGCTGGTCTCAAACTCCTGACCTCAGGTGATCTGCCTGCCTCAGCCTCCCCCAAAATTGAACATTTTAAAGTAAACATTTTGCTGCATTTTTTCCATTCACAATGTCATGCACCCACCACCTCCAGAAAAAAAATTAAAAATTCACTGGGCATGGTGGCATGCACCTGTAATCCTAGCTGCTTGGTACACCAAGGGAGGAGGATCAGTTGAGCCCAGGAGATTGAGGCTACGGTGAGCTATGATTGCACCACTGCACTCCAGCCTGAGCAACAGAGCAGAACTCTCTCTCTTCAATAAAAAAATATATGTAATAATAGTAAGAGTTTAGTTACATGTGTTGATCTTTGTTGAGGTTGAAGACAAAGGCAAAATATTGATGGCAAAGATATTAAGACTCAGATATATCCTAGCAAAAATGAAAGCTTTTTAAAATTATATTATTAAAAATTAATAGTTTTCTTCCTTAGTGTTATGAACTGGAATTATGAGCAAAGAATAATAATGTATGTTACAAGTTTTATTGACTCTACTTCCATTTGTTCACACCTCCCATGATTTTTCATGCTTTTTTTTTTTTTTTTAAAGATGGAGCCTTACTCTGTCACCCGGGCTGGAGTGCAGTGGCACGATCTCGGCTCACTGCAACTTCCGCCTCCTGGGTTCAAGCAATTCTTCTGCCACAGCCTCCCAAGTAGCTGGTACTATAGGCACATGCCGCTCCACCCAGCTAATTTTTTTTTTATTTTTTATTTTAGTAGAGACAGGGTTTCACCTTGTTGCCCAGGCTGGTCTCGAACTTCTGAGCTCAGGCAATCCGCCTGCCTTGGCTCCCAAAGTGCTAGGACTACAGGTGTAAGCCACCACACCCGGCCAATTCTTCATACTTACTACCATTCCTAGCAAGCTTAGTTGTTCTTTGCCTAACTTTTTTTCATTAGCTAAGACTATATGAATTGGGGAGCTCAGTGAATAAGGTTTGAAATTAAAAATGCCTAACCTTGCACATTCTGTCATCTTCTTTTACAAGATCATTCCCAGTGACCCCTTCTGGGTGCCAACTACTGAGGAGGAGTACTTGCACTTTGGGGAGAAGGCTGACTCTGAGAACCAGGCCCGGAAGTACATGAATGCGGTACGAAAGCGGAAGGGGCTCTATGTGGAAGAAAAGATTGTGGAGCATGCAGAAAAGCAGAGGACACTCAGCAAAAATAAGTAACTATCTACTGTTGGTGGATTCTTTTCCTTATAGTGAATTAAAAAGTATCATCAAGGGTTTAATATTGGGAAAATTTCTTTTTGCCACATTATCTCTGTTTATTCACTTTCAATAAAGTTGATCCATATAAATATTTTAAAGAGGATGTTAGAGAACATGTTCTCCAAGTGTGTTTTTAATTGGTTCTGGTTCAAGGCAAGAAGTTATAAATATTGCAGTGATGATTTATGACTGCCCTGTGTATAACCCCCAGCAGTAAGACGTGTGGTCAGGGCTACCCACTTGGTGGTGGGGAGGTGATGTGCAGACCCACAGTGGGCAGTCTCCTCTGCACTGAGCAGCCACTCCGGGACTCACATTGTCTCTGCCTGTCATCACAGTGTCATAATTCTGAGTACATCGTCCACATAAACATCATGTGTGAATTTCAGAGTGGAAACATTTCATATTTAATCAGTGAATCACAGCATTTAACATTGTTTGGAGAGACCACATACTTGAGAGAGCAGCTGCTTTTTAGTTAAACCAAGTCACTGTTATAGCTCATCCATCTTATGGTGTTGTCTAGCAAAACAGTATCATGTTCAACAGTTAGCCTGTAAATCTTCTGCTTTTACACCCACTCATAAATTTTATCATTCCTATTTAAATCAGTATTAATGGGAGTTATCCGTATACCTTTTTCTTTTTTAAAAAAAAAAAGGTAAATTTCTATAATTTTATTTGCTATTTCCTTTTAGCCTTACTTAGCTAATGTGCATGAGGTTATGGCTTTGTTATAAATATTTTTTCTAAATTTCAGTTGCCTCCTTCAGGATGATCTTCATATAAGGAACAAATGCAGTTCAGACAAAAATAGATTTTATATTTTTTGATATTGCATAATTTTTATAGCCACTTAAAAGAAGGATTCCTTTTCATAGCATAAAATTATCAGACCAGACTTTGTTTTTGAAATACTTTAATGAGTTTTCTTAATAAACTAGGTCATTTTTAATACTAGCTGTAGACATTTTATCTTTAAATCTTCAGAGCTGGTCAAATCTAGTTGACCTAGACTTTGGGGAAAATGTGGCTGGATAATTCACTGTCTATTTAATTTCAACAGATTATAATAGCTGAGTTAGTTTAGGAGAGTTATATCATCTATTGGTTTATTTGAAAACTTTGATAACATAGGAAAAACTAGCACTTCAATTTATAGCATTTGTAAATAACATCATTCAAACTGCCAGATGTGCTATAAAATGTATACTTAGACTTAGATCAGCAAATTTTGCATTTAATAGAGAAAAGAGGCATAACCCAGAAAAAGTTGGAGAAAACGATGCTCTTTCTGCAGTCTATTGGGCCCTGACAGATGTGCCAGTGTGGGGGAAGTGACATGTCGAGTTGAGAGATTGTCTCTCTTCCTTCTCCATGTTTGAGGGAGATAATAATGAGCAGGAAAGTGGCCACAAAGAGGCAGACCAAGGGATAGAGCCAATCTACCATCTAAATAATCTACCTTATTGTGTAATTCATGATGAGACCTCAGTCATTGAAACCCCGTCCCCTTCTGTGACAGCATAGTAAGACTACGTTTTTACTGTGTCCAATGCCGTGTCCAAACCCTAGCCTCTGTTTGTTGAATTCAATAGAAACCAACCAAAATGTTGTCAGTCCACAAGTAGAAGTGAGAGTGTTCCTGTTCTTACAGAGGAGCTGGCTTTGTATACTCATTTATAGATAGGCTTCAGAGACAGTAAGGAAGGCTAGGTTGAGGAAGCCACAAAACCAGGGCTCTCCTGGAGAATTTTTTGCCTTGAGGTCCGGAGGTAGCTATCCTTCTACTCAGGGGACAGGCATAGACAACACCAGCATAATGCCTTTTCCCAGCCATCCCTGGAGTCAGTGGGTGAGGGGAGGAGACGCTGGGAAGGGCCTGGGCTCCAGCCCCTACTGGAGGATGAGCTGCAAGCAGTCTGGAGACCATCACCATTGCCCTCTGACAGGGAGGCTGTTTCCTGTGTCAGATTTTCCATAGACTGGAAGGGAAATTCCCTTCTATTGGAACTTTAGTGAAGAATGCCTGGCACCAGAGAGGGCAATTCTCCTGCCTCAGTCTCCTGAGTAAGTGGGATTATAGGTGCGTGCCACCATGCCCAGCTAATTTTTTGTATTTTTAGTAGAGACAGGGTTTCACCATGCTGTCCAGGCTGGTCTCGAACTCCAGGTCAGGGACTTTTTATATGTATTTGATCCTCACACTTGTTGTATGAAACAGGGGTAAGGAAATTCATTAGAGCCTGGTGAAAGTTAAGTTCACAGCCCACGCTCCCATTTTTCATTCCATCATACCTCTTGGTAAGCCCTGCTGTAGTGCATTACACAGAGATTCCCATGATTATTGTCTGATACATGTTAGGATCAGAGAAGTCATCAGTAGATGCTGAATATTCACTATGGTAGAGGAGGACTTGGGGGCATCTTTATTTCTATTCTGTGCCTTAAACTTAGGTAAAGCTACCAATGTCCAAGGTTCAAAATCATTATCTGGACTGACTCAGTTTTATTGACCGGTAAGTTTAGAAAAATAATGGATTTCAGAAATTAGGTTAACCTTTGTACTTGGAGCTGAGAACAGGGATCTGGATGTAAAAGATCCTTTTCTCCTACCTTAGAAAAGCCAAATAAGGCTCAGAGCTATGGCGAGCTTGTCCCAGGAGTCAAAGCCCTTCAGGTGAATAGATTATCAAATCTGGGAATTAGAAGGTCTTCCGTTGTCAAGCAGTCAAACTGTTCCTTTCTTATTAAGGCAAAGAACGTTGTACACTTTCTGAACTAGAAAAAAATTCGTTAAAATAAGACAAGAATTTATTTATTTATTGAGACAAGGTCTCTCTGTGTTGCCCAGGCTTATTAAGGCAAAGAACATTATACGCTTTCTGAGCTAGAAAAAAATTCATCAAAATAAAGACAAGAATTTGTTTGTTTGTTTGTTTATTGAGACAAGGTCTCACTCTGTCACCCAGGATAGAGGGCAGTGGTGCCATCACAGCTTTCTGCAGCCTTGACCTCCCAGGCTCAGGTGATCCTCTCTTCTCAGCCTCCCTAGTAGCTGGGACTACAGGCGTACACCACCATGCCCGACTAACTTTTATATTACTTACAGAGACAGGGTCTTGCCATGTTGTCCAGACTGGTCTGAAATGCCTGAGCTCAAGTGATCCGCCCACCTCAGCTTCCCAAAGTGCTGAGATTACAGGCATGACCCACCGCACCTGGGCCAAAGACAATAATTTAGATCAGGTTCTAAAAACAAGATAATGAATGCATGAAACAGACCATGGAAGCACTAAGACCTTCTTTTGATCCTGTTTTATGTATAGAGGGCCTGCAGCCCAGAGGGCATCTTCTAGTTTTAGGAATAAACAGTGGGAAGGTTTTCCACTTTGTGGCACATCTGTCTTGCAGGTCACAAGCAGAGCGATTTGCAATAGCCTTTAGGGAGCCAAGGTAGCTCCTACCAAAGAAGAGGGGCAAGAAGGAATGAGGGGGAGGAACAGAAATAAAGGTTCCCCAGAAATGCCAGAAAGGGCCTGGCCTCCCAACTTGGACATCTCTGGGCCAGAGGTGAGGGCGCAGACTTGATCGTGAATAATGGGGATGGGATTTGTTACCAGCCACAGGTCCTCTGGGCCTTCTGGCCTTACTGAGGAAATTCCACAGAGCCAGGCCATTGGATTCAGCCCCACAGGTCCTCCCTTGGTCCACCTCACCCTCACCACCCTCAAGGGCTGGGATTGTTTGGCTTGGGGAATCACATTTAGCCTGTGGGTTTTACACATCTCTGCCAGGTATTTGGATCTGCCTGTGCCTAAGATTATTTTTTATGATTCAAGTTCATGGCAAAAAGGCGTAACAGCTCTAATTCTTCTGTCCCAGATTTCACTGTGATCTCATCGAAAGAATCAACCTTTAATGTGCAGTTTAAAATGCCCTTTTACCTCAGCTGCAGCTTCTGCCTTTTTGCAGAATCAATGATCTTGAATTTGTATTTATTAATTTACAAATTCCACTATTTTCAAATTGTAGAACTTTTTCCAAAGAATTACTTATGTTGTCTTTTTGAGGAAAACATTCAGTTGAGCCACAAAGCCCTGATGTTGTACTATATAGCGATGGGATCAGGTACAAGGAGACAAGAGTTGAGAAGCAAGAGAGTCCTGGGTTCTGTCACTTCTAGCCAATGCAGGGCAACTCAATCTCTTTAAGCCTTACATACCTCATATTTAAGGTAGGGAATAATTCCCCATATGTTGTGGGGAGGAGTAAATGAAATAATCTGTGTTAGGACACAGTACCTGGCATATGGTGCCCAATATATTAAAAAGAATTGTTGTTGCTGTGTTTATTACAATTATTAGGCAGTGCAAATGCACTGAGAAGGTATATGAATTCACACCAATTAAAGAATCAGTTAATCTAGTGTGACAAAAATTCAAACCACATATTTACTTTATTTTTCTATAATGATGCCTTCCTGTCCAGCTAGCCTTGAACAGACTAGGCCTGGGAAGGAGGATGGCCTACACTCTATTCCACTGCATTTCCTAGAGGTCAGATTTTACACTATAGTCAATGCCCCTGTCAGATTAGGAGCTGTCTATCCCCAAGGCATAGCAGGTGGGGCTGGCTACCTCAGGACCCCAAGGCAGTTGGCTTTTGGACAGTGGCCCTGCTACTCAAAACAAAGCAAATAAGCCCACCCACCCCGTGCCAGTGTCACGTACACACAGGGCTGCCAGCTGCCCTTCATTCATTCCTTGTGAATCCCCAACAGTCACTGGTGACAGCTGAAAGGGGAGCTCCTGGGAAGTGCTTAGCAGCACCATGTGGGCTTGACCTAGCAAGTGTTGAACAAGAAACAATTTCTTGTCTGCATGGCCCTCCCTGGCATTCCCAGTTCCTGAACCAACCCTACCCCCAACTCCGTTTCTCTCCCCTCTGCTTTGGAAGCAGCACCCATGCCTACTCTGGACCTCGCCTCAGACCTGGAAAGTTTAAACTCCACTGTGCCCCATTCTCACCTGTCTTCCCACAACTGCCAGCCCACCATTTCTCTCACTTTTTAACCCCATTTTGGCTTCATTTTCTTTGCTCTCCATTCTGGACCCTAATACCAGTCTGTCCAAAGACTCACCAACACACTGATCTTCATCTTCCCCATCCAGCCACGCCTGCCAAACACAGCCATTCCTCCACACTGACTTTCTTGGAGGCACCTGTTGCCTTCATTGCTAGAGCCAAAGTTTACTCTCAGTCAGTCCCCTGCACCTCTTCAAAACCTCTGCCACCGTGGCCCCTCCCTCCTTTCAAAGAGCAGGAGGGACAGGGAACCATAGAGGAAGCAGTTCATAGATAAGCAGCAAGTGTGGGTGCTGCAGTCACTCAGGAACAGCCCCCAGGGCACCCACCATGTGGGGCAGCACAGGCAGCCTGGTGCCCAGTGAATGGAGCCCAGCAGGAGGAACCTGATGAGCAGCACCCACAGGGACAGGGAGGGACCAGAGCCTTCTAGGAAGTTGACAGTGGGCTTCAAGGCTGAGGGGATAAATCTGTACAGTGGATGAACGGCCCCTGCCCTGGCCTGATTGGACATTTGGAGGCAACAGATACATCAGAAATGGCTTTCAAAGCCTAGTCTAGAGGAGCTCGCCTCTGCATATGCCCACCCCACCTCCAAGCTGAACAGTTCACCCTGCAGGATGTCTGCTGCTATAGAGAAGAGAGACTATAAGAGGGGACAAGAGCCAGGGAGCTGCTCTAGACCAGACTCCAAGGGCCAAGTTGTACGAAGTCCATTGGCAAAGGACTTGAGAGTTAGGAGGGACATTTTGTCAAATAGGGGTCCCTCGATACCTGTTGGATCCTAGGTTTGGGTTATTCATATCTACAGTAACTCTAAGTTTTCTCCTGTGCAGTAGGCAGGAGGGAAGACCCTTTGGAAACAGCACCCTGCTTTGCTTTCGGGAAATCACATCATCTCTACTCAGTCCATGAGGTTTGCATGGGTTTGACCATACCACACCTGCATAGACTTGGACAGTCATTGAAGTCCCTTGGCCTCAATGGAATGGATGTGTGACCCAAGATGGTCCAGGGAGTGTCAGCCTCAGGGCTTTTGGGAAAGAGGCACCACAGTTTTGGTTTTCTTGTTTTTGTTTTTTCTTTGAGAAGGAGTTTTGCTCTGTCACCCAGGCTGGAGGGCAGTGGTGCTGGGATTACAAGCATGAGCCACTGCACCCGGCCGTACCACAGTTTTTTATTAAAACTGCTATGTCAGTAAAAACACCTGGGCTGCTGGCAGCCATCTTTGTCACATGACATGATCCTACTAGAGAAGGAAGCTAGCATAGGAAAGTAGAGCTGAGAGATGAGGAGGGACCAATTTCTGATAGCATTGTTTTGAGCATCTGAATTCTGTACCTTACCCCTGGACTTTTAGTTTCATGAGACAATAAGTTCCCCCTTTTGTTTGTTTAAATCAATTTCAATTGTCCATCACAAGTAATGAAGAGTCTTGACCAAGATAACACCTTTGATTATGCCACCCGCCCGCCAAAAAATGTCTGGTGGTTCCCCATTGTCCCCACACCCTTGCCCTGTCTCCTCTTCATCTTTCAAAATCTGTTTCTAGTGCTATCTTCATTAGGATGTCACCTTCCCTATGGCTAACCAAACTTGAGCTTATCTTTATCTGAAGCCCATATTATTTTTATCTCTTTTATGGTATCCAACATGTTCTGATAAGTGGAGTAGTGATTTGTGTATGGGTCTTACCCCATCTACTTATTTGAAAGCCGCTTGAGTGTAAAAATTTTCCTACCAAATCCTAGTAGAAGTGTGGTGACTAGGCTACAAATATACATGTAGTCAGGTAAAACTACATCAAAAACACAGGTCTCCTGGCTCCCATTCCAGTGTTTCTCCCAGTATGTGACTCTTACTGAGGAAAGGTCTGAGTAGTGTGGACAAGTTACAAAGCAGGGTTCTCAAAGTGCGATATCCCCTGACCAGCAACATCAGCATCACCTGGGAGCCTGTGAGTCATGCAGATTCTCAGCCTTCACCTCAGACCTCCCGAATCAAATTCTGGGTGTGGGCCCAGCAAGCTGTGTTTTAACAAGCCCTCCAAGTAACCCTGACATGTGCTCCAGTCTGAGAACCACTGCTGAGATTTCAGTTGACATTTAAAATAATATATTTCACTTTTTGAAATGTTTAACTACTTCGTGATTTACAGATTAAAATGCAGACTATTCATCTTGAGTCTCAAGTAAAATTTGCAAGGCATCATTTGGGTAATTAGTTTTCTTCTACTTCACAGTAGATATAGAAATTCTTAAGTCTTTCTGAATGTATACACGGTTGTTTTAGGATTGGGATTCTCAAACTAAAGGTGAGAGAACTGACAAAAAAAATCTATTTAATTTTTTAAAGAGCATCCATATAGTGTTCATTCTGGGCAGAATATTGATGGACAAAGGAAGGAACTGTTTGCCTTTCAAACCCAGTAGGGACCAGAAAGGGAGGAATGGAGTGTCTTTACCAGCTCAGAGATCTGGGGCACTTATAAAAGTACTTTTAAGGAGAAAGGATTGGATCAAACGGAAAAGGTTGTTTGACATCAGATTTAGATGTTTCCTTTTTTATTTGCCCTAATTCAAAAAAAAAAAAAAAAAAAGTGACCTTATGAGCTGTCTAGTTGTGAGTTTTTATACCACCCTTCCTTCTTTTATCTTTTTTTTTTAAAGAAAATATCTGGAAAAATCAGTGCTGGGAGAATTTTTCTGTCATGTGTTTCACGTGAGATCATTGAAAATACACACTTTCCACTTCATATGCTTTTTCTTTCAAAGCCATTTTCTTTTTTTCAAACAACTTCACTTTTGAGAATGTCAATTAGATTCATTTGGCCATTTTCAGAGGCTTCGAAGTATTTTTTTTTTAATTGCCAACCCCACCCCCAGTTCTTCCAAATTAATAGGATTTAGCATTTGGAATGGAGTTCAATACAGAAAAAGTGGTGATCACTGGGCAACTTTTTCTCTGAAAAAGGCAGAAGTACTTCAAGTCTGAGACCTCCGGGTCTCTGGGCTTCTCTCTTTGAGAGCTATTTTCCTCCCCTGAAAAGGTTAAGATTTCCTAAGTAATGTGCAAGGAGGCCTACTCACATGTAACCTGAATTTACCAGTCTGACAAGATCACTGGCCTAATGGCCCTGTTAATGTAGGACCTCCAGCCCCTTCCTCCCACTCCCAAATATTTCAGGGGGCTCCCAAGGGTGTCTCACATAGGCTCATGATCAAATCTGCTTTCTCTGGGCACTGTTCTGAAGGGGCACCACTGCTCCTACCCCTCCCCAACCTGTGACTTCTTCACTATTTCTCACGTGCACCCCAGTCCCCTGCCAGCTTTTGCTATCCCATGCTGCTGCCAGAGCTGTGGAAATGGACTTTTTAAATCTTTTCCCCTTTGCATTTTATTGGTGAAGTCTCAAAGCAGTGGGTCCTGTGTTGCAAGGATTTATGGAGTTTTGAGTGAATTGGCGTCTTGGCACCTGCTGTCTATTAGAATCCAGAGAGGTGCCCTTACAGCCCAACTTGGGACAGATTCAAATAGTATCATCAGCTATACTCAAAATTATTGCTCCCTTCTGTTACTCAACTAATTGTTTGCCACCTTGTCATTGTATCTGTTTCTCCCAGAAGGTTCCTCAGAATCCCCAACAAATAGACTTTTTTAGGTCCTGTCCCACCAACCCATCAAGCAAGGCCAAGCAAGCCTGCTCCTCGGCAATAAACAACCTGAGGTCTCCTAAACCGGTGCGGCTCAAATTTGGCTGCAGATTTGAATGACCTGTGGAGCTTTAAAAATCACTGATGCCTGGACTTTACTGCCAGAATTTCAGATTCAATGAGTTTTTGGGTATGGCCTGGGCATACCCAAAAGAGATTAAGAGCTCCACAGATGACTCTAATGTGAGACCAACTTGGAGAACCACTGCCTTAAGTATATGTCCTCTCATTTATCACAGCCACCCCATTAGGTGGCCACTGTTTATTACCCAATCTCCAGAAATTGAAGCCCAAAGAGATGGAGTTACCTTTCTTAGGGTCACACAACCTAGTAAGTAGAGAAATATATCACCTAGAATTCTTGTTCGACTGCATAGAATAAAAACCCAAGTAAGAGTCTTCAGCAAGATGTTTGTTTCTCTCATATAGGAGAAATCTGGCGGAGGCTGTTCAAAACTAGTAGGGTGACTGATTACACAGTCATCAGGGACCCAGGTTCTTTCTGTCTTTCTGATACAATGCCCTACAGACAGCTTCCATCCTCAAGTTTGCTTGTGATTTGTGGTGGCTACTGGAGCCCTCAACTTTACTTCCATGTTCTGGGTAGGAAGGGCAAAAATGTTGTCTTCAGCTTAGACAACCCTCTGTAAAGTCTTCCAGAAGCCCCAACAACAACTTTAATTGACATTCCATTAGCTTCCCAGGTTAGGGTGGGCAAGGTAGGTTGGGAAATATGTCCATTTTAGAGTTCATTAGAGGGGAGAAGGGCAGCATGGTTATTAGCTAACCAGCAGTCTTTGCCCCATTGAGCCCAGTTGTTAACTCAGATCTGACTCTGTCCAGGCTCTTCAAAATCAGTTACTAGGATTTAGTGAGACAAATTAACATTTTAAAATAGCAGCTTGTAGAAAGCGTATTCGGGGATCATGCTCTTGGTTTCGTATTTGCTCTGTGCAGTGCCCTGAAAAGTTTAGTCTGGTTCACTTTTAATGATCAAAATATTTTCAGACCTGCAACTTTAACTATTAAAAGGAATCTCAATTTCCAAAGAAAATATTAAGATAAGAGTTTTGGCATCAGTTCTGGAGAGCTTAATCTGGCTCCTTGCTATATCTGTAGCTCCTTCTAAGGAGATCCCCCCGCCCCACCAACTGTCATTATTTTTTATAATATAGTGGTAGCATTGGCTAAATGTCCATTGAGTCCATCCATAGGTAGCGGCAGGGTGAGGATTAACAACTGGACATGATATCAAGGGAGCTAGAGAGGAGCAGACATTGTTGGCAACTGTAGGCTCTGACTCTGACAAACAGCGTCAGTAAGAGGCCCTGCCCAATTTGGTAATATGTGTTAAAATGTAAGATGGTCATACGCTTTAACCTAGCCATCTTTTTAGCAATCTCTCCTACAAAACCATGTACACAACACAGATATATCCAAACCAGGCTGTGTATAATAGTGCCCAAATGGAAAAACTCCCATGTCTCTCAGTGGAGACTTGCTTAAACTATGATACATTTGAACAGTGGATCACTAATAGCCATTAGAAAGATGGGAGATCTCTACTTAATGATATAGAATTTAAAGATATATTGAAATGTAAAAAGCCAAGTTACAAACTATATTTTGTTTGAATTCATTTTTATTATGTATTTATAATATATGCACACATTGTTAAATGCTTAGAAGCTGGGTGCAGTGGTGCATGCCTACAGTCCCAGCTACTCAGGAGACTGCAGTAGGAGGATCACCTGAGGCCTGGAGTTCAAGGCTGGTTGTGTGCCTATGATCACACCTGTGAATAGCCACAGCACTCTAGCATGGGCAACATAGTGAGACCCCATCTCTAAAAAATAATAAAATGCCTAGAAAAACTCTGAAGACATAGTCACAAGCCTATTGAATTTATCAACTGTGGGTTTAATTAGGGAGCACTTTTTCTTTCTACATAATTTTTTTCTATACAGTTTTACTTTTGCACATCCAACATGTATTACTTTGGTAATCAGAAAGAATCATATAGTCATGCATCACTTAATAATGGGGATACAGGCAGGCTGCCCACCCTAACCTGGGCAGCTAATGGAATGTCAATTAAAGTTGTTGGGGCTTCTGGAAGACTTTACAGAGGGTTGTCTCAGCTGAAGACAAGGCGGTGGTTCACGCCTGTAATCCCAGCATTTTGGGAGGCCGAGTCAGGTGGATCACGAGGTCAGGAGATCGAGACCATCCTGGCTAATACAGTGAAACCCCATCTCTACTAAAAATACAAAAAATTAGCTGGGCGAGGTGGCGGGTGCCTGTAGTCCCAGCTATTCGGGAGGCTGAGGCAGGAGAATGGCGTGAACCTGGGAGGCAGAGCTTGCAGTGAGCTGAGATCGTGCCACTGCACTCCAGCCTGGGCGACAGAGTGAGATTCCGTCTCAAAAAAAAAAAATTAATTAATTAATTAATGGAACGCATTCTGAGAAATGCGTCCTCAGGCAATTTCATCATTGTACAAACATCATAGCATGTTCTTAGACAAACCTTGATGGTATAGCCTGCTATACACCTAGGCTATATGTTGTGGCCCGTTGTTCCTAGGCAGAAACCTGTATAGCATGTTACTGTACTGAATACTGTAGCCAATTATAACACAAAGGTAAGTGTTTGTGAATCTAAACATAGACAAGGTAATGTGTTGGACGGCGATGTTATAATGGCTATGGCATCACTAGGTGACAGGGATTTTTTAGCTCCATTATGATCTCATGGGACTACCATTGTGTATACACTTCATTGTTGACCAAAACGTCGTTATGCAGCGCATGACTATATAAGATAAAATACTAATGTAGTCCCGCACCATCACTTATGGATCCTACCAACCAGCGACTGAGGGGTTGTGTGCACTGGCGTCTGCATGTGAAATAGGCTGTGGTAGGTATGGACATTGTTGGAACTGCATCAAGAGGAAGAAGGCCTTGAGAGCCTGGCAAGCAAGCAGTTGAATGTCCTAGGTAGGCCAGCACAATGTCAGTCAGGCTTTCAGGCAAGTCAGTCACGATACCTGGAAACCCTCACAGACAGGATGTCCCAGTTGCCTGTATCACCTGCTGCCGTTCCAAGGAAATCTGTGGCCCCTCTACAGCTTCTGCTGGGTTGGGAGCTCCAGGGTTCTTCTGGCACGGGAGTGGTTGCATTCTGAGCCACAGGATTGTGTCACAAGTAAAAAGACCAAGGAAAGCTGATGAACAGACCCTGGCCATGTTTCTCAGGAATTTGAATGGGGAAGCCTAGTGATAATTAGCCAGTTGGAAGAGAGAAACGGGGAGAAAAGAGAAGCGCCCCCGGAAGAGTTGGAAAGAGTTGTTAAGTCACTAGACTGAAGCCATGTGCTCAACTCCTGCTGCTGAGTCCTCTGGCCTCCTTTAACCCTAAACACATTTCACTTTTGCCTCCCAGCAACTTGGCCATGCTGCACTCCCAATCCTGGCACCTCGTGACTCTTCTTCCCCTAGGTTCCCGGGAGGCCTGGCTGCACAGACAAGAGCCTGTCCTCCTCGTTTCCCTGTGTCAACTTAAGCCACCTCCATCCCCTTCCATGTGGAAAGCTGAGTGATGTCTGCTCTTTCCTAAAATGGGCACACATGGAGGCTACCTAATTCCAGGCCATTCTGATTGACTTAGCCAAAGTGCTTTCTCTAGAAGAAACCTAACATGGATGTTCCAACGTAAAAGTTGTCAAAGTGGAATTGCCGTGTTTCAAGACTCTCAAACCTGGGCCCAAAAGTAGTCGGCTGCTCCTGGTGGCGTCCGTGGAACCCCTAGGGGGTCTGTGGAGCATATCTGAAAATCGACAGCTGTAGATCCCGATTGGGTGACACCCTCAGCGTCTCCCTGGAACGCACCATCTCCTTTGCTGATTTCCAAGAATCACATACATGCACACCATATCCAGTTCCACTGTCACCAGCTGTAGGATTCAAGCAGCCAGTTTAGCTGGCTGCTGACTCCTCACCAAGCTCTCTGCATCTGCAAGAATGAGGGTAATTAAGGTGCCTTGCATGCATGTGCCCCAGATCCCAAGGTCTTCTCTAGAAAGAGAACTTGGGCAGACACTTTGATGCAATAATAAAGTCCTAGGCCAGGGGTTCTCCAAAGATGCTGTAGTCTCCTGATCAGCAGCCTCAGCATAACCTGAGAGGTGGTCAGAGAGGTATAGTCTCAACTCCACCTCAGACCTAACAAGTTAGAAACTGGGGACAGGCCTGCCATTTCTCTTGCTGATTCTCATGAGCTCACCTGGGATTTGCCTTTCAGATCTGTCTCCTGGCCCAACCTTCTATAAACTCATTGCAGGCTGCAAACACACACTGAAAAGCTACATAATGAAATCTCTGAGCCCTTGGGAGATGAGACAGTGAAGTTTCCTTCCTCTAATACAAAGGGCAGCCCAAGAAAGAGTAGAGGCCACCTCTTCCACATCTGCCCAGAGCACAGCTTGGTCTCAACACACCGTGTGCTCTAGAGAACACAGCTCCATTTTTATACCTTGAGGGACTCACCTCTAAGATACTTTCAGAGAACTGAGCAAAAATCATAGCCTCCTTTCCAAGAACTAAAGGTCATGCAATAGCATATAGGCAAGAGGCAGAGGGATGGGATTCCTTCTGTTTCCCCATGAGAGTGTGGCCTGGCAAAGTTCAGCTTACACAAATGGTATGCTTTCCAAATCTTACCACTTTTGGGAAAATACACACACACACAATTCTCTCATTAAATGTAGATACTCGGCCAGGTATGGTGGCTCACGCCTGTAATCCCAACACTTTGAGAGGCTGAGGCAGGCAGATCACTTGAGGTCAGGAGTTCAAGACCAGCCTGCCCAACATGGTGAAACCCCGTATCAGAAATAGAAAATTAGCCAGGTGTGGTGGTGGGTGCCTGTAATCCCAGCTACTCAGGAGGCTGAGGCAGGAGAATCGCTTGAACCCAGGAGGCAGAGGTTGCAGTGAGCCAAGATCGCACCATTGCACTTGGGCCTAGGCAAAAAGAGTGAAACTCCATCTCAAAAAAATTTTTTAAATAAAAATGAAATGTAGTGACCCTTGGTTACCTTCCATCTGGGTTTTAACATTACTTATGTACAAGAAATATAGATCTTAGAGAACTGATACCCTCACACAGTTTTGGCGGGGACAGAGATGAAAAGAGCACGCTGATGTTACCTAATATTATAGAGTGTCGAGACCAGCTCGGTCGGGGAGACCCTAACCCAGTGGCGCTAGAGGAGTTAAAGACACACACACAGAAATATAGAGGTGTGAAGTGGGGAATCAGGGGTCTCACAGCCTTCAGAGCTGAGAGCCCCAATAGAGATTTACCCACGTATTTATTAACAGCAAACCAGTCATTAGCATTGTTTCTATAGATATTAAATTAACTAAAAGTATCCCTTATGGGAAACAAAGGGATGGGCCGAATTAAAGGAATAGGTTGGGCTAGTTAACTGCAGCAGGAGCATGTCCTTAAGGCACAGATCGCTCACGCTATTGTTTGTGGCTTAAGAATGCCTTTAAGCAGTTTTCCGCCCTGGGCGGGCCAGGTGTTCCTTGCCCTCATTCCAGTAAACCCACAACCTTCCAGCGTCATGGTGGCATTATGGCCATCATGAACATGTCACAGTGCTGCAGAGATTTTGTTTATGGCCAGTTTTGGGGCCAGTTTATGGCCAGATTTGGGGGGCTTGTTCCCAACAATAGAGGGTCTTTCTGAGATATGTGCCTGTCTCACACAAAATGTATTTACTCTGCCACATTACGATTCAGCTCTTTTATGATAAGACTAGTAATATTGATACTAAATATTATTTTTGAGTTCCTACCCTATGCTCTATACCATTCTAAGCACTTTATTTTTTACATGGATTGCCTCTGTTAAATGTCACCATAACTCCAGATAACCTCTTCTGATAGATGGGAAAACCAAAGCACAGATTGGTTTATAAAATTGCTCACACAGCTAGCATCAGAGAGACCTGGGATGTCTCATCATTTATGTTCTTGTATCACAGAGGGCCCTTGTGAGCCTCTCAGTTGCCCAATCCTAACACTGGTCAATTGGAATCTACTCCCCAATGTTCCAAGGAATGGATGTCATGAACCATGGCAGGTGGCATGGATGCTGGGATCCAGAGTGGTCCAGGTGAGGCCCCAGCCATACGCAGTGTGGCCTCAGACTTTGCCTCCTTATAGGTTATGATGTCGGGGCTGCCATCTTTCACCAAATAGGAAAATGTTTGATCAAGTCTTTTTATAATTACAAATTCTTGTTCTCACCTGGAAAACAGACACAGAGGAGCAAGCATTATTGATTATTTGACTATTGGTTTTTCTCTCCTTATCTTTATCTATAAAGTTGAACTTTTAAAATTGGGGTAGAAAGTAATTATTCCTCCTTTAATTCACTCTGTTTTTAATTTGGTTCTCTCAGATTTTGGCTGCACCCATGGTCAAGGCAGCCAGGTCAAGGGGTTGAAGACACCAGAAAATGCATTATTTGCTGTAACACAAGAAGTTTGTCATTCTCTCGGGTCATCTTAGGAGAGTCTTCCCCATGGGTTGTGTGTAAAAAAAAGGCTGGCTCCAAAAGCACTAGCTGCCCTAGCTCTTGGCAAATCAGAGAACTCACACAATAATAGCAGCTGCCATGCACTGAGCCCTGAGGCGCTGGGCGCTGAACCAAGCATTTGACAATCAATACTCCAAAATCACTAAGAATTGACCACATGCCAGGCATTCCAATGCTTCCTGACAATTGCATTTAACAATTAATACTCCAAAATCACTGATAATTTACCACATGGCAGGCATGCCAATGCCTCCTGACAATTGTCTGGCATGAGCGCTCACCTTTCATTTGAGGAAACTAGATACAGAGAGGTTAAATAAGTCACACTTGGCAGGGGGAGCTGAGGGTGAGGCCAGAGATGACAGGGTGGTCATGGAAGCCAGGGTGTGGGGCGGGAGGTGGCAAGTGGGTCTAGGCTGCTTGGTGAGGCCCAGGTAGCGGAGGAAGGAATAAGGCCATGAGGGGACTGAGAAGCCAGAGAACAAGAAGGCCGGATGTTCTCAGTGAGGTGGAAAGCAGATTTGGTGGCAGGAGGGACTAGGAGAGGCAAGAAGAAGGCATAAAAGGAGGGCTAAGCTCTGGAGAAGGTTGACCTCCTCTAGGAGATCCTGCACTTTCACCTCAGTGGAAATAATAATCACCCGCTTCCCGTTTCTGATACCCAGGGTATTACCCACCAACATCATGCTGGAAGGAATAGGGAATATGGTCTAAGCCCCAACAGTACTTCTTCCAAGGCCATTCATGTACCCACAGAAGATGGGAAGAGTGTATAAAATGGTCCTGTTTTGAGTTATCCAGTCTAACCCCTGATATGGAGTCCATGGGGGAGGCTTGGAGTGTGTGTGGCCTCTCCCCCTATTCCAGGGGCTTCTCCTCTCCAGGTGCTCACACTTACCAAGCCTGGGTTCTCAGCCCTTGATTCTCAAGGCCACCAGCACCATCTTCCTTCTCCTCTAGCAGGGTTTATCAGAGGAACCGCTTCTGTTGACTTCCTGTGTTTTTCCCTGGTCCCCTCAGACCCACCTCCTTTAATTCTCACTCCTTCTTCCTCCTGAGTAGGCTCTCCATCCTTGGCTGCATCTGGAACCCTGAATGCAGCCTGCTGTGGATCTTGCAATGGTTAGGGAGAGGAGGAGAGTGGCCTTGGGGTGGCATTTGCAGACATAACCAGGTTCATAATCCTGTGGGTATTTCCTGTGCTTCTTAAGGAAGGGGCTTCCTCACTATCCCAGATAGATGAAGAGGGAAGGGGGAGGGAGAAAAACCCATTCTGACATGTAAGAACCGCTCCGTGTGCTGGGCACTGTGCTAAGGGGTTTACATGCATGACTTGAATTTCCTGCCCAGTGATTGGTAAAGTTCAGATTCAGACCCAGGCCCTTTGGCTTTCTAATGCAGGGCTCTCACCCCACTGCAGCCCCTCTGCGGAAATGAGAAGGAGATGACAGAGCAGTAAGTGTGGTGGGAGGGCCCGTGGGTGCAATTCATGGCTATTCTAGCTGTGGCCAGAGAAGCTGTCCAGTGTGGGGTCAAGCCCAGGGGTGGACAGAGTTAGAGGCCTAAGCTAGATGTCGGTTGGGGAGGTAGGATATAAGAAAGAAGGGAAGAGGAGAGAGTAGAGGGAGTGGAGATGCCGTGGGTGGTTTGCTTGGAAATTATTCATGGATCAGCACTTCCAGAAGGAAAATGCCCCATCAATCCTATCTCAGTGACAGTATTGTTTCCTCCAGATCATAAGCCCGGGCTCTGGCACAGCTTCCCCTATGTGAATAGAGGGAAGCGAAGGGCTAAAGACAGACCTGGCCTGGCAGCTGCTCTGCATTTCCCTTCCACAGAACAAGACACTGAGAATGCCTGGCTTGCGGTTCTCCCAACACTGCTCCACTCAGCTGGTGTGAGTGGTCCTGGAACTTTCCTGGTGTTACAAATGGGTCCTTTGTTTAAGACTCAAAACAGGAGCACTCAACTGGTGATGATTTTGTCCCCCAGGGAACATTTGGCAATGTCTGGAAATACGCTGGCATCCAGTGGGTGCAGTCTGGGGAGCTGCTAAACATCCTGCAATGCACAGGACAGGCCCCTGCGACGAGGTAGTATCTGGATCTAAATGGGGTGGGAGGAGGGGAGAGAGAGGTTTTCCCATCCTGTTTGATTCCCACAGGCTTCCTGGTACTCTGTCCTGAAGGGCTCTGTCCTGAAGGACTAGGGGGATGTGCCTAATGGTAACCATGGCCCAAAGCAGAAGTGGAATCGTGGCCTTGTGAATGGCCGCCTCTGTCCTCACCTGGTGAGTGGGGCTCCTGCAGGTATTTTATATGTTTCCAGTCTGCCTTCAGTTTTTCTGGAGCACAGAGAGTGACTGGAAAGAGTCCTGTGCCCATCAGTCTGTGCAAATCCCATCATCACAGGGAGAGGGTTAGGGTATTTAGGGTGGAATTTCCTGACAGTGGAGGCAAGGGAACCGAAGAGGGGGTGAGTGGAGAAGCTGTGCTCCTTCAGCTGCCCAAGGGGAAAAGGCATAACTTGGAAACCCAAGAGAATCAACTAAAGGACAATTCAGCAGATACATTCTTCGGGACAGTAAACCAAGCTCCTGTTTGTTCCAAGACAATGTGAAAACCACAACATTTCCATCAAGTTAAAAAACAAAAAACTTTCCTGGCACAGCTAGTCATGTGAATAGCTCCAACCCGAACACCAGAACATTGTGGTGGCACCTGCCTGTGTCTGCAGCCCTCTCTGCCTGGCCCCAGGCCTCCAGCAAGAAGGCCGGGCAGGGCTGAGCCTACAGCGCTTCATGAGGACTAAGAGCTGGATGGAGAAGGGACTTTTTCCCTCAAGTGGGTGGCTTTCCAAGGGTTGGACTCGCACTGTTGCCTCTTGCGCCCTGCCTGGTGGCAGCGCCATCTGGAGTAGTGGCAAGGTCTCCAGGACAGAAACGTAGAAAGAGAAAATACTTTCTTTGTGGTTCATCTCTCTGCTCCTCTGCAGTACAGCTTGCATGTCACCTGCTCTGTGTGGCTGCCTTGGGCGCCTGGAGTGTTTGCAGTGCCCTGCGTCACTGCATATCTAGGCTTTGTGGCTATTCATTCCTGGACCTGCTCGCCACACCACACAAGGCAGTTTTGAAAAAGGACTGAGGTTGCTGAAATGTAAATGGAAGACGTCTGGTTCTCTCTGTATTCCACATTGGGAAACATATGGTCTGAATTAAGACATTTGAGTTGGTTTTCAAAATGAGCTGCTCTGGGTGAGAATGTTGATTGGATCCTGCATCCAGGAAACCAACTGGAGAAGACATTTTAGACACCACTGGGGAAATGTGATTAGGGTCTAAGTATTAGATTATACTATGGTTTGAATGTTTTTGTCTCCCCTAAAATTGATGTTGAAACATAACCCCCAATGCAACAGTAGTAAGAGATGTGGCCTTTAGGAGGTGGTTGAGTCATGAATGGGAGTAGGTGCCCCTATAAAAGAGTCTGATGGAGAGAGTTTATCCTTTTTGCCCTTCAACCTTCTGCCGTGTTAGGATGCAGCGTTCCACCCCTCCAGAGGACTCACTGTTCAAGGTGCCATCTTGAAAGCAGACAGCAGCCCTCACCAGACACAAACCTGCTGGCATCTTGATTTCGGACTTCCAAGCCTCCAGAGCTATGAGAAAATAAATGTTTGTTCTTCATAAATTACCCAGTCTCAGGTATTTTGTTATAGCAGCACAAATGAACCAAGATAGACGATATTAAGAAAACTGACCTGACACGGTGGCTCACGCCTGTAATCCCAGCACTCTGGGAGGCCGAGGCAGGCGGGTCACCTGAGGTCAGAAGTTCCAGACCAGCCTGGCCCACATGGTGAAACCCCGTCTCTACTAAAAATACAAAAAATTAGCTGGGCGTGGTGGCACACACCTGTAGTCCTGGCTTCTCAGCAGGCTGAGACAGGAGAGTTACTTGAACCCAGGAGGCGGAGGTTGCAGTGAGGCGAGATCGCACCATTGCACTTCAGCCTGGGTGACAGAGTGAGACTCTGTCTCAAAAAAAAAAAAAAAAAGAAAATTGTGGTTAATTTTGTTAGGAGTGATAACAGTATTTTAGTGAAGTAGGGAAGTATGCTTATTTTTTAGAGGTGCAATTGAAGTATTTGGGGGTAAATTGTCATGATAATGATAGTTTACTTTAATATTTATTTATTTATTTAGAGTCGGAGTCCTGCTCTGTTGCCCAGGATGGAGTGCAGTGGCATGATCTCAGCTCACTGCAGCCTCTGCCTCCCAGGTTCAAGCAATTCTCCTGCCTCAGCCTCCCAAGTAGCTGAGATTACAGGTGTGCACCACCAAGCCTGGCTAATTGTTTTGCATTTTTGTAGAGCCGGGGCTTCACCATGTTGGCAAGGCTGGTCTTGAACGCCTAACCTCAAGTAATATACCCACCTTAGCCTTGAAAGTGCTGGGATTACAGGCGTGAGCCTGTATTTTAAAATACAACCTCTCCAAAGAATATTATACTGTCCTCCTTACTCTTCCTGTATGCTGAAAATGTTCACAATGAAAAGTAAAAACAAAACCCAAAGACCCTAGAAATCCTCAGTTTCTTTATCTGAAAAAGAAAATGCTGCCCTGACTTTGAGGTAAAGGCAGAGCAAGTCTGACATGGGGAAAGACCACCTCTCTTCCGTGAGGGCTGGAGCCTGTACCATTACTGTTCCCACCTTCCTGACCTTCGGTGCTGGACACATCTCTGAAAATAAATGGAGAATTCGTTGCCCTGCAAAGAAACCATCACAGATCATTCATCCATTCATTTATTCCGCTACTTGTTTATCCAGTCATTCAACAAACACTGATTGAGGATCTATAGCTTGCCAGTGTCTGTGCTGGGAGCTGGGAACAAAATGATAAGAGAAAACAAGCACAGCCCCTGCCCCTGTGGAGCTTAAAATCTTGTGGAGTAAGCAGGTGTTAAAGAACTGCAAAGATAAATGCAGAAGTTACAACCAAAGAAAATGAGTAACATTATAAAAGAGAATATGAGAGAGAGGAAAATGACGAAGCCAAGAAGATCTAGGAAGCTGAGTGTGACAGGAGGAGAGAAGGGAGGTGCAGAGGCCCTGTGGCCGAAGGCAGCAAGGCAGCACTGAGGGCTAGAGTCTGGTGTGACTACAGTGAAGGGGAAATGGGAGTGGCTAGAACTGGGGAAAGAGGGGGAGGTAGAGGCAGGGATGCCTGGTCCATGGGCTACTTCCCGCTTTTCTCTCCCGGAGTATGGAGATGAACCTGAAATTTGTCTTCTTCCCTCACTGACTTGCCCCCACCCCAGCTTTTCACCACTGTGCTCGGCCTTCTGAGTCTCAGATGCACCCTCCACCTGACCCTTACCAAGTTAAACACTCTGTGGCCTTCACCGTGGGGTCACTTCGCCCCTTAGCATGGCAGGTCCCTTCCACTGGCTCTTCTGACCCCTTCCATGCCAAGGGAAAGCTGTGGAACTCTAACCCAGACCTCTCCACCCCACCGAGTCGGGTCTCCATTTGATTCTGGCTGCTCCATGTAAAGATGGCCGCTCCATACAATGGGGTCTTTACCCAGAGTCCCAGCCCAGACAACACGCACAAACCCCTCCACTGGTGGCGTCACCTCAAGACATCCTAGACCGGCGCGGTGGCTCACGCCTGTAATCCCAGCACTTTGGGAAGCCGAGGTGGGTGGATCACGAGGTCAGGAGATTGAGACCATCCTGGCTAACACGGTGAAACACTGTCTCTACTAAAATACAAAAAACTAGCCGGGCGAGGTGATGGGCACCTGTAGACCCAGCTACTCGGGAGGCTGAGGCAGGAGAATGGCGTGAGCCTAGGAGGTGGAGCTTGCAGTGAGCGGAGATCATGCTATTGCACTCCAGCCTGGGTGACAGAGCGAGACTCTGTCTCAAAAAAAAAAAGACATCCTCACGCCACTCCACCACATCCCAGGAGGACTTTGGCCAAGGAAGCCACGATACCTGTGTCTCAGCCATTGCTTCTCCTCCTCTGTCCCTCTCCCTTCCATGGTCCATCAAGGGGAAATAGGAGGATTTCTACTTCCCCTTCATGTCTGGAAGAATCTCCTCTTCATGCCATTCCCTTCCCTAGGCTGCAATCCCCTTGACTGCTAGGGTATCTTCTCTACATTCTAGAAGAACTTTAGGGCTGGGGTCTACTAGGCTTGGCACTAGCCATCACCCTGGATGAAAATATACTGACTTAAGATCCCCCAAGGACAAAGCCTCACTAGAGCAACATGTTCAATCAATAGCAGCTATTGTGATTATTCCCTGGTCTAAAGAAGGTTTTTCCTAGACTCTCTGGAATACTTCCTGTTTGACTCAAGACTCGCCCTCATGTAAGTCTTTGCCTCTGGGGTCCTCAGTTGAATGACACCAGTCCACACCCCCAAACCTTCAGCCTCTAATGATAGAGCCGGGAGATCTCCCCCAGCCCATGTGCCACGTCTGCCTCCTTTCTGCTGCTGAGGTTCACCTGCCCAGCCCCAGCCCCAGCCCCAGCTCTCTGCTCCCCTCTGGTGGAGCCCTGCCGTACTGCCCTGCCTGGCCCCTGGCTGACTTCATGAGCTGGAAGAAGCTTCCAGCAATAGTCACTTGGCCCTATCAGAAAAATGTAAGGGAAGTTAAAGCCCCAAAAAGGTGGGCCTTATCATATAAAATGAAGACCCGCAGAGGTGCTTTCGCCCTAATTTGTTGACAGGATAAAAATAAGGATGGGGTGGGAGAGGAAACTGGTACTTGTGAAGTCCCTGTAATGTGTTAGGCCCTTGCTAAACACTTCATGTATGTTATTTCATGATAGAACTGGAGGCAGGGCCGGGGGCGGTGGCTCACACCTGTAATCCAAGCAGTTTGGGAAGCTGAGGCAGGCGGATCACCCAAGGTCAGGAGTTTGAGACCAGCCTGGCCAACATGATGAAACCCTGTCGCTCCTGAAAATACAAAAATTAGCCGGGCGTGGTGGCACATGCCTGTAGTCCCAGCTACTAAGGAGGCTGAGGGAGGAGAATCGCTTAACCCCAGGAGACAGATGTTGTAGTGAGCTGAGATCGTTCCACGCACTCCAGCCTGTGTGACATATCAAAACTCCACTTCAAAAAAAAAAAAAAGAAAGAATTGTGAGGCAGGCACTTGTGTTTGCAGAGGAGGGAGATGAGAGCTTAAGTGACCTGCCTGAGACAGAATAGAGTAAAAGTGGCAGAGGTGGGATTGAAACACAGGACTGTAGTCTGCTGAATAAAGAGGTGACATAGGCCCAGCATGGTGGCGCACGCCTGTAATCCCAGCCCTTTGGGAGGCTGAGGCGGGCCGATCATTTGAGGTCAGGAGTTCGAGACCAGCCTGGCCAACATGACGAAACCCCTTCTCTACTAAAAAATACAAAAATTAGCCAGGTGTGATGGTGCGTGCCTGTGATCTCAGCTGCTGGAGAGGCTGAGGCACGAGAATTGCTTGAACCCGGGAAGGCAGTGAACTGAGATCACCGCTACTACGCTCCAGCGTGGGTGACCAAGCAAGACTCCATCTCAAAAAAAAAAAAAAAAAAAAAAGAAAAGAAAAAGAGGCAGCATCAAGCAGGGAGATAACAGAGAGGGAGTGAATGTACTCAGCCCCTGTGTTGCTTCCAGATGTCCAAATGGGGAAGGTTAGAGGCCCCATGCGGTGCCTGGCATTCCTGGGAGGGAACTTCTCCAGCCTGTGGTGGGTGTAATGCTCTGAATGTGGCTCCTCCACCCCTGCTACCTCACTCCACCTGCTCAATGTCTGTCAGCCTTGGGACCAGGGTGACCTTTTCAAGGTCAGTGAAAGCCTGGCTTGGGAGCAGATGAAGCGAGTCTTCTGGGAAAGGAAACAGCTCTGAATGCAGCAGTGCCCTCTGTCTGGGCTCTAGACCCTGAGGCACACAGTCCCAAGTCTTCAGTAGAACTATATCTTGTCTCTGATAAACCCAGTCAGCTGATGGATGCTGTACCCCACCCTCACCCCAACCCTTTGGAGGAAGCCACTATTTATACAAAAGCATCATTCACGGCACCAGCTATGGGAGTACACCTTTCACCAGTGCCTCCTCAGCTGTGGAAGCGCCTCATAATACTTTTTAAAAAGCGCTTTGCTCATTTTGTAGGTTAAAATGGCACTTGTACAGTCATTGAATCTGAGTTTTTTTGGTGATTCGTGTTTTGACTCTTAACTACCTATTTTCAGGTGAGAACTGTGTTTGACTAAGCAGATCTGGATTTAAATTCTGGATAGAAGAACCTGAGCAATTTGCTTAACTTCCCAGTACTTCAGTTTCAACATCTGTAACGTGGAAATGATAATAGTTTATAGTTAAAACACTAGCTGTGAGATTTGAGATAAAATACATAAAGCACTTAGACAGTTCCCAGCATATAGTAAATGCTCAATAAATGGTAGCCAGTAGTGCCAGAGTAGATCACTTCTGTCTTAAGTTCTAGCTGTTTCCTTACATATTTATAAGAATTCTGTGGATGTAAACCCATGGTGATTTCTAATGCAAATATGTTTTGCAGTCACTGTTCCCCCTTTCATTTCAGTTTGTTTGTATTTCACTTATAAAAAATTGATACCCTTGTTGTTGATTCCTTTCCTTGGTGTTTTCTTTGATTACTTGAAAGCTGAGAAAATCTCAGCTCCTTACTTTCTATTCTTTGTTTTGAACGACAAAGTGATAGATAAGTGAGAAATGGGTGTATGGAGTTGGGAAAAATGACAAGCTGGTTTTCCCAGCCATGTCATGGGGCCTTGGCTAGCAGGTTTTCCTGTGGTGCTGGGAACATTCTTAGAATATTCTGAGTGACCACATTCCACAAAATGTCTGAGAATTCATCAGCAGACATGCACACCAGCTAATGATAAATGATGAATTCCTCAAATATTTATTAATAATCTGTTATATGAGGTCTTGGGCTTGTCATGGATTCAGAGGCAATTCTGACATAGGTTCTATACTCTAGGACTGGGTAGTAGGGAGGAAGGTGGGATGCTGGAGACCCCCTGTTTGCCCCATGAGATCTCTCTGTGCCCTTCTCTACCTGCTCTGAGCCCCAGGAGGCTGGCCCATGTGGGCAGCATCATGAGGTTTCTCTACCCTGTTTTCTTGGGCTCAGTCAGTGGGAGGCACCCACAGTACATCAGAGGGCAGGAGGAGAGAGAGGCCAGGGTGTTTATTCCCCCAGCTCCCTACCTGCAAGGCTGTCATCTGGCAACCTCTGTGCTTCTTTTTTCAAGGCCACAGCTCCAGTCAGGTGACCCTTTCCTGGTTCTAGTGCCTGCTCCTTCTTGTCCCTAGCCCTCGGAGTAGCTTTGACTTCTAACAGGTCTGGGGTGCTTCGTCATCCTTGTTAATGTCCCTTAATTCTGCCCACACCTTTGTAAATAGTCCCTGTCATTAAACCCTCTCCAGCTCCTCCTCTTGTGTGTGCCTGATTGGTAAAGCATGATTTAAAATAATTGTCAGTGAGGCTGGGGGCTGTGGCTCATGCCTGTAATCCCAGCACTTTGGGAGGCCAAGAAGGGCGGATCACTTGAGGTCAGGAGTTCAAGATCAGCCTGGCCAACATGGTAAAACCCTGTCTCTACTAAAAATACAAAAATTAGTCAGGCAGGGTGGCATGTGCCCATAATCCCAGCTCCTTGGGAGGCTGAGGTGGGAGAATGGCTTGAGCCTGGGAGGCAGAGGTTGCAGTGAGAGGAGATTGCACCATTGCACTCCAGCCTGGGAAACAGTGAGACTCTGTCTAAAAATAATAATAATAATAATAATAATAATAATAAATTGTCAATGAAAGAAGAAAAAAATTGCTACAGAGTGGTGAGCAGTGCTGAGAAAGTGCAGCGGCTGAGACATTTCTTCTACTTGGGCATCAGAGACAACCTGGTAGAGCAGGTAGCACTAGACTCAGACCCCAAGGATGGAACTCAGATGTGAGCACAAGGGTACTCTGGGCAGGAGCAGCTGGACGCCAAGATCAGAGGTGAAGAGGGCAAGTTGGTGTGGGATGGCGGTTCTCAAAGTCTGGTCCCCAGACCAGTGTCCGCAGCATCGTCTGAAGAAATGCAAATTGCGCTGAATCAAAAACTCTGGAGATGGAGCCCAGCAAGCTGCATTTTCCACAAATTCTCCTGGTGGTTCTGTTGCATGCTCCAGTTTGAGAGTCACTGGGGTAGGGACAGCAGTTCAGAGAGTGGAGTGAAATAGGGGAAAATGTTGGAAAGGCATGTGGGCCCAGGGGTTGCAGAGCCCTAAACAGTTGCAGGGTTTGGTCAGGCGCCATGGCTCACGCCTGTAATCCCAGCACTTTGGGAGACCGAGGTAGACGGATCATGAGGTCAGGAGATCGAGACCATCCTGGCTAACACGGTGAAACCCCGTCTCTACTAAAAATACAAAAAATTAGCCGGATGTGGTGGTGGGCACCTGTAGTCCCAGCCACTCGGGAGGCTGAGGCAGGAGAATGGCGTGAACCCAGGAGGCGGAGCTTGCAGTGAGCCGAAATGGTGACACTGCACTCCAGCCTGGGCGACAGAGCAAGACTCCGTCTCAAAAACAAAACACAAACAGTTGCAGGGTTCGGACTGCATTATTGTAGGTGATGAATGCTGTGAAGGGGTGTGTGTGCATGTGAGCATGGGAGTGTGGGTGTTGCCTGAGCAGGGATGCTTCTAAGAGTGCGTGCAGTTGGAGATGGTCAGGGAGACGATCACGGAGGTAACTGTAATTGACAAACAGAGGAGGCCCTAAGGCGGTGCCTCTCAACCTCAGCACTGTGGACATTTTGGGCTGATAATTCTTTGTTGTGGGCTGTCCTGTGCATTGTAGGATGTTTGGCAGCATCCCTGAACTCTACTCGCTATGTGCCAGTAACATCCCTTGGCTGTGCCAAACAAAAATATCCCCAGACGCTATGGAACATCCCCTTGAGGGCAAATTCATCCACGTTGAGAACCACTGCCCTAAGCCTTACAATTTGGTTGAGACTACGGGATAGAACACTCAGGTTATCATGGCTGTAGTATCAGCTGCTTTTTGGCCCCCGAGGGGAGCAAAAGGCCTGCAGTGGTTACAGGCAAATGATCAGACATCAGTCAAATCAAGGATCTAATTGAAAATTGCTCATTAGAAATTAAATATTGATCTGTTTGGGCAAGCTGCTTTCAGTAATGTTCCTTGGTGGTCAGTTTGTTCAGGTGACACTTCCTGAGGACAGCAGCTTCAGGAGCTCTCACAGCAGGGCATGAAACAGTCAGGGGCCAGGCCTGGCTAGGTTGGGATCTGATCACTTAGAACAGCTTCCATCCTCTGCCTGCTTTCTCTACTGCCTTGGGTTCCTCCACTTCCTCTAGCCTCTTTTCTATGCTGTCCTAACAATCTCTATTTGGTCATAAAGAGCAGACATAGAACAGATGCCCCTTTTGGAGAGTGGGCCCTGCCTCCTCTCCCCTCAGGGAAGACACTCTTTTATTTTTTTCTTTCTTTCTTTCTTTTTTTTTTTTCTGATGGGAAATCCAACATCAAGGCACTGGTAGATTCTATGTCTGATGAGGGCCCTCTTTCTGGCTTATAGAAGGCCATCTTTTCACTGTAAATTCACACGATAGAAGGGATGAGGGTCTTTCTGGGGCTTCCTTTATAAAGGCACTAATCTCATTCCTGAGTGCTCCACTCTCATGACCTACTTACCTCCCCAAAACCCCACTTTCTCATATCATCACCTTAAAGGTTAGTATTTCCACAAATGAATTTTGTGGGGACATAAACATTCAGACCCTAGCAGGGTCCCATGCTGGATTTGGGGAAAAGCATGAAAACTTACAATACTGCCATTTAGAATGTACTAGTCTGTTTTCACGCTGCTGATAAATACATACTAGAGACTAGGTAATTTATAAAGAAAAAGGTTTAATGGAATCGCAATTCCACGTGGCTGGGAAGGCCTCACAATCATGGTGGAAAGCAAAAGGCACGTCTTACGTGGTGGCAGGCAAAGAGAGAAGGAGAGCCAAATGAAAGGGGATTTTCCCTTGTAAAACCATCAGATCTTGTGAGACTTATTCACTGCCATGAGAACAGTATGGGAGAAACCACCTCCGTGATTCAATTATCTCCCATCAAGTCCCTCCCACAACATGTGGGAATTATGGGAGCTACAATTCAAGATGAGATTTGGGTGGGGACACAGCCAAACCATATCAGAGGAGGTCAGTCTTCTGGAAAACCCATGCCTTAGGAGTGACATTCTTAAATTTGACCCTGCATCAGAATCACCTGTAGAACTTATTAAAACACAGAACTCTCGGCTTCACTCCCAAAGCTTCCAATTCGGTGGGGCTGGGCCAGAGACTTTGCATTTCTGATAAACTCCTAGGTGATGCTGATGCCACTGGTCCAGGGACCTCACTTTCAGAACCACTACTCCAGACACATGATGAAGTTAAGAAAAGTCATATGACATGTTAAGCAAAGCAGAGGATTTGGCTTCCTGGGAGACCTAGTCCCACTCTTACACCTCCCATGCTGCAGAATCATAGGAGAGGGTTTAGCACTTCAGGGTCCCCATCTGTCAAATGATGGGTTGAACTAAATGCTGCTTAAAATGCCCACCAGCCCTGAAGATCCTTATCACTGTGATCTGACCTGGATGACTGATCCCTCCAGCCAAGGCCTGGGTGGCCTTTTGGTATCTCATTGGCTGTCCCAAGTCAGGTCTTGGGGCTCTAAAAGACCCCTCAGTTATGAAAAGCCTTGACCTCAGTCCTGAAGACCAGGAAGCTGCTGCCAGCTCAGGCCCTGATAGAGGGACAAACAGTTCCAGTTTGCCTGGGACTGATAGGTTTTCTGGAAAGCAGGATTTTCAGTGCTAAAACTGGAAATTTCGGGAAAAACCAAGACAATCTGGGCACATCTCAATCCCTCCCTGCCACTGAGCCCACATTCTCTGGGCTGCTCAACCCCCAGGGTAAATCCTGCTCCACAGTCCCACCTTATTCCCTGCCCATCCAATCAGAGCTCTGAAGCTTTAGGCCAACCTCTCAGGCAGGGGATAGGAAGAGGAGGGTGCTGTGATAAAAGAGCAAATAGGAAGCCAAGAAGTAGGGGTTCTAGTCCAATCGCCACCAATATTGATTGTGTAACCTCGGGACTGTGATTTAATCTCCTTGTGCCTGGGCCTCCTCATCTGTCACACCAAGAAATGGATAGGGGATGAGTGTGCTCCTGTGTCAAAATGAATAAGCAACTGGAAACTAGAGTCAGAGAGTTCAGTGTCTGAATCCTGATGTCACCATCTACAAGCTGGGTGAACTTGAACAACTCACTCAACGTCTCTGAGCCCAAATTTCCTCATTGTAAGAGGAGATAATATCCCTGCCTCCAGGCTTTTGTAAGGACTGAGATGTGAGAGTAAAGCCTTTAGCCCAATGCTTAGCACATCATAAGAGCCCTTTATTGTTACTATTGTTGCTATTGTTCCTTATCTGTCTAACAGTGGTTCCAAAGCTCACTGAGGACACACTTTCTGGAGGCTCAGCTCTCCTGGATGTGTTACCCAGGTCATGAGGAACTGGTGGAGCATGCAGGGAGCAGGCCTCTTTGCTCAACCCAGCCCCAGCCCAATGCCACAAGGCCATGGGTCACTTTTGAAGAGATGAGTGTACTCTAGGGACTGCGATGTGACTTACCTACTGGGAATTCAGAGACATGAGAGGTTGCTAGGAGATCATTTTAAAGATTTTTCTGGAGGTGGCTTTTGATGAGCACTATTGGTCAGGGATTGAGTTTTCTTTCCACATCTTTACTGAGAACCCTCAAAGATTGTTGAAGGAGAGGTTCACAACCCACACATCCTGTTTTCCCATTACCTTGGCTCTTCACAACTGTCACATCCCAAAGCCACCTTAAAGCGCCTCTCTTTCCTCCAGCCTGGGCGACAGAGCAAGACTCCATCTCAAAAAAAAAAAAAAAAAAAAAAAAAAAAAAAAAAAAAAGTTTATCTTTCTTTCTCAATTTCTCACCCCAACAACCAAGAGAAACTCTCTCTGAACCCAACTCCGGTTGGCCCGTCACTCCCTCCCTTCTCTTCCCACTCCCACTCTCAATCTCTTATTTTTCCCCTATAAACAATTTTCCTGCCCCTTTCTAAATGCAATTAAGTATTTAATAAATCAGCTTGGCTGGGCGCAGTGGCTCACACGTGTAATCCCAGCACTTTGGGAGGCCGAGGCGGGCGGATCACAAGGTCAGGAGATCGAGACCCTCCCGGTTAACACAGTGAAACCGCGTCTCTGCTAAAAATACAAAAAATTAGCCAGATGTGGTGGCGGGCCCCTGTAGTCCCAGCTACTCCGGAGGCTGAGGCAGGGGAATGGCGTGAACCCGGGAGGCGGAGCTTGCAGTGAGCCGAGATTGCGCCACTGCACTCCAGCCTGGGCGACAGAGCGAGATTCGGTCTCAAAAGAAAAAAAAAAAAAAAGAATCAGCTTGGCCCTCTTGCGATTGTTTCGCCTCTTCAAGACAGAATCATGTTTTGTCAGAAGAGAAGCAGCTCAGGAACCAAAATGGCAGACCCAGAAGCTCCCAAGGAAGGAAGGGCAGGGCGACAGTGACCAGAGATGGCATTTGCTTTGTTAGGCTGTGGGAAGGGGAAAATATCACACGCACATGTGTTTCCATTTTATATTTTTGATAAACTGATTTTTTAATGATTTGTTATTGTTGAGATAGGAGAAAAGTCAAATCAATGGCATAGCAAGTGTCAGTGTGGTTGGGAGGCAAGCTAACACCCACACGCAAGAAAGAGGATCCCTCATTCCTCCTCCCTGAATTTCTCCTTTTCTTTTCACCAGGGCTATGCAATCTTTGTTTCATTCTCCAACCTCTACACCCCAAAGGGAAAATGATTGACTAGGAAAGCCCAGACCCCCTGCGAGCAGGTGTGGGTGTTTCTATCAGTACTGTCTGAGGTGAGGATCTGCAATAGTTGCTCAAGGAGATAGGAAACATCGTCAAGTCTGCCCCTTCTGGGACGTGTGGAAAGCCTCTCAGTCTCAGCACCTGAAGCTCAGAGGAAGACTAAGGGAAACTGAGGCACAGCTGAGCATTTCCCAAGCAG
This sequence comes from Macaca thibetana thibetana, assembly GCF_024542745.1. Taxonomy (NCBI): domain Eukaryota; kingdom Metazoa; phylum Chordata; class Mammalia; order Primates; family Cercopithecidae; genus Macaca; species Macaca thibetana. The sequence goes on along the minus strand of NC_065584.1, from coordinate 167,145,522 downwards.
AAATGCCCTTCCTAGGAAGTAAGCATCCTTTCACTCCAGGCTGTCCATGCTGAGGTTTCTGTAAGTTCTTGAGATGGGGTATTTGTCAGGTCCTAAATATCTTAGGATTGAAGCTTGTCTCTACTACTTTGGCAGCCTAGTAGAACGGGAAATCCAGGCTGACCCTCATCCATGCTGACCTCATGGCAGCAGGTGACATCTGGAAGATGCATGAGAGTTTCAGAAAGCACAGGGTGAGGGAGGAATGCTGGACCGGGTCAGAAGTGCCGCTGCCGTATGGATGAGCTCTGATTTTATTTAATCACTGAGGAGGCAGGGGTTGTCATTTGATCTCCCTGTCCTTAATTCCTCCCATCCCCAACAGATTTGCATGAGACAGAACACCAAAGAGAGTGAAGAAACTTTGAGGAGGAAATTGTCTGAGGCCAATGTCCTGGTAAAATAGGCAGAGGATAAAGTGGGGCCTCTGTGGCCTTCTGGAAGTCCATCTGAGGCTCATTGGCTGGGCAGCCTGGGCCCAGGCCAGCCGTGGGCTCAGCAGTGGTCTGGGCAGAAGGCTTTTCTCTTGACCCGTTTGGCACGTCTGTGACTAGAACAGAGCTCAGCTATTTCCTCCCTTTTACATCTAAATACAGGATTGTGGCTGGGTAATTAGAACCTTTTTTTCCCCCCCTGCTGGACCACAGGGCAGCTATGTATCAGCCAAATTGCTCCCATTCTTAGCATGGCTCAGTCCTGGGCCATTTTCCCAAGTTCTGAACTATTACATGTTTGTCTCTGGGATGGCACCATTTGTGGTGGTGAATGTGCAGTTATCCGTGAAGCTCTCACATTATTTTCTTTAAATTTCCACCATGTGGCTGGGAAGAATTCAGCCCTTTCCTCAACATCAGCATAGTTAGGGTCTTACGAGTAGTTAGCTAGTAGAGCTGTGCTTCCAGGGAACGCCTGGCTTCCAGGGGCACACAGACACATTAGCGCTTCTACAGGGCATTTAGCCAGGAGGGAAGGAAGGTCTGGAAAGCAGGTTGGGTGAGAAGAGAGGTTCAAGGGAAGGGGTCTCTCCTCAACATCCTGGAGCATTTGTTCATGGGACTATTTGCACCTTTTGACTCTTGTTTTGGTTCGTGTATGTGTACAAATATCCTAAAAGTGTAAGTGTTCCAGCACTTTGGGAGGCTGAGGCAGGCAGATCACGAGGTTAGGATCAAGACCATCCTGGCTAACATGGTTAAACCCCGTCTCTATTAAAATACAAAAAAAAAAACAACAAAAAAAAATTAGCTGGGCGTGGTGGCGGGCGCCTGTAGTCCCAGCTACTCGGGAGGCTGAGGCAGGAGAATGGATGAACCCAGAAGGCGGAGGTGGCAGTGAGCTGAGATTGTGCCACTGCACTCCAGCCTGGGCAACAGAGCAAGAATCCATCTCAAAAATAAAAAGTGTAAGTGTTCAGAGATAACCAATTATGCCAAATTCCATATGATAAAATTATAATGTTAGAGTTGGAATGGCCCTTGGAGAGCAAGTTGCTCCCAAAGTCATGTTTTATGGGGGAGAAAGGAGAAGTCCAGGGTTGAGCAACTTGCTCAATATCACAGGGCAGGCACGAAGCAGGACCAGAGCTGGGACGGACATTGGCTTATGCTCTTTCAGGTCATCGGCTGAGTCCCTGAGGAAGAGGGCGAGGAGGGAGAGAGGGAGGGAAAAAGGGAAGTACCTTGCAGATGAGTACCTACTATGTGCTGCACACTAGGTTCAGTGTTTTCCAAGTTCATTCCCCACTTAGAAGCCCATAAGTGCTTATTGACTTAGGTTAAAACTCCAAGTCCACAGCTGCAGATCTACATCTAGGAACCTTAAGAAGCTGTTGAATGTCACCAAAGGACAATGTCATCTGTGCAGCGTAGAAAGTGAACCCATCAAAATGACAGCTGGGTATCCACTCAGACACCCTAACTTCAAGCCTAGCAGGGTTGAGAGCACAGTGTCAGTCCTGTGACTAAACGTCTAGAAGAATCATTGCAGCACACCAATGTTAGACACTGCCCAACAAGCCACGGACCTGGCCCACCCTCAAGCTTCCCTGAGAAACCCACCTCTCATCCTCAGCAGCTCACTCTTGGAAGCTGCATCTGCTCTTCTGTCCCCTTTGTACATGTCCTGCCGATAAGTCTCTCTGAATGTTCCCCTCAGGCGACTGAGTGACAATAATGAACAACTGTCGTAAGCAACACCGACTGAGGGCCGTGCAGCAGGCCCTTTGCACACGGTGTCTCACTTAGTCCTCACCAGGACCCTACTATTATCTCCTACTTTACAGATGAGAAAACAGAGACCCAGTGACGTGGGCCCCCCGCCCCTACCAAAGTCCCCCAGCAGAGCCAGGACTCAGCAGCAGGGCTGCCTGACCCTAAAGCTTGTGCTCTTGATCTTTCAACTCTCCTGCTTCCAGGTCGTGCTCTTTTTCTAGAAGACACAACTTGAAAAATTAATTACAAATCCAGTAAAGGAAATGCTATGTGGAAATTAAAACAAAATAAAACAAAAAGCACAGGACTCTTCAGTCAGCAAAGAACTCAAAACTGAATTTACAAAGTTTTCATACAGTAGTAACCATGAAATCTACATGTTTTAACAAAAGAGGAAGACTCAACAGAAAGACAAGCAAAGGATATAAATAGAAAACTCAAGAAAAAGAGTTACATAAATGGCTCAAAATATATGAAAAAAAAAGTCAAATTTTCTAACTAAAGAAACACAAATTAAAGCAACAAAAGATTTTGGAAAATGACCAAACCCTATGTGGGAGGGAGGCAGATGGCAAAATGGGCCCTTGCGTACACTAACATGGGGAGTGGAAATTTGAACAATGCTTTTGAGGCAGGGCCCTATTAATGGCACTATTTAACCTTAAAAATATATATAACCAGGGCCAGGTGCTGTGGCTCATGCCTGTAATCCCAGTACTTTGGGATGCCCTGGTGGGTGGATCACGAGGTCAGGAGTTTGAGATCAGCCTGGCCAATATGGTGAAACCCCATCTCTACTAAAAATACAAAAATTAACTGGGCATGGTGGCAGGCGCCTATAGTCCCAGCTACTAGGGAGGCTGAGGCAGAAGAATTGCTTGAACCCTGGAGGCGGAGGCTACAGTGAACTGAGATCGCACCACTGCACTCCAGCCTGGGTGACAGAGCGAGACTCCATCTCAAAAAAAAAAAAAAAAAAAAAAGCATAACCTTTGACTACCAATTCTAGCTCTAGGAATTTTCCCTTAGGAAATAATCTTTGATGGACATAAAGAATTATCTATAAAAATGTTCTGTGCAACATTGTTAATGGTAGCAAAACTTGGCAAAATGTTGAAATTTGATAAAACAATAGGAGTTATAATTAGTAAACACAATATGTGCACCACGGAAATTATGCAGCTATTAAAATGATGCTACAGCCTGAGTAACATGGTGAAACCCTGTCTATACAAAAAATTAGCGGGTCATGGTGGCATATGTCTGCAGTCCCAGCTGCTCACAGGGGCTGAGACCAGAAGGTTCGCTTGAACCCAGGAGGTCGAGGCTGCAGTGAACTGAGATCTTCTCTCTAGCCTGGGAGACACTCTGTCTCAAAAAAGAAAAAAAAAACGATGCTTTATAAGAATATTTAAAACCTGCCAAATTTTTAGAATAGTGTAAGTGAAAAAGGAGTTAATAAAACAGCATATTCAGTGTGATCTGAATTTTCTTAAAAAATATCTGTCCTTCAGCGGAGTACAGTGGCTTATGCTGGTAATCACAGCACTTTGGGAGGCTTAGGTGGGAGGATCACTTAAGCCCAGGAGTTCGAGACCAGACTGGGCAATATAGGGAAACCCCATCTTTACAAAAAAAAAAAATTAGCCAAGTGTGGTGGCACATGCCTGTAGTCCCAGCTACTCAACAGGCTGAAGCAGGAGGATTGCTTGAACCCAGGAGTTTGAGGCTGCAGTGAGCCATGATTGCACCACTTCATTCCAGCCTGGGTGACAGAGTGAGATCCTGTCTCAAAAAAAAAAAAAAATCTGTCCTTAACCAAGTGGTGAACCCCATGGTGGGGCAGGCCCACTTCATCTGCATCCTGCTATGACGTGCTGAGAAAACAACATCACTTCTGGGGATTTTGCATTCCCAAAATGCAACACCTGGATCTAATAATGAGGAAATGTCAGACAATCCCCAGTTGAGGGGCATCTTGTAAAATAACTGGACTATATTCTTTAAAAATGCTAAGGTCATGGAAGATAACTTTGGAAGACTAAGAAACAATTCCAGATTAAGGGAGACTAAAAAGACCTGAAAAGTCAATGCAGTGGGGGATGCTGGCCTGAATGCTCAGCCAGGAAATAAAATTGCTATAAAGAACATTATTGAGGCCTGGCCCGGTGGCTCATGCCTGTGATTCCAGCACTTTGGGAGGCTGAGGGGGGCGGATCGCCTGAGGTCAGAAGGTCAAGACCAGCCTGACCAACATGAAGAAACCCTGTTTCTACTAAAAATACAAGATAAGCCAGGCGTGGTGGTGCATGCCTGTCATCCCAGCTACTCGGGAGGCTGAGGCAGGAGAATCGCTTGAACCCAGGAGGTGGAAGTTGCAGTGAGCTGAGATCACGCCATTGCACTCCAGCCTGGACAACAAGAGTGAAACTCTACCTAAGAAAACAAAACAAACAAACAAACAAAAAATTATTGGAACAATTGATATAATTTGTTTATGGGCTGTGGATTAGTTAATAGTGTCAATGATAAATTTCCTGATTTCTATGTTGGTGCTGTAGTTATTTAAGAAAACTATCTTTTTTTTTTTGGAGACGGAGTCTTGCTCTGTCACCCAGGTTGGAGTGCAGTGGCGCGATCTCAGCTGCAAGCTCTGCCTCCCAGGCTCACGCCATTCTCCTGCCTCAGCCTCCTGAGTAGCTGGGACCACAGGCGCCCGCCACCACACCCGGCTAATTTTTTGTATTTTTAGTAGGGACGGGATTTCACATTGTTAGCCAGGATGGTCTCGATCTCCTGACCTGGTGATCCTCCCGCCTCGGCCTCCCAAGGTGCTGGGATTACAGGAAGAGAATTCTCTTATTCTAGGAAATGGGGATGCTCCGGGCCCAGCATCCACCCACAACCTCTCACTGATCTGCTCCCCTCTGGCACTGAAGGAAAAAGGGATAAAGGAAAATGATGTTTTCAACGTGGTCCCAAATGGTTCAGAAACTAAATGTCTGTCTATATTAGAATATTATTTAAATTATAATTTTAATATTCATAACATCATTTAACATAATTATCTTAATTATATTAAGATACATGTAACATAACTATAATTATATTAAGATATATTTAACATATAATAATACTTTAGAGAGAGAGAGGTAGAAGGAATAATAAAGCAAATGGGAAAATGTGGCCAGTTGGTGGATCTGGGTGAGGAGCATATGAGAGCTCCTTGGACTCATCTTGGAAACTTTCTCCGACTCTGAAATCACATGAAAATAAAAAGCTACCCCAAAACTACATAAAAAACTGGAATGTTATTAACAAAAATATCAGTAATACTTATCTTTCAGTGGTAGGATCACACTTGATTTTAATTTCATCTTCCTGCAGACAAGTGTTTTCTCAAGTTGCCCACAATACACATGTGTAACAATGTCAGTGGTTCATTGGACAGTCTGAACTCAGTGGGGTACAGACCTGGAACTACCTTTAAAAAGCCCCCACTGCAGCTGGACAGCACTTTTCAGTTCCTTGATGGCATCTTGGAAGATCTCAAAACTCCCTGAGTACCTGTAAGTATGAAAACATCTGGTCCAGATTGCAGTGTTTATTTCCTATCTAACAGAGAGCTCATCTCCTTGCCCTGGCCTTGTCCTGGCCTTGGCTAGAAGGAGGTGGGAGGTGAAGGAGATGGCATGCTCTGCTTTTACCCTCCTCCTCTGCTCGCCTCTGCCCCTGAGTGGTCAAGGTCAGGACAGAGGGTAGAGGTAGTGGAGGAAAGGAGACTACATTCCCTTACCCACCTTGAGCTGTTGAAGTTTCCCAGTTGGCTGGGATACCTCTGGTAGCCAGAGCCCAGTGGCCACTCCTCCTGGGGGCCAAATGTGAGTTCTTCAGGAGGCCCTGGAGGGAGCTTACCACTACACATCCCCCTGGCACACGAGATCCTCCTGCCCCAGCACTCCCCATGACCTCTCGCCACTCTGGTTCCCTTGCCCAGCAGGCAGTGTACTCCAACCCTTACTGGAGGACTGGAGGTCCCACAGGGCAAAAGTCTGGAACTGATTCCACATCACCCTCCCGGCCCCACCAATCTGGATCCTCTTGTAGAATTTCCCCACTCAGTGAATGGCACCCCCTTCCTCCCCTGTCATTCTTCCCACCTCACCTCCCTCGCTCATCCACAATCACCAAGTCCTTTCTCATCTATCTCCTGAATATTCCCCCAAACCAATAGTTTTTCCAAACTTATATTTAGAAATAGGCTTTTCCTTCTCAAACAGAAACTTTCGTGGTACCCTAACACAGAGAACATATCAAAGTAGAGCCACCCGGGTTAAAGGGAGAAGGGGAAGGTAGAGACGGCAGGTGGAACTTCCCCCACTGGCCACCCTCCAGCCACACACTGGTTCCTGGAATCCCTCTCAACACAAAAAACTCCAGGGGTCACGGTGGTGAGAGTGTGCTCCAATCTATCCACTTTTCCCACCACCTTGCCTCTGCCTGGATGTAGGCCAGCATTATCATGGTGCAGGGCATGGCCACGTTCTTTACTGAACCATAGTCTCCATTCTGTAGCCAGAGTGGTCTTCTCAAAATGAGAAATAAAATAGTACAATAGTCTTCCCTTATCCACAGAGGATACATTCCAAGACCCCCAGTGGATGTCCTGAACCCTACGTACACCATGTTTTTTCCTATACCTACAAACCTACCTAGGATAAAGTTTAATTTATAAATTAGGCACAGTAAGAGAGTAACAACAACAACTAATACCAAAACAGAACTAGTAACACAATATACTGTTCATGATTTCACAAACAGGAGATTCATTCTTACTATAGATCTTAGCAACCTCAGCATATGATTTCTTTTTCTTTCCTTATTACATTGAGAACTTTCAGCTTTTCACTTACAGGAAGCACTTTGCAGCTTCTTTCTGGCATATCCAAATTGCCAGCATTGCTACTCTTGCACTTTGGGGCCACCATGAAGTAAAATAAGGGTTACTTGAACACAAGCACTATGCTACTATGACAGTCAATCTGATAACCCAGACAGACCGCTGCTAAGTGATGGGCGGGTTGAGCCATGTCTACAGCAGGAATACGATGGACAAAAGGATGATTCACATCCCGGGCAGGATGGAGCTGGGTGGCATGAAATTTCATCACACTACTAAGAACAGCATGCAATTTAAAACGTATAAGTTGTTTATTTATGGAATTTTTCGCTGAATATTGTTGGACCTCAGCAAACCATAGGTAACTGAAACTACAGATAAGGGAGGACTACTTTATGTCATTCCCTTGCTTAAGTTGCTCCTCGTTTTGGAGGATAAAGTTGAAACCCCTGAACATGATGTAAAAGTCCCTTCATATTCTTTCCTCTGCCAGACTGCTGTCTGGGACCCCCCACCCATCCCACATCTCCAAATTCATATGCTGACATCCTAAACCTCAACATGATGGTATTAAGAGGTAAGGCCTTTGGGAAATAATTAGGTCATGAGGACTCCACCCTCACGAATAGGATTAGTGCCCTTATCAAAGAGGCCCAAGAAAGCACACTTGCCTTTTCAACACAGTAAGAAGCCATCTGTGAATCTGAGAGTGGGCCCTCACCAGACACTGGATCTGCTGGTGTCTTGGTCTTGGACTTCCCAGGCTCTTACAATTTATGTAAGAAATAAATTTCTGGGCTGGGCATGGTGGCTCACTCCTGTAATCCCAGCACTTTGGGAGGCCGAGGTAGGTGGATGACGAGGTCAGGAGATCAAGACCATCCTGGCTAACACAATGAAACCCCATCTCTACAAAAAATACAAAAAATTTAGCAAGATGTGGCGGTAATCTCAGCTACTTGGGAGACTGAGGCAGGAGAATGGCTTGAACTCAGGAGGCAGAGCTTACAGTGAGCCAGGATGGTGCCACTACACTCCAGCCTGGGTGACTGAATGATACTGTGTCTCAAAAAAGAAAGAAGAAAGAAAGAAAAAAGGAAAGAAAAGAAAGGAAAAGAAAAGAAGGAAGGAAATGTCTGTTGCTTTTTAACCACCCAGTTTATGGCATTTTTACTATTGCAGCCCAAATGGACTAAGACATAGCCCCTCCAGTCTCAGTCTCAGCTTCCTTCACACCAAATTCATTCCAGTGTCCACACACGTGATGATGTCTGACTCCAGATCTTTAGATACGCCTTTCTCTCCTCCTGCTGTCCCTCCCTCTGCACATTCCCAGATCCCCTTTCCTTGACCTGGAGATGCCCCTCAGGCTTCTGGTCCCACAAGACAATGGACTGAATGGGCGGAGGTTATCGATGGGCCTGGGCCACACAAATGGGATTTGAAGTCTATAGAAGCTCCCAAATGAAGACAGGAAAGAAACCACTTTGGATGTGTTTATAAACTGGATGTTCAAAGGTCAGGCATCAGAGATCATTTGAGCTGCTTTGGGATGTCTTCCTTAATCCCCAAAGACCAGTCCATCTGCCTGGGGTCTTCTGTACCTAGTTCCAAACAGAGTCACACCAGCAGGGTTCTGGAGGCTATCTAGAGATGCTTTTGGAGCTTGTCCTTCTAAAACTCAAGCCCTCTAAGGAGTTACTTGTCAGCAGAGGTGGATCCAGGCTTTTGTAGGGCCTGAGGTTCACGTAATTGAGGAGTTTTTTCTAAGAAAACAAAGTCACAAATAGAAACTTTGGCCTCGGGCAGACAGGGGGCCCTGAAACTTAGCTTCATTGGCTTCCCAGTCAATCCAGCTCTCCTGGTCAGAGGCTGGAATCAGGACAGCAGCTGCAGCATGTTTCCCATTTTCAGGGTGATTCTGGTATCACTGTGGGGTGTGGGAGTCCGGAGTCAGGCAGGCTTGGGACCCAGCCCAGGCTTTGTCTCACCAGGAAGTGGTTCATCTGGAAGGTTACTTCAATCCTTTGCTCCTCAGTTTCCTCTTCTGAAATAAACTGAGATTGTTCATGGGGTCATTATTCTAAAAGGTCTTAGCATCTAAAATGTTCCCTGTTTACCGTTCCAGAAAAGCAGCCTTAGAACATTCAGAATTCATCAAATGACTCCAGCCCCATTTGCACCTATAAGGACAAAACCAAGTGCCTGGTGTGATGTAGCTTAAGGATCCCGTTCACAAAGTGTCATTTAGCTTTTTCACCGCACACTTGGGAAAAGTGCACTCAACTGGGTTGGAAAATTCATTTGCTTGTCTGAAGAGGAGTTCTGTGGTGACTGTGTTGATGCTGCACTGCCTGGGTGAGGAAGAGCGCTGGCCAGGACCTGCAGCTGCCTGAGCTGTCCCACTCTGTAGCACTCCTGGTACCCAGGGCAGAAAAGAGAGGAAAGAGGACTAGGAAGAGGATTTCCGTTTCCTTTCCTGGATTCATGCTTAACCTGTAAAGTGAAATTTTTACATAAGCAAAATAAGTTTTGGCATCCTTTTGCTTTGCTTTCTATGCTCTTTCTTTTGGGGGGCTCCTTCCCTCCCCCACCCTATCATATCCCTTAGGTCTTCCTTGCTGTGCAAAGGCAACCTTACTCTTTGCCCAACAGGCATCGCAGCACACCCTCACCAGTCCCCATGTCCATGGGATAGCTGCTTGGAGTTTGAAGTCAGCTCTGATTAAGCTAACAACCTCATTCTCAGTTCTTCATACCTTAACCCTCTGGAAAGTATTTACACGTAAAAGAACATTTGTGACCCATCTACATGAATTTCTAATTGGTGGACTATCAGAGTCAGGAAATGAAATTTGAAACTAAGCTGAGTAGATGAAGATAACTTTGGGCACCAAGGATAGGGAGGTCAAGCCTCACCCAGAATTGGATGTCTGCTTTTCATAGTGCCTTCCTTTCCTGCATTTAAGATGTTAAAATGCTTTAAGTATTCCAGGTCTTTCCAGAATGGCTAGGGCCAGGAGTGGAGGTGGGAGGAAATTAGGTGGGGAGAGAGGGAGAGCCAAGGTTGTTCACAGGTATGGTTTGTTTGCTAATAGATTGGATGCTGGCTTCTTAGATTCTAGTCTTGGGGCCTGAGGAAGGAGGGCTGGGGAAGGGTTAGGGGGAGAGAGCTGAGTAATGTTAATGGAGAGCCAGGACAGTGATTTCATATGGTGACAAATAGGGAATCTCTAAAAGTTTTTGAGCCAAGATGTGATGTATCACAAGCTGCTTTTAAGAAAGATTGATTTGCCAGTGATATGTCTGATTGATTGAATAAGGGAGCCTGGGGTCAAAGGCTGTGAGGGTGGTTGCCCCAGGAATGCAGGGCTGTGCAAAGCATACCAATGGTATTTCAATGAAAACATTACTATGTGGCATCTGAATATGGAGGGTGAGGAAAAGAATTAAGATCTACATACTAATAATAATGACACTAATGATACTAATATGAGGAAGTGGGAAAACTAGTGCTATCATTGATAAAGACAAGGTAACAGGATTTAGATGGGATATCTCTTAGCCAGTAGCCAAAGGGACTCTATAGCAGAAACTGGCTAGTTATTCACCACACTGTTGCATTGCATGTCTTTGTTCATATATCTTTGTAAACTCATAAGAATGTTTCCTTAGGATAGTTTCCTAAAAGAGGAGTTCGTATATCAAAGGACATATGCATATGCACTTTGAAAATCTCAGGCAAGCATTTTTATCTTAAATGGTAAGTCCCTTTCAGTGAATGTGGGGGTGGGGGGAGAACAGGCATTCTCCTGTGTCACTGATGCAATTGTAAGATGCTACGCCTTTTCTGGACAGAAATTTAGCAATACGGTCTTTCAAATGTAGTCTTATCAATGTGCTTATCTAGTAATTTCATGTGTAGTTTTTCTTAAGGAAGTAATCAGACAAATGGGCAAGGATATTTTTGTCAGATTTTTGGCAGCACTATATATTATAGTGAAAAATTAGAAGGAAATCTGTGTCTGGTATTAGTGGATTGATTAAATAAACTATGGCACATTCATACAAGTAAAAATTATGTTGTAGATGTACATTTATGGACATAGGGAGATGTTCTCAGTGGTGCATGCCACAAAAGCAGATTACAAAGCGCCAGTTTGGAGGCAACACGAGCTTAGGATTTGCTCCCCACTCAGGATTCCAAGATCTCGTTTCTTTTTTCTTTTCTTTTTTTCTTTTTTTGAGACAGAATCTCACTGTCACCCATGCTGGAATGCAGGGGTGCGATCTCAGCTCACTGCAACCTCCATCTCCCAGGTTCAGGCGATTTTCCTGCCTCAGGCTCTCGAGTAGCTGGGTTACAGACTTGTACCATCACGCCCGGCTAATTTTTGTATTTTTAGTAGAGACGGGGTTTTACCATGTTGGCCAGGCTGGTCTCGAACTCCTGACCTCAGGTGATCTGCCTGCCTCGGCCTCCCAAAGTGCTGGGATTACAGGCATGAGCCAACGTGCCCGACCTCCATTTATTTTTTGAGTCAAAGTCAGAAGAAGGAGTCTGCTGGGTCCTTTACCTTCCTTCCCTGCAGGATTGGCCTTCCCAAGTGAAGAATGGCAGGTGAGTAGGGGATCTTTCTCCTCAGCTCTCTTTGGGCCCCCTTCCTGCTGACTGACACTCCTTGGGTTTTCAAAGAAGTTGGGGCATGTTCTACTAGTATTCCCACCATGGATTATGGAATCATTCCTATTAAATCCTTGTGAACATCTGGGTACTGAAGGAAAGGGGACTCGAGGCTTCGAGCTTATAGACAGCAACTTGGATTGGATGTCCCGGCACTGCCCCTTACTCCATGCTCTTGAGAATCTCTGTGTTTCCATGGACAATTCCACTCCCATGCCACCCTCCATCACCATCATTAGGACTGAAGGAAACTCCATGCTCAGTATTGTATCCTTTATGTTCTTATCTCCTTCATAATTTTTCTAACCATGGAATTGAAATCACGTTGACCTCCTCCACATCCCCCCATTTTTCGCTTCTGAGAATGTCTTGAAACTTTCCTTTGAAATCTAAGAGAACTGACAATACCCAGTGTCCCCATTGCTCAATGTTAGAGAAGTTCTAAAAAAATATATTCAGGTGGTGGTGGTTTTGGAAAAGTACAGAGGGTACTGAGGACGTGAGACTGATGCTCCAACAAAGAGCAGGACCAACAGCGTGGGCTATGGGTTAGACCCCACTTGCCTTCCTTTTAAATGCTGGGAAGGGTGAGCTGTAAAGAAGCAAACCTTGGCCAGCTTAGATTCCTCGATCTTTGTGGTCACACCTTTCTCTTCCCCACCATTGACAGGGTACATGCTGCAAACGTGTTGGGAGGTAATTGAGATGTAGGTTAGTGAACAGTAAGGAAGTTTCATTCTTTCACTAAAGTAGACGTTCCTTACCTTGTTAGAACGTAAGAACTCCTCACAATGAGTAAAGTGCATAATAATAGATCTGACAGGGAGCTGGAATTTCTCTTGCTGTAGAAAAATTTTATTGTAAAGAAAAGTGGTATAGTATATTTGATTGAATTAAAAAATAGTACTTGTTATATTTGTTGAGAACCTAGTATATGCCAGTTCCTGGGATGCACACACACACACACACAGTTACATTTATGTGTTACATATTACACATTATATGCTACATACTATATTTGATAGTATTACATATCCACCACACACACACACACACACACACACACACACACATATATATTTTTCTGAGACAGAGTCTTGCTCTGTAGCCTAGGCTGGAGTGCAGTGGTGCCATCTTGGCTCACTGCAGCCTCCGCCTCCCAGGTTCAAGCGATTCTCCTGTGTCAGCCTCCCCATTATCTGGGATTACAGGCGCCTGCCACCACACCCGGCTAATTTTTTTGTATTTTCAGTAGAGAGGGGGTTTCACCATTTTGCCCAGGCTGATCTTGAACTCCTGACCTCAAGTGATCCTCACGCCTCAGCCTCCCAAAATGCTGGGATTACATGTGTGGCCACTGCACCCGGCCTACATGATACATATTTAGATATCACATATTGCAGCCAGGAGGAGACTAGCACTGTATTTCTAATGCCTGAGATTTCCTTACTGACAATTTGACCCCAAAGGTTAATGGAGTTGCTTTTTTTTTTTTTTTTTTTTTTTTTTTTTTTGCAGGGGATAAGTGTGAAGGAGAGCTCTCTAGCCAAAAAATTTCCAGAAGATCCATTAGGGCTTTGCAACATGAGCCTGGGAGGGCAAGCTCCTCTTTGCTTGGGAGTTGAAAGTTGGGGGAACTTTTGAAATAACTCATTACAGAGAATGAGGTGCTCTTTGACTGTCAGCGGACAGAGTGCACAGATTCCCTGAGGGCTGGATGAAATATGGAAAGACAGAGCTAGGATCCGGAAAATACCTTGATGGGCCTGAGCGCTGCCCTGCTGCTGACAACTGCATCCATGCTGGGACAGGGGCCCTGGCTTAGCAGCCACATGTGTAAAAAGTCATTAGATACAGAGAGGTACATGGAGGGGAAGAATCTATGAAAAGGGCTTTGAACCTCAGGAAGTGTGACCCAGGTGCTGACCTTTGCCGGGCTATTTTGGGAGCTGGTAAGACCACACCTGAGCTTTGTGGTTGGCACCAAACACCACAAATGCTCCCTTTCTCAGCCGCCTGGGGACCCTGTCCCCTAATCATGGCTCTCTCTCATTTCCATCTCATCTTCACTCATATCTGCCCTGGCCTCCTCCACCTTGACTTGTGGCTGCCCACTCTGAACCACTATTGATTCTCTAGGGCCCCTTCTTTCCCAGAGCTCTCTGCCATCCTTTGCGTTGCCCATCGGTAAACCTTTCGACGTGGAAGCATTGGCGTTTGTTCCCTGCCATCTCCCATCCCAACCCTCCAGTGGCTCCTCACAACAACAGCAACAATAGCCACCAGTTACTGAAAGCCTAACCTATGCCCGTTATCATGTGCCAGGCAGTGTGGTGCAGGTGGTGGTGGGGATTTTAAATCAGTTGCTCCTGGGTACCTCCCTGCTCTCCTACTCCCCACCCCACCAACACACACACAACACACACCATCAGTTTAGCTACTTAGTGATGTCCATTTTCAAAAATCAGCCAGAAAGAAGAAAAACAGATATTTTCTGGGCGGTGTTAATTAGTGAATAGTGTGTTCAATTGTTACCCACGAGAGTTGATTGTCAGCAACAGCAAACACACACCCAGATACAGGAACAGCACTGCACCATGTTCTCTGGGTCGACTCAGGCTGGTGCATTCTTTAGGCAGAGCTATGGTGGGAGAGGAACTAGGGTGTGCTGAAGACCTACTAGGTGCAGGGCCTGTTCTTTTCATTTGTTTCTTTTTTCTTTTTTTTTTTTTTTTTGAGACTGAGCCTCACTCTGTCGGCCAGCCTGGAGTACAGTGGAGGGATCTCAGCTCACTGCAACCTCTGCCTCCCAAGTTCAAGCGATTCTCCCACCTCAGCCTCCAGAGTAGCTGGGATTGCAGGTGCACGCCACCACATGCAGCTAATTTTTTTGTAGAGACAGGGTTTCACCATGTTTGCCAGGCTGGTCTTTAACTCCTGATCTCAGGTGATCTGCCTGCCTCAGCTTCCCAGAATTGCAGGTGTGAGCCAATCATTACACCCGGCCTGTTCTGAGAGCTGTGTATTTGCAAGTTCCAGGCTCCTATCTTCTCTGGAAAGGCCACAGGCCCATGTGAACATGGAATACCCAGCCATGCTGACCACATGGACCCAGTCCCCTTGCACTGAGTTGGCGTCCTCCAGCCCAGATCAGCTGGCATCTCCTGGCCTCTGCCCTCTATTTGATTGATACAAACCCTCCCAGGAAGGATACACGGAAGGCTCAACTCTCCCTGAAGATGTGCCAGAGGGCCCCTGGGGACCTCTGTTCACCCGATAGCCAGTTTTTGTGAATTCACCTACTGAATTATTGTTTCCCTGCTCTATGTCCTGCAGTTGCTTCTTTATCTCTACCCCAGTAGGCACCAAAATAAACTCTTTGCCTTGTTTCCCTGCGCAACCCAGCAAATGGGGATGCCCTGGGCTGTCCTGTCAGCAGAACATGTATTGATGAGTTGTGGGCCACCGAGGAAGTTCACGTGGTAGAACTGAGCGCAAATGACTTAAAGCCACATCTTTGAGAGTCCTGTTGCAGAAACCCTTTCAGCCAGTCTCCCAGGAGGCCTTCTCACTGCCCTTGATCTGTGGAGCCCCCAGCCTTCTGCCACTTTGCTAGGTTTTTCCTCTCTCTTCTCTTCCAATCTCTCTTGTTACCTTCCAAATTTGCCTCCAGGCATATCTGAATCCATGGAGGTGCTTGGCTGAACAAAAGGATCTTTATAGGACAGGATGTCCCTTCCTTAGAAGAACATTATGGTTATAAATGGCAAAGACATTTTCCTCCTTTACTGAATTACGTTTAACGACCCCAAAATGCTTCGCCTTGTATGTTGATGTTGAACATGAGGCAAGCAAACAGTCTGTGGACTTGGGTCACTGACACAGGCTCCTTTCCCTGGCTCCCCTCAGAGGTCTGCCCACCTTTCCACAACTTTGGTGTGTATAAGGATACCACATCTTCCCTCACCTGAGCCCGCCTCACTTGGCATGTTGGCCATGGCCTCCCTCAGGCCAACCCTTTATTGAGACATGTCAAAAGAAAGAATGAACTCTCCTTCACTTCCTCCTTCTTCTTTTAATTAATGGATTTTGTTTTTTAGAACGGTTTTAAATTTCCAGAAAAATTGAGCGGATAAGACAGCTCCTATATACCTTGATTTTTGTTCTCACCAAATTTCTCCTGTTATTAACATCTTACATACCAGTATGGTACATTTGTTAGAATTAAGACAATTCTACTGATGCATCATTATTAACTAAAGTGCACAGTTTATTCAGATTTCCTTTGTTTTTACCTAATGTCCTTTTCATGTCCCAGGATCCCATCCAGGATCCCACATTACATTGGGTTGTCAGGTGTCCTTGGGTGCCTCATGGCAGTGACAGCTTCTCAGACTTTCCTTGTTTTTGAAGACCTTGACAGTTTTGAGGATTGCTGGTCAGGTATTTTGTAGGCCGCCCCTCTGCTGGAATGTATTTGATGATTTACTCCCACTTGGACTGGGGTTATGGGTTTTTTCGAGGAAGATGGCAGAGGTAAAGTGTCATTTTCATCCTGTCACAAAGAAGCTGCATGCTATCAGCATGACTTATCACTATGGATGCTGGCCTGGAGAGTCTGGCTAAGGGAATGTGTGTCAGTTTCCTTCTCTGTCAAGTCACTCCTTTTATCCCCTCTTTCCAGGCTGTACGCATTGGAAGCCCCCATACACAACTCACACTTGCGAGGTGGGGAATCACGCTCTATCTCAGAGAATGGAGTATCCACAAAGGTTCTATAGAATTCGTCTGCATGGGAAATTTGTCTCTTGCACATTACTAAATGTATTAAATTGTTAATAAATTTATTAATTTATTCAGTCATGTATTTACAATGGTACAGACTCATGGGTATTTATTGTATGCTTTGGGTTATAATCCAATGCAACTTTATTGATTTATTTGTTCAAATTCTTCCTGCTTTGACCCTGGGGGGTTCTTTCAATGGGCTCCATTGCACCTTTGCATACTCCCGTCTCTCTCTCTCTCTCTCTCTCTGTGTGTGTGTGGATGATCACTTTCTTTCTTTTTGCCACTACAAGATGCTCCCTTTTCTTCATTTCATTCCTGCTCTTGGTTATTCTTGCTCCTGTTTTCAAATCTGTTTGAGATTTAAAAAACATGAATGTCCCAACTACCAGAGGGCCAAGAATATTGACTCCTCTCCATGAGTAACCCAGTGAGTGTCCACGTTCCTTCTTGGCTGCACAAGCATGTTTTCATTTAGTCCTTGTAGCACACCTTTGAGTGCATAGCAATATTCTCATTTGACAGAGACTCAGAAATGTTAAATTACCAGGTCAGAACCACACAGAGAAGAAGTGGGGAAATGCAGTGGCCTCACCTTTGAGGGGAAAGTTCCCAGTCTCCACCTGGGGGAAGCACAATGTCAGCGCCAATTTGAAGAGGATACAGACCTCCAAGTCTTTCCCATGTGCCCCTCGTTCAAAACCCTCTGGTAGATCTTGGAGTACTGTCTCCCTCAGGCCACTTTAGCTGTTTGGGACTTTGGAAATTCACCTCCCTACTAGAGAATAAAAAATGGGTAACTGGATAATTTTTGCAAAAACAAACCATGTCCCTGTCAGCAGCTCGATATCCATTCCCTGTATTAAAAAGTGTCTGCTGGCTGGGCATGGTGGCTCACGCCCGTAATCCCAACACTTTGGGAGGCTGAGGTAGGTGGTTCATGAGGTCAGGAGTCTGAGACCATCCTGGCCAACATAGTGAAACCCCGTCTCTACTAAAAATACAAAAAAATTTAGCTGGGTGTGGTGGCAGGCACCTGTAATCCCAGCTACGTGGGAAGCTGAGGCAAAGAGAATCGCTTGAACCTGAGAGGCGGAGGTTGCAGTGAGCCAAGATCGCTCTACTGCACTGCACTCCATCCTGGGCGACAATGCGAGACTCCCTCTAAAAAAAAAAAAAATTATCTGCTGTAAACAGGGAGAGGTGTGAATAGTGTTGCGCTCACTCTGCTCATTACAGGGTGGCTTTTGGTGGATTTTCAATGACGTTCAACAAATGAAGGGGGAAAAATAAACCAAAACCACCCTATTTTTATGAGAGGGTATGCATATTTACATATCAGTCTCATATTTCAGGTTCCAGTTTGGGCTATGGTTTTTTAAAAGGCACTATTTGTTTTTCCTTTTTATAGAAACAAAATTCACTTTGAATTGTGGCAGTTTTTTTTTTTTCTAAAGAAAAAGCTACATTTGAACTTTAGAACTGAAAGAGTGTCTGGTTCATAGCAACCACATGAACGAGATTTCAAGAAATCCTACAGGACTCTACCAGAAATGAAATGGAGGAGTTGTCTGCGTGTAGTTCACGGTCAAACACTGTAGTCCCTGGGGCCTGTGGTCCAGACCACAAACATGTGATGAGGACCCAGAAGAAGGAGCCGGGCTGAGTCAGACCTTCGGCCTGCCTGGGCACTGGCTCTGCAGAGCCCAGAGAGATGTGTCTCCCTCCCTCCCACCTCCCTCACCTATGGCTGGGACCTCTCCTGCCTGCTCCTGTCCATGCCCCTGCCCGAGGCCACAGCTCTGATCTCCTGCCAAAAGCTGCCCCACTCCTGGGCCGCAGAGTCTGACCGCTGGAGGGGCTGGATTGTGCTCAAAGGGAGGAGGAAGAGCAGGGCTGGGAAGTGTGGCCTAAGTCACTGAGCCCAAAGGGCCCAAAACCCAGCAGCCCGGCTTGTATCCACCATGGGTGTCTTACGCTGGTACAAGTACCAGTCAGGTCCACCAGAGGGTGGTTTAAATTCTCCTTCAACCCCCAGTTGTGGACCAGGACTTGGCTCGCATTCAGTTTTGGAGGGAGGATGAACTCAGCGTTTTTGATGTTTGGGGTGAAAAAAAAACAAGCAAGTCCACAATCTGCACTCCATTGACTGGCCCTCCCTCTAACTCCTAGTCCTCATGCTGTGTTCCTAAGATTAGCTGTTCAACAGGGCCCCCTCCAGGTGTTTTACTGAATAACAACAACAATGATGGAATAGTTTCAAGTGCCAGGCACAATCTGAAGTGCATTATAGACATGTATTATCTCACTCAAGCCTCACAGCATCCCTCTGTGAAGGTGGAATTGTTATCCCAAATTTGCAGACAACAAGACTGAGGCTCGGGGAGATGAGTAAGTAGTAGAGCTGAGATTCAAACCTGGATTCACTTCACTCCATAGTCCCTGTGCTAACTAACCACTAGGTTAAACTCCCGTGTCAGGCCTCACCCATGAATTGGAAAACTAAAACCTGGCTCCATCTTTGTCTGTAATTGGCTGAGTCACCTTGAGAAAGTCACTTTTCCTCTCCTGTACTCTTATTTACTATGAGTCAAATACAGTCAGTACCTGTCAGGGTTTCCTGAAGAAGTGCATATGAAAAGGATTTGTTTCCCTGCTGTAAGTGATAAGAAAACCTCCAAAGATAATGCCCCCCTATCTTTTTAAGGCTTCTCATTCTTTCTTATGGCACTTTCTGCTCATGAATGGAAACTTATGTGTATTTACTACAGGGACAACCACATTTTGTCCTCAGAGCTATGGGGTGCAGCAAAGGAAGGTAGGATTTGGGACATTTCCCCAACTCTCTCCTGACCCAGATCCATGTATTCTCAGCTGGTTGGAGGCATGACTCCAATCTAACTGACCCACAAAACCTCTGCCTCACTCCCTTCTCTGCTTGCCTCATCCATTCTTCAGAACCCAGTTTGGGAGACCTCTTCCAGAAAGGCCTCTGTGACCGTTGGTCCGAGTGTGGGGTTTCTCCCTGAGCTCCCACCAAGCTACCTTTTTTTCCACACAGGATCTTGCTCTGTCGCCCAGGCTGGAGTGCAGTGGTATGATCGTAGCTTACTGCAGCCTTGATCTCTTGGGCTGAAGTGATCTTTCCACCTCAGCCTCCCAAGTAGTTGGGACGACAGGCATTGCATCATCACACCTGGCTAATTTAATTTCTTTCTTTTTTTTTTTTTTTTTTTTTTTTTTTTTACAGAAGGAGCCTTGCTATGTTGCCCAGGCTGGTCTTAAACTCCTGGACTCAAGCAATCCTTCTGCCTTGGCCTCCCCCAGTGCTGGGGTTACAGGCATGAGGGACTGTGCTGGGCACCAAGCTCTCCTTGTACCTTCTTCCCCACTCCACAAAGGCAGGGACTTTGTGTGTCTAATGCCTGATCTGCTGCCCAGCAGGAATGCTCTCATTAAAAGATGAATGAATGAAAAATGGGTCAGATGCATCTCCTATGATGTGTGATTCATTCTCCAAGTTGTGTGGGTGTCTGGTTGGACTCTGCTCATGTTTCTCCTGTGTCCCCAGGTCCCACTTCTCATTGATGCGCCCCAGGCACTCTACTCTTTCTCCAGGTCTTCCTATCACTGAACCTACAGGACGGACCTGATGAATCAGAGGCAGGTAGCACAGGTGGATGGCAGGGGTACAATGTGCCAGAAGTGAGGTACTCACCACTTGTTCGGGTGGTTTGGGTTGGAGTCTACGCTGGTTTTCTCTATTCCTATCTTACTCAAGGGAAATTCCTACCTCTGGCCAAGACAGAAATAGGAGAAACCAGCTTAAAATCCATCCCTTTCCTCTGAGACAGAAAACCATCAAAGTGTACCACATTCACCTTATCTAAGGAAACCTCAAATTTACTCAAAATGGCAGAGAGAGAAAAATGTGTCTCTTGTGTGTCTGGAGTTGGAGCCACATAATGCACACTCAGAGGGTTTACACCCCTCATGGAGGATTGTTCTCTTTATAAAGTTGCCACAAAACAAGAGACACAGCCGCTGATGCTCACAACCTAACTAAGATTAGGATAAGCCTAAGGGGTGGGGCGGTGGGGCAGACAGACAGGAATACAATGCCTTCTGCCTCTGCATGCCATTTGTCTTTCGGGGAAATCTGGCTGACAACTGCTGTAGATATTTGCTATCATTAAGACACTCTCCCATTTCCTATCCCACAGTTATGAGGAGTGTAAATGCCGCTGGACAGGAGCAGCGCCTGGGCAGATTCCATAGAAGAAATGTAATTCTGATGGAAATAAAACAAACAAAGCAAACTCAGCAAAAGTCTCAGCAGCCATGAACCTTCTGGGAAAGAGTTGCACTAAATTACTGAGTCTCTTCATTTTGATGAAAGTTCATGTCTTGAGAAATAATTGTTATTTTAACCATTTGGGAGGAAAGTATTCTCCCTAAAGCCTGAGCTCCTTGAAAGCAGAGCTGTGTCTTACTTATCTCTACATCATCCATGGCGTCTGGTTGTAGCAGTTGCCTTCCTAATATCTCTTATTTTTCTTCTTTGCCAACAGAACCTCTGTATTGTTGGGGTTTGAAGTAATAAGCTACATTTCCCATTCTTCTTGCACAGAGAGATGGCAAATGAGATGTAAGCAAAATTGAGGTGTTTGAAAGGGATTGAGAAGAATGCCTTTTTGCTGTTTCCCTTTCCTCCTGCCTGCTGACTGGAATTTAGATGTGATGACTTGTATTTCAGCAGCCATTTCGTGATTATGAGTTGACTTTGAAGATGAAAGCCACATGCTAAGAATGGTGAAGCAAAAAGAAAGGTTTCTAAAGCTTCTGCACAGCAAAGGAAACAATCAAATGTACCCCATAAATATATACACCTATTATATGCCCATAATAATTAAAAATTAAAAAATAAAAAAGTGCTGGGAGAAGTGGCTCAGGCCTATAATCCCAGAACTTTGGGAGGCCAAGGCAGGTGGACTGCTGAGCTCAGGAGTTTGAGATCAGCCTGGGTAACATGGTGAAACTCTGTCTCTTAAAAAAAAAAAAAATTAGCACGGCATGGTATGCACCTGTGTTCTCAGCTACTCAGGAGGCTGAGGTGGGCGGATTGCTTGAGCCCAGGAGATTGAGGCTGCAGTGAGCCATGATAACGTCACTGCACTCCAGTCTGGGCCTGTTATGCAAGAGTGCATGGGCTCTGGGTGAGAGGTTGGGAGGCTCACCTTTGAATATGGGTATTAAGCTTCAGTGGATGAAATATATATCGTTTCTTAATATCTTGGCTGCTCAGAAACCTTTTTACTCACTTGCAGCTTTGGCCACATCTTAAACAGCCAGTTGGCTGCATAGTTAGCTCTAAACAGGTGAGAATTCTGAACACATTACCTCTCAAATTTCCTTTTTTTTCCTTTTTATTTTTGAGACAGAGTCTTGCTCTGTCACCCACCCAGACTGTGATGCAGTGGCATGATCTCGGCTCACTGCAACCTCCGCCTCCCAGGTTCAAGCGATTCCCCTGCCTCAGCCTCCTCAGTAGCTGGGATTACAGGCGCATGCCACCACACTCAGCTAATTTTTGTATTTTTAGCAGAGACAGCGTTTCACCATGTTGGCCAGGCTGGCCTGGAACTCCTGACCTTGTGATCCACCCACCTCAGCCTCCCAAAGTGCTGGGGTTACAGGTGTGAGCCACCGCACCCAGCCACATCTCAAACGTCTAAGAGCTCAGGCACAGGGAGGTGAGCATGACGTCAGGTAAGGGAAGTAAGGGTTCGGTCTGTCATTCCTGCTGGACACTGAAGGTGGACGTGTATTAGATGACCAGATAGACGATGGGTTCTAGTGTAGTCTTTTCACTTCAGATGAGTTCCTTTGTTCTCCTGGGGCTTCGGGTTCCCTTTCTGTCCAGATGCCCAGACGCTCCTAGACTGGTTCTTCCCTTTCTTCTCTGGCTATTTTCTGTGCTTGCTCAGGGGGATGGTGGGAAGACAGTTTCCCTTACAGTTGCAAGGCGGTACGGCATTGTTGAGGGTCTCCTGCTGGAGAAGTGGAGCTTTGTGACTGTCACTCAGGAGTGCAATGCAGGTTCTGAGATGAAAATTTGTGAACCAGTTTCATGTGGTCAATGTTGTGAATGAATTAATAACTAGTGACGCTCTGAGTGCTGATCAGCTGGGATGACTTTGGAGCTAGATCTGAATACTAATGGGACTGGGTGACTTTAGTCGGTGAGAATTTTGAGACCCTCTTTGTTTCATTTAAAAGGGTCTAACTGAAACTTTTTTTTTTTTTTTTTTTTTGAGACGAAGTCTTGCTCTATTGCCCAGGCTGGAGTCAGTGGTGCAATCTTGGCTCACTGCAACCTCCGCCTCCCGGGTTCAAGCGATTCTCCTGCCTCAGCCTCCCGAGTAGCTGGGACTACAGGTGCCCGCCACCACACCCAGGTAATTTTTGTATTTTTAGTAGAGACGGGGTTTCACCATATTGACCAGGCTAGTCTCGAACTCCTGACCTGATGATCCACCTGCCTCGGCCTCCCAAAGTGCTGGGATTACAGGTGTGAGCCACTGCACCCAGCCACTGAAACCTTCTTTAAAAAAGGAAAAAGAAAAGAAATTCAAGTGCACAGAGGAGCCTAGAGAGTGACTGCTGTATGGAAAGGAGGCATTGACATAGAAGGAGGAATAGAGTCGCGAGTAAATGCAGGAGAGGAATGCATGTAAAAGACTCCAGGAACGGATGCAAACACTAACATGAATATTTCCTAGTTAGAAGGCCCAACATGTGGTCTCAAGTATTTTTCATGCTCCTCCCAGGCGCGCTATATATATATGTATGTTTATGTGTGTGTGTGTGTGTGTGTATATATAATTTTTTGAGATGGAGTCTCGCTCTATCGTGCCCAGGCTAGAGTGCGGTGGTGTGATCTCAGCTCACTGCGACCTCTGCCTCCTGGGTTCAAGCAATTCTCCTGCCTCAGTCTCCCAAGTAGCTGGGATTACAGGTGCCCATCACCATGCTAGGCTAATTTTTTGTATTTTTAGGAGAGACAGGAATTTCACCGTATTGGCCAGGCTGGTCTCGAACTCCTCAGGTGATCCTCCCACCTCAGCCTCCCAAACCAGACCCACTATATTTCTAATTTAGCCATAAGTAGTCAAGTAAGAAAGACTTGAGCTTGGGAGTGAGGAGAGAAAGATCCACATGCAGCAGATTCTCACGCACAGACTTGGCAAAAGGAATGTCCGGACCAAAGCTGAGATGACCCTTTTGTGTTTGCCAGGAAGAAGCTACAAGGAAAACATTATGGAAAGAAGCCTAATTTTTTTTGGTGCATTTCCTAAGTGTGTGTAGCTGCTCAGAGATTGTGTATCCCCAGGCATCGCTCCAGTATATGTGTTACTTGCCTGTGTGTTTATACAGTGAATAGCTCTTTAATGCTGTGGTTCTAGCTTCTGATGTTCTGTGTGTATCTGTGCAGGGTAAGAAGAGAGGCTTCTGGGCTGAGCGCTGTGGCTCATGCCTGTAATCCCAGCACTTTGGGAGTCTGAGGAGGGCAGATCAAGAGGTCAGCAGATGGAGACCATCCTGGCCAACATGGTGAAACCCCGTCTCTACTAAAAATACAAAAATTAGCCAGGCGTAGTGGCAGGTGCCTGTAGTCCCAGCTATTCGGGAGACTGAGGCAGGAGAGTCACTTGAACCTGGGAGGTGGAGGTTGCAGTGAGCCAAGATAGCACCACTGCACTCCAGCCTAGGTGACAGAGGGAGACTCCATCTCAAAAAAAAAAAAAAAAAAAAAGAAGAAAGACTTCCACTGTAGTGGAGAGATCAGCCCCAAGAATGACATTAGAGGGAAAAGGCAGAGGCCTGTTTGGCATCCTGGGACAAGGATGGAGGGTGTGGGGGACAGTTACTGAAATGGGAGTTGGCTGGCAAAGGGAAGGACAAGGATTGGGGCGTGTCTAAGTACAGAAAATCGATCCATCAGTCTGGGCTAGCTCTGCTTGCCTGGCCCTCTCCAACTGGGGCTGCAAGGCTTGGCTTTGCTCACCACAGTTTAGCCATGAGAAGCACCAAGGAAGTGACGTCACCTGCTGCAGTTTCTGCCTCCTCATCTGCTATTAGTTCAGGCTCTTCAGACTCAGCAGAGGGGAGACCCCTGTGGAGAAGAAATGGAGCAGATATTTTATTTTATTTTACTTAATTTAATTACAGGCTAGCATCTTCCTATTTGCTTCATTTTTTTTATGTTACAAAAGTTTTACACATTTGTTGCAAAATCTTTAAGCAACCCAGAAGCCTATACAGGAAAAAGCAAAAGTCTCCCCTCTCTCCCACCACTTCACTTCCCCAGGTGCAGAGTCTACCATTGTTTACAGTTTGAGACATATCTTTTGAGATCCTTTTCTAAATGAACACACAAACATAACGATATTCCTCTATACATACTAATCTACAACTGTTTTTAAAAAAACACATATCATGGATATCTTTCCAAGTTGATACATCCATATTTAATTTGTTTCCTTTTATCAGCTCCATCATAATCCATTGTATGAATGTTTGATCATTTATTAAGTCATTCCTTATTGGAAGGCATTTGCATTGTTTCCAATGCTCCACTATTAAAGAAAAAGGTGGGCTGGGCATGGTGGCTCATGCCTGTAATCCCAGCACTTTGGGAGGCTGAGGTAGGTGGACCATGAGTTCAGGAGTTCAAGACCAGCCAGGCCAAGATGGTGATACCCCGCCTCTACTAAAAATACAAAAAAAAATTAGCCGGGTGTGGTGGCAGGCGCCTGTAATCCCAGCTGTAATCTTGCCTCGTGAGGCTGAGGCAAGAGAATCACTTGAACTTGGAGGGTGGAGGTTGCAGTGAGCCGAGATCGGGCCACTGCACTCCAGCCTGGGCAACAGAGTGAGACTCCATTTCAAAAAAAAAAAAAAAAGAAAAGAAAAAGAAAAGAAAAGAAAAAGAAAAAAAAAAATGCTGGAATGAACAATGGGTATTCCCATAATATACAGTCCTAGAATGAAGTGTGCATCTCTAACTAATCAGCATGTACTATCAAAATTCCCTCCAAACGTTCTGTGGGTGCTTATTCTAATACACAGATTCAATTAATAACAGGCATGAGTGACTGGGGTCGTGTGCTCAATGCTCACCACCCCTTCCTCACCCATGCTAGTTGTTAGTTGACAATTTGAGTCCTGTGATTAACACCAGATATCACCCCATTTGTGTTGATATCTCTGAGACATGCAGGTCTCATGCCCAGAGTTCCATAGCCTCTATTTCCAATGAGACTTTGCCTGGAATGCCCTCCCTACATTGTCTCCTCTCAAAGTCCTCCAGAAGATTATCCTTGACATCTCTGCAAGCCCTTGGTCTTCCCCCTTGGTGTCCTTATTGCGTCACTCCACGAAATCTGAAATTATTTGTTAGCACGTTTTTGTCTTTTTTCTCCCAATAGACTGAGAGTTCCTGGAAGTCAGGGACTGAATACTAGCCAATCTGGCATAGAGCACACTATTTAACAATCAAATGATTATTGCCTGTTTTCTTTTTGTTATTGTTGTTGTTATTTTTTTAATGTTGGTTGTTTCCTGGACACTCTGAGCCTAGTAGATGTTCTAGAAATACTGATTAATTTGTTCAGTCATTCCGGATAACTTGTACATCTACCAGTCATAAAATTCTGCACTAAAGGGTAAAAATGTGGAAATAGGAATTGGCAGATGGCCATCTATGGAGAAAACGTTGGGACTCACCAGCAGAGAGAGATGAAAGTTGGGTGGGTTTTAGGGAGGGGAGAGGACAAGGGGTCAGAACCATGGGAAGTGGATGGAGACAGAAGGAGGAACTGGTAAAGGAGAAAGGAAAGGAGTCTGAGGGGAAAGATGATGCAGGGGAGAGACAGGTTAAGGGACAATCAGGGAAAACTTCCTGGAGAAAGGGGACTTAGGTGTCAGGCAAATGACAAATCCTAGCTGAAATCCTAGTTCTGCCGCTTAACAAGCTATATGGCCTTGAACTTAATATTTAATAAGCAGCCTTCTCATGTATAAAATGAGGGTAATACACCTACCTGCTGGGGTTATTTTAAGGACTAAATGGACTTATGCATGCCTTTAGCACAGTGCCTCTAACATGAAGAAAAGAGGGGGAATGTCTCTTTTCTTTGCTCAGCTCTCACTTAAGAACAGTTAATTGTCAAAATCAAATTGTATATTTACTCGCTCCCTTATAAGTTGACTTTTAAAAGATCTGTGGAGACTTACCAATACTTTGATAATTTTCCCCCAGACTCAACACTTCCAGCCCATACCACCCTGATCGCACTCCTCTGAGCCCTTTTCTTAAGGTGATACTTGGAACTGAGTGCTGGTCTTCCGTGTTCTCCGGATGTGGTTGACAAATGTGAGGTACAGGGGACACTGTTAGCCACCCCTGCTCATCCCATATCAGTAATGGACATTTACAATTTTATTTATTTATTTATTATTTTTTGAGACGGAGTCTCGCTCTGTCACCCAGGCTAGATTGCAGTGGCGCAATCATAGCCCACTACAGCTTCAACCTCTCGGGCTCAAGTGATCCTCCACCTCAGCCTCCTGAGTAGCTGGGACTATAGGCATGTGCCAGCACGCCCAGCATGTGATTTTATTTCTAACGTTTCAAATTGTGCCATTGCCTTATGATGAATTTGTGGTCATCTGAAACTCTTAGGCACCTACTATTACAAATACACTTTTTGGAATGCAAAAGCAGAACTTTAAGTTTAAAGCTGCCAGACTGCGTCTTGTTGGTTGACACCCACTGCATCATCATTTCAGTTTGATGGGTTTTCTTGAATGCTTATTCTGTCCAGAGCAATCTCAGCTAAGATGTTTTCCACATCCAAAGATAATGGTTTCTGACCATCTTTTCCATTTTTCTTCTAACTAGTCCTCCTCTCTAGACCCCTCTGAAGTGTTGCTTCCACTCCTGCACTGGTGTGATCTTCCTAGCACCAAGCATAGTGGAACAATTACTCTCTTGATGTAGACGTTCCCTTCTATTTGTTCAGCCTAAGATTGTGACCATTCTTGGCTCATATGGCATTTGCTGTTGAGTAGAATTCTGAGGTCTTTTTCATGTGAAACCTTCCATTCATAGAAGCTGCTGCTTCTATGGGCCGTCGTGAATTTTTATTAAGAATCTAGCTGCTGCCTCAGGGGTTTTCTGATCCCACACACTGTGCAGACATTAACCATTGCTTATTGCTTCCAAAAAGGGAATGGGAGGGTTTGGCGATGTCTGAGCACAGTCATAACTGGCTAAAGAGGGCTGTCATTTTGGTGGTCAGGCATCTGCCCTGAAGGGGCAGACCTTCAGCAGGTGGGATGATGCATGAGCAGAGCTTAAGATCAAGCTCCAGGGACAAAGACACAGAACATTTGAAAACATCTGCACAAACATCACCCAACAAAGAGTGTTTGGAATGGGCAGGGAATGCATGGGCTCCATGAGGGCTCTCCAGGCAGGCATCTGTGGTGGTCACACCCTGTTTGTGGACCCACTGCTTTTGGCCCCTTCCCAGCCTTAAATAAGTAGAGATTATTTAACATATGAGACATGGGGGTTTCCCTTCATAAATCAGAAGTATAGCATAATGGGAATACAATGAAAGCCTTATTGTCTGGGAAAGAAATGAAATCCTGTCCAATGTCACGGTGGCGGAGTCTTGCCTTGCATTTTGTTCCCTAAGATGTTTGAAATAGAGAGTGGAAGGGGTCTAGGAACACAGGATCCCCTTTAACTTCCTCTAGAAACTTTTCCTTCCCCCAGGCAAGAGCAGTAATGCCTTATGTGTCAATGACTCAGTGAAAGCTGTTGGGGTGAGGTGACCCTCCTGGTAACTCCACGGGATGCCCCTCTAACTCTTGTGTGCATATGTATGTGTCTAATAAAGACAAGGTTTCCTCTAGACTAGTGCTGTCCCAAAGCACTTGGAGATGATGGGAATGTTCTGTAATTGGTGCTGTTCAGTATGGTAGCCACCAGCCACGTATGGCTGTTGAACACTTGAGATGCGGCTAGTGCAACCGAGTAACTGACTTTTTAGTTGCACTTAATTTCAATGAACTTTAAGTGGCCAGATGTGGCTGGTGGCTACTGTATTGGACAGTGCAGCTCTAGACCACAGAACTAAGGTTTCACTTCATTTATTCACCCACCCACTCACTCTCATTTATTCAGTGAAAGTTATCCAGGCAGCCTCTCCGTGCCCGCTGGAGGCTTACAGCCTTACAGAAAAGTCGTAAGCCACGGCACCACGTTACAGAGCACTTACAGTCTTGTGGGAACAAAGCAGCAAGTAAAGAGATGATCCCATGCAGGGTGGAAGGTGCAGTCATCAAGTTATATACAAAGTGGTCTTCAGGAAGGGAGGTGAAGTTCTATGTCCAAAGGGCACTTATAAAGGCTTCACAAAAGAGGTGATGTTTACTGATGTGTTCAAGTAGTGATTTCTGAAATCCTAGACCTCAGTACTTATTTAAAAGGAAAAACTAGCCTTGAAGCTCTAGTGCTAGTGAGCCTTAAGTTTACTGCCTCACATGGCATTTCATTAACTCCTGGCAATCACACCTATGGAAACAACTGTCCCTGTTTTGGTGTCATCAAAAATCCACTGATCAATCTATCAGTTTATCAATTAAGCTAATACCAACAGGAAGTGTATTTTCAATGTATATCAACATTTCTGCAAGTACATGACGGTCATCTAATCAATGACTTTTTAAGGAAACTGAGGCACAGAGAGGATAGCAATTTAGGTGACTGCAGATTAGGCATTCTTCAGGAGGATGTGGATAGGCTGGGCTTCAAAACGGACAGGAGATATTTATTGCCAGAAGATAATTTGTCTATCCTTCTTAATTCATAAATAGCTTGGTAACTTAAAAAACAAACAGTTCTGGCTGTTGAGATTAAAGAACATTTAGTACAAAAATGAAATCTAGAATCCTATTTGTATACTGCTTAGTGTTCCGATTTTGAGACTAACCTTCTTGTCAAAATTGAATATGGATTTAACAGCCTAACGTCTGTATCAGTGAAAATGGAAGAAAAGCTTCTTTAACAACTCCCCGACCGTCATCTGGGAACACTCCTCCTTTGCACCATCATCAATTAAGAATCCACAGACTCTCAACTGCTCTTTTGCCTTTGACGAAGTTTAGATCACACACCCATCAGAATCTTTGATTTGCTTTTTCTATATCTTAGACTGATGGGGATGAGTGATTCAAGCAATACAAGGAACAGGCAACGTAATTGGACATGAGAAATAAAGAGAAACTAGGATGTCATCATTTCAGGGGACACAATATCATACCTTATTAGATGAACATAAATATGTCCAAAGAGGCCAGACACGGTGGCTCATGCCTGTAATCCCAGCACTTTGAGAGGCCAAGGTGGGAAGATTGCTTGAGGACAGGAGTTCGAGGCCAGCCTGACAAACAATGGCAAAACTCCATCTCTACAAAGAAAAAAAAAAGTTGGGTACAGTGGCGTTCACCTGTAGTCCCAGCTACTCGGGAGGCTGAGGCAGGAGAATCGCTTGAGCCTGGGAGGCAGAGGTTGCAGTGAGCTGAGATCACACCACTGCACTCCAGCCTGGGTGATGGGAGTGAAACCCTGTCTCAAAAAAAACTATATATATATCTTTCTCTCTCCAAAGAAGCATTCTGAATACAGTGCAGTGAATACACTTGAAGGAAATTATTAAAGACAGCCACCTTTGCAAATTCAATAAAAGTATTTTATTACAAGGGAATAAATACTTGAGATATGACTGGCATCTTATTTTTTATTATGAAATATTTTACACATAATTGAATATATACCTATAATATATATAAAGAATTTTCAAAGCAAAATAATGAAAGGAGCACTCAGCACCCAGTTTATCTATAGACTCCATAGAAAGAAAACAATATATAAAATGTTATTGAATGGTATAAATAAAGATTTAAATAAATAAAAATAGTATGCTTCATATGGGAAAGCTACATGCTATTGAAGGTACCCCATTCTCCATGATGTGCTTATTTCACATTGCACACCTGTATCAAAACATCTTATGTATCCCATAAATTTATACATGTATGTACCCACAAAAATAAAAATTAAAGTTATTGGAAGATGATTTTTACTTATGAGGTATTTATTAGATTGAATATAGTCACAATTAAAAAGCCAAGAGATCTCTTATTGGAAATATATAACATTATTCCAAAATTTGTTTTAAAAGACAAAGAGGGAAGAAACATTTACAATGAAATTATTTAAAATTTTATATTAAAATACATTTACAAACATTGAAAACAAATAAATATAAATCAGTGGAACAGAATAAAATATCTACACATAAACCCAGCTAAATATAAGAATATAATATTCAATATTTTAGAATAAGAAGGCAATGAAGGATTATTTGATAAGTATTGCTGGGACACCTAGAACGGTATGGGGGATCACTCCATGTATACAACACACTAAGTGCTTCCTGGTGCTGCTTGTACAGCATTTTTTTTTTTTTTTTTTTGAGACGGAGTCTCGCTCTGTCGCCCAGGCTGGAGTGCAGTGGCCGGATCTCAGCTCACTGCAAGCTCCGCCTCCCGGGTTCACGCCATTCTCCTGCCTCAGCCTCCCGAGTAGCTGGGACTACAGGCGCCCGCCACCTCGCCCGGCTAGTTTTTTGTATTTTTTAGTAGAGACGGGGTTTCACCGTGTTAGCCAGGATAGTCTCGATCTCCTGACCTCGTGATCAGGAGATCTCGTCTCGGCCTCCCAAAGTGCTGGGATTACAGGCTTGAGCCACCGCGCCCGGCCGTACAGCATTTTTTAAAGTGCAGATGCGCACCCTTTCAGCAGCTGGCCATTTTGAAGGAGAGACAGGCAGTGAACAGGCAGCCACAGTGGAGGATGACAGGCGCCCAAATTGAATTACACATGGTGTGCTCTGGGAACAACAGGAGAACTCATCCCAGACTTGGGGGATTCCAGACTTCTTCTCAGAGGAAGTGAAAGCTAGGCTGGACCTGAAGGGTGCTACGAAGGGTGCTATCTAATGGAAGGAGCTGTTTCGGTGAAGTGGAGCCTGAGGCCAGAATGGCTCTGTGCATTTAGGGGTGAAGGGAGGAGAGGCGGCTGACAGCTCTTTCAAGAATCTTTTTATGAATGGACAGAGAGGTAGGGCAGGAACAGCGGTAGGTGCAGAGTGAAGGGGGGAAAATTCTTCACGAAGCAGGAGAGACTGGAGCATGCTGACACTGTAGTGGGGAAAAGAGTGGGAATTTGAAGATACAGGGGAGAGGGAGAGCTTGAGTTTGAGAGAGCTTAAATGATCAAGCAAGATCCCTGCGGAGGAAGAGAGGAAGACAGGCCAGGGGCGGAAGGAAGAGGACAAGGAAGGGGCTCTACCATCATGACCAGAGGAGGATGGTCCTGGGAAATGAAGCAATGTGCATGGTTCTCATTGAGGCGAAATTCACATACATAAAATTAACCCTTTAAAATGAACTAGTCAGTGGCATTTAGTACATTCACAATGCCATACAGCCATCACCTCTATCCAGCTTCAAAACATTTTCATCATTCCCGCAAAATAAACCTTGTACTAATGAAGCAGTTGGTTCCCATTCTTCCCTCCTCCTCTGTTCCTGGAACAACCCATCTGCATCCTATCTCTATGGGTTTGCCTGTTCTGAGCATTTCATATAAACGGAATCATGCAATCTGTGACCTTTTGTGTCTGGTTCTTCTTTCACTTAGCACAATTTTGTTCAAGGTCATTCATGTTATAGCACGTTTCACTCCTTCATTCCTTCTTACGGTTGCTACAGACTGAACTATGTCTTCTTAAAACTCATATTTGAGTCCTAACTCCCAATATCTCAGAATATGACTGAATTTCAAGATATGGCCTCTAAAGAGGTAATTAAGGTTAAATGAGGTCATGTGGGTGGGCCCTAATTCAACATGACTAGTGTCCTTATAAGAAGAGGAGACTAGGACACAGACACACACAGAGGGAAGACCATTTGAAGGCGCAGGGCGAGGACGGCCACCTGCATGCCAAGGAAAGAGGTCTCAGAAGAAACCAAACCTGCAAACACCTTGATCTTTGACTTCCAACCTCCAGAATCATGAGCAAATAAATTTCTGTGGATTAAGCCACTTAGTATGGTGTATTTTATTTTGGCAGCCCTACAAAAGTAACATAATGGTTGAATAATATTCTGTTGTATGGATATACTACAATTTGTTTATCTACATATCCACTGTTGGATCTTTGGGCTGTTTCCATCTTTTGTGTTGTTTTTTTGAGAAGCGGTGAGTTCTTTCTGATGATTTCTAAATCTCTATAAAGTCCTAGTCAAGGTTATCTTCTCTGAGTGGTGGTGAAGGAGACAGACAAGAAAGCTATGATCCAGAAACCAAAGTAGGCTGAATTTGATCTCAGCGGAGCAAGTGTAGACATCAGAGTGAAGAACTGGTTCTGAAGCATCTTCAGAGATTAAAGAAGACATCCTCAAGTTGAATGATGAAGAATCACTAAAAAAGGAAGACATCCACTGACTCCTTACTCTCAGGCACTAGGTGGGGCGGTGTTGGGGGTGGGAGAGACAGAGAGTGTTCCTGAGAGAGTTTCAGGCCAGTTTCTGTGAGAGGGAGAGAGAGAGAGAGAAAGAGAGAGAGGGGGAGAGAGAGAGAGAGAGAGAGAGAGAGAAAGCTCTTGAGAGAGTTTCAGGCCAGGTCCTGAGAGAGAGAGACAGATAGAAAACAAGCTCCTGGGAGAGTTTCGGGCCAGGTCCTATTAGAGGGAGGGAGAAAGAGAGAGAGAGAGAGAGATCCTGAGAGAGTTTTAGGCCAGGTCCAGAGAGAGAGAGAGAGAGAGAGAGAGAGAGAGGAAGCTCCTGAGAGAGTTTCAGGCCAGGTCCTGTGTGTGTGTGTGTGTGTGTGTGTGTGTGAGAGAGAGAGAGAGAGAGAGAGACAGAGAGAGAGAGAGAGAGAAAGCTCCTGAGGGAGTTTCAGACCAGGTCCTGTGTGTGTGAGAGAGAGAGAAAGAGAGAGAGAGAGAGAGAAAAGCTTCTGAGAGAGTTTCAGGCCAAGTCCCTAGCGAGAGAGAGAGAGAGAGAGAGAGAGAGAGAGAGAGAAAGCTCCTGAGTTTCAGGCCAGGTCCTGCATGTGTGTGTTTGTGTGTGTCTGTGTGTGTGTGTGTGTGTGTGTGTGTGTGTGTGTGTGTGTGTGTGTGTGTGTGTGAGAGAGAGAGAGAGAGAGAGAGAAAGCTCCTGAGAGAGTTTCAGGCCAGGTCCTGTCCTTCAGGGAGAACCAGGTGGCAGCAGGGCTGTAGGCAGAGGGGTAGAGGGTGTGTTTAATGAAGGGGAGGGAGTACATAGGAATTTGACTGCAGAACAAATTGCGTGTTCTAGAGCAGGGGTCCCCAACCCCCAGGTTGCACAGCAGGAGGTGAGTGGCAGGCAAGTATTACTGCCTGAGCTCCGCCTCCTGTCAGATCAATGGTGGCATTAGATTCTCATAGCAGTGCAAACCCTATTGTGAACTGCACATGCAAGGGATCTAGGTGTCGCACTCCTTGTGAGAATCAAACTAATGCCTGATGATCTGAGGTGGAAGAGTTTCATCCCAAAACCATCCCCACTCTGCCCCCAACCCCATTCATGGAAAAATTGCCTTCCACAAAACTGGTCCCTGGTGCCAAGAAGTCGAGGACTGCTGTTCTAGAGGACACAGAGGGAAGATTTGAAAAGGAGGAAAGTAAAGGGAGAAAGGTCAGAAAACAGGATGCATTTAACAGCAGAGTTGGGGGAGTATATATGACCAGAGAGACTTATGTTTGGGTACTTATCAAATAAAATATAAAGAACTTATTCAAATTTTTAAGAGTAACATGAAATTCTTAATGTTAAAGGGTAAAGACTATAGACTATTCACAAAAATCCAAATAAAATCTGTAGTTTAGATAATAGTAATATACCCATTGTTTTTTGAGACAGGGTCTCACTTTGTTGCCCAGGCTGGAGTGCAGTGGCACAATTTCAGCAGCCTCAACCACCCAGGTTCAAGCAATCCTCCCACCTCAGCCTCCAAGTAGCTGGGACTACAGGTGCACACCACCATGCCTGACTAATTTTTTTGGTAGGGGAAGGGGGGTAGAGACGAGGTTTGCTGTGTTTCCCAAGCTGGTCTCGAACTCTTGAGCTCAAGTGATGCACCCACCTTGGCCTCCCAAAGTGCTGAGATTACAGCCGTGTGCCACCACACCCAGGCGTATTATATCAATAGTAATTTCTTAGTTTTGGCAAATGTACCATGATTGTGTAAGATGTTAATAGTAGGCAATGCTGGATAAAGGGTATTTAAGAATTGTGTATGCCATCTTTGTAACTCTGTAAATCTAAAATTATTCCAAAACTAAAAGTTTAAAATAATTTTTAAAAAGTCAATCACCAAAAAGTAAGTACATTTAGGATATAGATACATGCAAGACATGTGTAACATAACTGAAAATCAGATTTTGGAGTCGGACGTACCTGGTTTCTCATCCTGGATGCCCCAATTGCTAACTGCAATGTTGGGCAAATTTCTTTATTCCTTCAAGCTCTGTGTTCCAATCTCTAAAATAGGAATCCTAATTATATATACTCCAAGGGGTTCCTGGGAAGAGTAAATGAGAAAATACTGGCAAAGTGCCTTATCATAGTGCCTGATTGCCTGATACATAGTAAGAGCTCAATAAAATTAGCTTTTATTATTCTTGCAGGTGATCAAAGAAATGCAGAGTCAAACAATGTTGGCAAATGATTTCACACCTACTGAATCGGCAACAACTGTGATCCCCAGTGCCTGAGAGAGTGTGCTGAAACTGGTACATTCATAAATTGTAAACCAGTACAGCTATTTGGAAAAACAATGTACCAATATAGACACAGCAAGAGACTGCAGAGATGGTCACAACCTTTCACCCAGACCTCCTCTTAATGATTTGCAGGGTTCCAGGCAAGTGTATAAATGGAGCCTCACATACCATATGTATAAGTAGTTTAAAGTTAGAAATCAGGTTACAAACTGTTAAATGAAAATATGTTCTAGCCTCCTGCCTTGGCAAATATACTGTCACCACCACCTGGAAGGGCTCAAGTTAAAAATTCTCAGATGTCTCTGTGTCCTGTGTTGGAACAAGATGGCATGGGGAGAGACAGTTGCCAGCCCCTAGACCCACTGTCTTTCCAATTCCTAAGTCTGTCCAACATTGAGGGGGCCTCATGTGAATGTGTGTGGATAGCCTAGCCCATGTGTCCAAACTGTGTTCACTACCCCACTGCCTGTGGCCACTCCTCAGATCCGGGTGTGTCTACTGGTGGTGTGATTGGATCTCAGGAGGAGAGACTCAGGGACCAGGGCTGGGCAGGCCCTGGAGATGAACATGGGGCCAGTGGGCAGAGACTGTTGGGAGTCCTAGGCACCCGGAGAATGTTCTAAAAGGGAGGATGTGGATTTGCAGTTGGCATGTTCCTTTGGCCTGCGGACTCCTCACCAGGTGGGAGGGACACGGCCCAAGGAGGGCGAGGGGGACAGCCCCTGCCTAATCTCACTGCAGTACTCCTTAGAGCCCATCCAAAGGAAAGAAATAGTTCAGCAGAATAAAAAGGTTATGGGCACAAAGATAGTATCACTGCATTGCATTTGACACTCAAAAACCCCAACCTAATGTTCAGCAGTAGGGAAACGTTAAGACAACAATGGTAAAGCTATTCAGAGCAGCAGTATGCTACCATCAACACTGGTACATGTGACAACCATGCCATAACGTGGGATAATGTCTATGTGTAGGTAAATGAACACTGGCAACTGTGCAAACATCTGTGCGCCCTAGGTGAGATGCGGAAGTCAACCTGCAGACATGAGAACAGCTGCCTCCAAGGGGGTTGAACTCTTTCAGGCAGCTGAAATATTTTCCTCCCAAAATTGTCTCTTTCCTGAGGCTGGGGAGAGGCAGGGACTTTTCAGGGTCTAATAGGTAAGAGTTGGCTGGTTAGACTGGAGCTTTTTGTGCAACTCTACTAAGGAGTTGGAGATAAGAACCTGCCGCATGGAAGCCAGAAAAGCACTTTAAATAATCACACTCCCTCTCTGCGTGGGCTGAAGATACCCTTGAGTCCTCCCAACCCTCAGCCCTTTTCCAGGGGCCAGCACACCCAGAAACCATGCATACAGTGTTTGCTCTAGATGCTCAGGATGGTCTCTGCTGCGCTTCTAAAGCTCTGCCATGGGCTGGTATGGTATGGGCCATGTCTCACTGAGTCCTCGCAACAACCTGGTGAAGTGGGAGCCTCAGCATGGCAGACTTGGACACTGAGGAGCTGGTCCGGCATCACACAGTTGGCAAGCAGAGAAGCCAGACTTTGAAACTCTGTGCTTCCATTTGGGCACGTTCACTGGGAAATCAAAAGGCAGTGCTCCCTTTCTCCCCACAAATTGCTTCTAGTGTCCCATGGGTCCAGAGGAACTCAATCAAAATGATATTCTATAGATGTGGGATAGTGGTAGCATGAATAAATCAATAATTGCATTTCTGGGCACTTGACTGTCCCCGTGGTTCTAAAAATGAAAAGACTCTGGTATTTAATTTATATTTTATAAGAATGAAAAAGGCCAGGCACAGTAGCTAATGCCTTTAATCCCAGCATTTTGGAAGGTCAAGGTAGGAGGACTGCTTGAACTCAGGAGTTCAAGACCAGCCAGGGCAACATGGCAATACTCTACAAAAAATTAGCCAGGTGTGGTGGTGCATGCCTATATTTCCAGCTACTCAGGAGACTGAGGTGGGAAGATCACTTGAGCCCAGGAGGTCGAGACTACAGTGCCAAGATAGCGCCACTGCACTCCAGCCTGGGCAACAGAGGGAGATTCTGTCTCATAAAAAAGGCCAGGTGCAGTGGCTCAAGCCTGCAATCCCAACACCTTGGGAGGCCAAGATGGGCGGATCACAAGGTCAGGAGATCGAGACCATCCTGGCTAACATGGTGAAACCCTGTCTCTACTAAAAAAATACAAAAAAACTAGCCAGGCGAGGTGGCGGGCGCTTATAGTCCCAGTTACTCGGGAGGCTGAAGTAGGAGAATGGCATAAACCCAGGAGGCGGAACTTGCAGTGAGCCGAGATCCAGCCACTGCACTCCAGCCTGGGTGACAGAGCAAGACTCCGTCTCAAAAAAAAAAAAAAAATTGATAATTGTGCTGGGTAAGGAAGGGCTGATTTTAGCACGGAACAGAGTGGGGCAAACAACAACCATCAAGCCAAATCTGTTCCACCGCTTGTTTTTATATGGCCCATGATCTAAATAATGGTTTTTACATTTTTAAATGGTTGGGGGGGAAATGTGAAACTTACATGAAATTCAAGTCTCCATATCTATAAATAAAGTTGTATTGGAACACAGCCTTATTCAGTTGT
The DNA here is from genome assembly GCF_024542745.1 of Macaca thibetana thibetana. Lineage (NCBI taxonomy): Eukaryota > Metazoa > Chordata > Mammalia > Primates > Cercopithecidae > Macaca > Macaca thibetana. The sequence goes on along the minus strand of NC_065584.1, from coordinate 167,107,354 downwards.
ACATATATATTGTTCATAGCAGCTTCTGCACTATACCAGCAGAGTTGAGGCGTTGTAAGAGGGAGATCATATGGCCTGCAAAGCTGAAAAATTTTACTATCTGGTCTTTTACACAAAGACTTTGCTGACCCCTGAAATGGAAGAAGACTACAGGCCTAGTTATTTAGTGATAATTGAACCCAGCTTTCATTGTTTGAGTAGCTTTTGTATGTCAATTGTTAAGCTTTACTTATCTAGATTACTTCAAATCCTACAAAGTACATATTATCGATCCCCTGAGCAAAGCTAGGATATTAGCTGAAACCTTAAATTCAAGTTCTTACTATTTTTTTGTTTTCTTTTTTTTTTTTTTTTTGAGACAGGGTCTCGAGTTCTATTGCCCAGGCTGGAGGCAGTGGCATGATCATAGCACACTGAAGCCTCAAATTCCTGGGCTCATGTGATCCTCCTGCCTTGGTCTCCCAGAGCACTGGGATTACAGTGCCCGGTCTCAAATTCTTACTTCTATACCATGGCAGAGGAGCAGAGCAAGGCCTCTTCAGAAACACGAGTTCTAACCAAGGCAGGGAAAATATATTTAGAGGTCCTGAATACTGAAAACATTATAGTGTACCTTCCCCAGCCACCCCTCTGTATAATCCAAAATATTAAACATTGTTGAACTCAAAACTGAGTGAAAGCAAGTCCAACGGAGTTCTAATTTCCTCCATGATAATTACATGTTTTTCTAAAATAGTATCTATTTTATGAGAATTTTTTGGTGTCCCTAGGTATATACTTGCTTCATTTGTTGGGTGATTAAACCCCAATACTGACCAAAATCTGTTGGCCTTGCTAAGTCTGAGCTCAGGGCACACATGAAGAGTCTCACAGTGTGACAGCCACCTGGTGTGGTGATAGAGTCCTGTTTTTTCCACCAAGAGAGAAGCCATCCCTAAAGAAGTCTCTCATTTAGGAAAGCAGAACGTATTTACTTAAAAAGCCATGGGCCACTTGAATCAAATGCCTGTCAGACCTTCTCCCTCACCTCAGGTCTGTGTCTCTCTGAGCCCATGTCACGATCAGAGATGTTCCTTAAAGCAGGGCTCCCCAGTCCCTGGGCCTTGGACCGTACAGGTCTGTGGCCTGTTAGGACAGGAGGTGAGCGGCAGGTAAGCAAGCATTACTGATGGTAATGGCAGGTCGTCTGGAGTGTTTGCTACCATCATACAGGCTGCAGCAGGAAGGTGCAGCTGGGGCTGTGTGCTCCATGAAGCCGGCAGGAACAAGGGACAAGTGGGAGCCCCACCCCTTCTGAGTTGGGGCTGGAGCTCCCTGGGTGCCACTTCAGCTGCCCAAATGGCAGCTGCAGACCCAGGTCTCTCAGACGGGAGCCGCGCCCTCCCAGGCACAGCAGGCAGACGAGCTCCTGGGCAGAAGGAGGCAGGTCCTGGTAAGGCCCCACCTTCAAGCCAGGGAGGGTCTGAAGGCTGTGGGCCCAGCTGCCAGTCTGGTGAACCAGAGCGGGAACTTGCGCTGCCTTTTCTGGGCTCATCCATGGCTGCCCGTGGACCAATCAGCACACACTTCTTCCCCTCTGAGGCCCATAAAAGCCTTGGGCTCAGCCAGAGCAGAGGAAAGGACGGAGAGACACTAGGATAGCCAGCTGCAGAGAGAAGCTACCCTCTCAGCAGGGAACTGCAGATGACAGGACAACCAGCCTGCAGAGAGGAGCTACCCTCTCTGCTAGGAGCTAAACACTTGTCAGGACACCCTAGCTACAGAGGACCTGCCCACTGCAAGTCTTCTTTGAGCTGTTCGTCTTGCTCACCCTCCACTTATCCACATACCTTATTCTTCCATGTTGCAGGACAAGAACTCAGGACCCACCAAATGGTGAGGCTAAAAGAGCTGCTGTGACACAAGCAGGGCTGAAACATGCCCCTTGCTTGCCACGTTGTGGGTGAAGAGAAGGAGAGAAGAGCTGTAGCCCTTCAGGGAGCCCAGACTTGGGAGCTCCCTGAGCCACAGTCGTGACTCCCTCTTTGGGGTCCTGTGGTTCCTGGCGGCTCCAAGCTTCTGGGTGCCACTGCATTCCCCAGTGCCAGCCAGGGAAGTGACTTGCAGTGCACACGGTCCAGCCACAACCTTGCAGAGAGCGCTGTTGGCACCTGTAGCTGCCTGCCCCACAGCAGCAGCCAGTATGTCTGACTGAGCAGTGACCGGACCCCGTGCTCGCTCACACACCCCTCACTGTTCCACACCTGAATCACCCTTGGCAGTTGTGGGACCCAGGCCAGTAGTGTGAACTGAGTACAGCCTGCCAGGCCCAGTGGGCCAGAGCAAAACTTGGGCAAAAACATCACTGGCCACAGAGGTTTCTGGCCAGGAAAACAACACCCCAAGGATCCTGTAATATTACCACCTGAGTTCCACCTCCTGTTAGATCAGTGGTGGCATTAGATTCTCATAGGAGCACAAGCCCTATTGTGAACTGTGCGTCTAAGGGGTCTAGGTTGTGCGTTCCTTATGAGAATCTAAGATCACTTAGATCGATGAGATCACTTGAGCCCAGGAGTTTGAGACTAGCCTTGGGAACATGGTGAAACCCCATCTTTACCACAAAATCAAAAATTGGCTGGGTGTGGTGGTGTGCGCCTGAAGGCCTAGCTACAGGGACTGAGGTGGGAGGATCATTTGAACCCAGGGAGGTTGAGGCTGCAGTGAGCTAGATCACACCACTGCACTCTAGCCTGGGTGACAGAGTAAGACCTTATCTCAAAAAACAAACAAAACAAAACCAAAATGGTTTATCTTAAAAAAATGAATATGGTCAATATTTTTTTCTCCTCAGTTCTACTTTAATTTCAAGCACTCAAGTAAGCATCAAGCATCTGATCAGAATGGGAGAGATAGGCAGAGAGAGCTGGGTCTGTTCAGGAAACCACTTCCTTTCACAATTAGGGAAACAGCAATTTTTCTTTTTTTGAGACAGGGTCTTGCTCTGTTGCCTAGGCTGAAGTGCAGTGGCACAAATCATAGTTCACTGCAGCCTCGACATCCCGGGTTCAAACAATGCCCTTAACTCAGTCTCCCAAGTAGCTGGGACTACAAACATGCACCATCACGTCTGGCTAATTTATTTTCATTTTTAATTTCTTAGTAGAAACAGGGTCTCTCTAGAAAAATTACAGATGAATTGGACAATTAAATACTGAACCCTGTGGAACAAATGGAAGAGAAAGTGAAGGCCTGTCTATCCCTAGACACTCTTTCTAGAACATCTGTCTTCCTCACAGTCCCCTCTTGACTTCCATGATACCCTAGGCTGCTGGTTTTCCCCCTACCTCTCTGGCCAGTCTTTTTCAGTCTTCTTGGCCAGCTCCCCCTGTCTCTGAGCCCCAGTCCCTATATGTTGGAGTCCTTTTGGGTCTCGAAGTTTTTTTTTTTTTTTTTTTTTTTTTAACCCCTTCTCTTTTAGTGTTTTCTTCCTATGAGATCTTTCAGTCTTTAGCTTTTAATGCCACTGAATGTTGCCATTTCTACTCCCATGTTCATAATTCCAGCCCTGACGTCTAGCCTGACACTTAGAGACTGTCCACGGAGGGATACAGGAACAAAGGAAGTGACAGGAATGACAAAGGAAAATATGGGTTTGTGTGTTTCTGCATGTTTCTGTGTCTGTTTGTGTCTCTGTAGATTCTGCACATCCAGAAAAGAATACAAACTAAGAGGCCAACAACATCAAGGGGGGACATATTGCAGCAAATATGAAAAACAAAGAATTGCTATCTTATATACAAAATGTTCATAAAATTAGAAAAGAAACACATTAAGGTTCCAAGAATAAAACAGGCAAGAAGCAGGGTCAGAAAGTTCTCAGAAGAGAAGATACATTTGGTATACAAGCATAGAAAAACGTCCAATCTTAGGACTCACATTAATGCAAAAGAAAGCAAGTAGATACATAGTTATATAAGAGGAACAAAGGTTGAGAAGTTGTGAATGCTGTTGTTGTTGAAGCGAGTGAAACAGGTGCTCTCCCACAGCCAGCAAACTTGTATAGTCCTGTTGGAAAGCAATTTGCTGCATTTGATCCAGTAATTATAGTTGTGCCATAAATCCTAAAGAAATCATTCCATAAGCTAAAAAGCAAACTCTTAAGAAATCATCTATACAGAAGTAGATTAAGTAAGCCTTGATAAATCACTAGACTTTGGAATGTCTCAGATTTTCCTGACAATAGGAATCACCAAAAGTACTTACCATGTGTGCAAGTCCCTCTCCCTGGGAAATTCTGATTCTATACATCTGGGATGGTGCCCAGGAATCTATATTTTAAAAAGGCACTTTAGGCTATTCTTATCTTCAGACAAATTTGGAAAATACTGATAGAGGAAATATAATGAAATGCCATCATGAGGTCATTAAAGCTAATGTGTGCAAAGATCATGTAATTCTTTTTTTTTTGTCAGACAAAGTCTCGCTCTTGTCACCCAGGCTGGAGTGCAATGGCACAATATCAGCTCACTGCAACCTCCACCTTCCGGGTTCAAGCAATTTTCCTGCCTCAGCCTCCCCAGTAGCTGGGATTATAGATGCCTGCCACCACGCCAGGCTAATTTTTGTATTTTAAGTAGAGACAGGGTTTCACCATGTTGACCAGGCTGGTCTCAAACTCCTGACCTCAGGTGTTCTGCCCACCTCGGCCTCCCAAAGTACTGGGATTACAGGCGTGAGCCACTGTGCCTGGCCACAAAGATCATATAATTCTATGGAAAAATACTTAATGACATTTTGAGTTCCAGGAATGTCAAATGAAATCGCAGGATATAAAAGTCTGTGAAGTATTGGTCTATTCAACAAATAAATATTTACTGAGCACCTGCTAAGTGCCAGCCAGGTGGTGGGGAGACAGAAGAGAACAGCTGCCATTTATCCTCATGGAGCTTTGAGTCTAATGGGGAGATAAAGAGTAAAGTTAAGAAAAAAAGAAAACAAACAAAAAATTCCATACTTACCTAACCGCATGGCAATGATCTCTTTACAAACACATTGTCTCCTTCCATGGGTGGAGAGCTGCTGCAGAACCCAACTGCTTTCGGTGGGATTCTAGCTCCATTACTTAGCAAGTGTTTGCAACTCTGCAGCAGCAGGTTAGGAAAGAACTGGCGTTGGAAGGAAAGAGTGTGGTGCATGGATTTGGTAAAACAGTAAGAGTGGCCAGGCGCGGTGGCTCACACCTATAATCCCAGCACTTTGGAAGGCTGAAGTGGGCAGATCACAAGGTCAGGTGTTCGAGACCAGCCTTACCAACATGGTGAAACCCTGTTTCTACTAAAAATACAAAAATTAGCAGGGTGTGGTGACGCATGCCTGTGGTCCCAGCTACTTGGGAGGCTGAGGTGGGAGAATTGCTTGAACCCAGTGACCGGAGATCACACCACTGCATTCCATCCTGGGCAACAGAGTGAGAATCCATTAAAAAAAAAAAAAAAAAAAAAAAAGAAAGAAAGAAAGAGAGAGAGAGAAAAAAGAAAAAAAAAAGAAAGAAAAAGAAAGAAAAGGAAGAAGGAAGGAAGGAAGGAAGGAAGGAAGGAAGGAAGGAAGGGTAGGAGCAGAAAGAGAGTTAATAAATGACCAGGGCTGTTTCTGAATTCTGTATGGTGGGGCAGAAAAGATTTTCTTTAAGGCAACTTCTGGATACCTGTAGACAGAGGTACTGAAAACCCACTGGCGGAACAGCAGCCCTTGTCTGGAGGGACAATGTGGGTCTCCAGAAGCTAATACCACAGGTCAGAGGTCGGATCACCCACCCCAAATCTGGGATCAGTATGAGTCTAGGACTGGGGCAAAAGCCCAGGGTGGGGATAGAGGGCTGTGTGAATTAACCTGCCATTCAGAAACAGCCTCAAGTTTAGGCTTGGTGTTCACTCCAAATGAGATTATGAATACTGTCACAGAGAGTCACCCATAAGATCGAAAAAAAAAAAGTTAACTAGGACTTTTATGCTTGTGTGTTATGACTGAGCTGTATTGACTCTGATGCAGTCTGAATATTTTAAAAATAAATCATACGTTTATCTGGGAACCAGGAAAATTATGTTGCATTATAGTTAGTTGAAGTAAATATTTAATATCCTGGATATGATAGCTTTTATAATTCTGGGTTGGCATTTCTTCCTCGTATCAAAAACTATACTAGGGCCAGTCACGGTGGCTTGCGCCTGTAATCCCAGCACTTTGGGAGCCTGAGGTGGACAGATTACCTAAGGTCAAGAGTTCAAGACCAGCCTGGCCAACATGGTGAAACCCCGTCTCTACTGAAAATACAAAATTATCTAGGCATGGTTACGCACGCCTGTAATCCCAGCTACATGGGAGGCTAAGGCAGGAGAATCGCTTGAACCTGGGAGGCGGAGGTTGCAGTGAGCGGAGATCATGCCATTGCCCTCCAGCCTAGGCAAAAAGAGAGAAACTCCATCTCAAAAAACAAACAAACAAAAACCTATACTAGAATCCTCGAACACTGGAAGTGGTTTGAGCCTGCCTTGACTCTGAGAGGCTATTCCAGGGCAAGAATGCTGCCCAGTACTCTCAAATCCTGCAGAAAAGGGGCTGGTGCTTATTTCCTTAGGGGTATTTCTGTGTAGTTTATCTTTGGTGCTGATGTGGTCCTTTTCAACTTACCATGTTAAACACGACATTAGGGTTGTGTTAAGAAGAGATGTCACCAAGTGAGGGAGAACCTCTCCTGGGATATGTCCCACCAGGGAGCATATCTGCAGGATCAGATTATAGGAGGTAATAGAGCTGGGGACTTAGAAACAGCAGCAACCATTGACCTATATAAGCTCTCTAGTCTCCTATTTATTTACTCATTCTAAGCACTGTCCATTGGAATTTTTTTAGGAAGGCAGGCTTATTGGTGTGGGCTAGAGAGTTAGATCCTGAGACCTGCTGGTCCTGATCTGTAGGGAGCTGACTGGATGACCTTGGCCCCAGGCCTGCCATAGATGTAACAGGGAAGATGCACTTGGCCATCTCCAAGGGCCACTGCAGCCCAGAACATTCTACATTAATAAGACTCAAAGTGTTTGCCCAATGGCAAAAACAAAAGTCACACCTTCCAACTCAGACCATCCAAACTGTTCAGGAGCTTCCAAGTTTTATTTGTTGAATCCCACAGGTCTATCTTCATTCTAAACTCTTATTCCCCCCAGTAATATATCTGTAATAATCCTGAAGCATGAATATCTTGAAAATAGCTGCAGATGCCAATACTTTCCCAACAGCGCTGATAAAAGAGACCTTTGTTTACATATTCATCATTCAGAGTGCTTTGAGAAATTAGGAAGTAAACTGAGTTGCAATTCTACAAGTTACTTGGCCCTTAGGACTGTCTTACAGTGTGTGGTGTGTACCTTGTGCCTATTCAGGACCATTCCTATCAAAATGAATTTGTAATACAAACATGTCGTCAGCCAGTGGGACCACAGAATCTCACCTCATCATAAGAGATGCAATCAGAAGTATTGTGCAAACACCTTTCCCTGACAGAATAAGTTCCTGGCAACCCAGTAGCCCCCTGCATAATCAAACAGTAAGCCAGATCCTAAATGTTCTGTATAAATGTAGAATATGGAAGCTGTAGTCAAACAAAAATAGCAATAGTGGGGTAGAAACCAGCACATGGCTTGGAGCCTGCAAACTAAGTTCTCACTACTTGTATGTGACCTGATAAAACTTCAGCCAAATTAAATGTAAAGGAGTTTAATTGAGCAGCGAACGATTTGTGAATTGGGCAGCCCCCAGAATCACAGCAGATTCACAAGAGACTCCAGTGCAGCCACGTGGTGGAAGAAGATTTATAGACGAAAAAAAGGAAATGATGTACAGAAATTTGAAGTGAGGTACAAAATGGTTGGATTGGTTACAGCTTGGCTTATGCCTTATTTGGACACAGTTTGAACACTCAGCAGTGTATGAATGGTTGAAGTATGGCCGCTGGGATGGGTCAAGACTTAGCTATTGTTACAGGTGCATACTACTAAGTTAGGTTTTCAGTTTTGTCTGCCTATTAAGCTAGGTTACAGTTCATCCACAAGGACTGAAATATAGAAGTACGGAATCCTTCTCAGGCCATGTTTAGTTTGCTTTAACAGACCTCAGCCTAGAACTGCCCTTAAACCTGGCAAGGGGGGCCCTGCTCTGGTCCCATACTTTCAAGGATCTGCTCTCCTGCAGATGTGGCTCCTTTCTTAGGGGGAAATGCAGGGCTAAGGAATGTATATCTCAAGGCCTGGGCCTCCCTAGTTTAGAACATTCTCTGGATACCCAGGATTCCCTGCTCAAATGTTCTGAGCCTATTTTCAGGACCTGCCCAGGTTCTTTGCTTGGTCCATCCTCCTGAGGGCAGACTATACTGAAGCCTTAGGCTAAAGAAGGGGCAGCTCTTTAGTTGGGGAGAGGGCCAGTGGAACTTGGACTTGTGGGCCGAGATGTGCACCCAGGTGCATGTGAGGCCTTTCTCAGTGCAAGATGGAGCTGGAGGGTGTGGGATGGGAAAGGAGGTGGTATCATGTGCTGTCAGCTGGCTCTCCCCATGCCAATGTGTTCTGTAAAAAAATTCCAAGGAGCCTGAGAACTCTAAACTTGGATCTGATCTTCTAGGTCATAAATGAAGGTGTGCATATATATCAAGGTAGAAGGATATGTTATCTTAAAAAGTTTGTGAGTTTCAGCCAGGCATGGTGGCTCACGCCTGTAATTACAGCACTTTGGGAGGCCAAGGTGGGCAGATTACCTGAGGCCAGGAGTTCGATACCAGCCTGGCCAAAATGGTAAAACCCTGTCTCTACTAAAAAAATACAAAATAATTAGCTGGGTGTGGTGATGGGCACCTGTAATTCCAGCTACTTGGGAGGCTGAGGCAGGAGAATTACTTGAGCCCAGGAGGTGGAGGTTGCAGTAAGCTGAGACCACACCACTGCACTCTAGCCTGGGTGACAGAGCAAGACTCCATTTCAAAATAAATAAATAAATAAAATAAAAATAAAAGGTTTGTTAGTTTGATTGGTAATGTTTAAATATTTAGACATGGAGTAGGTGGGTGCCCCACTTGTGATCTTGTTCTGAGTGAAAATGTTAGGGACTGGGCTGCCTTAGGCAAATCTCCCCACCTCTGAGGCTTGGAGATCCTCTGTACCAGGAAGCCTTGAGTTCCTTGAGGGCTACTCGCTGGTCCAACTCTTTCATTCTTTGAATGTTGGCTGATGAGGCTGAAACTGAAGAAGAAAAATGTAGGCAACTTCTTTCCACAGCTGCTTTAGGTGGGATTCTTTTCAGTGCAAGGGACAACAATCTAATTCAAATCACCTTAAGCAAAAGAGAGATTCTTTCTGTTCACTTGCTTCGGACATGTTCATATTTAGTTACTCAAACACCATGTTGTCCATAATTTATTCCTATTTCTTTTTCTGTTTTTGTTTTTTGAGATGGAGTCTTGCTCTGTCACCCAGGCTGGAGTGCAGTGGCGCAATCTCGGCTCACTACAACCTCTGCCTCCAGGGTTCAAACAATTCTCCTGCCTCAGCCTCCTCCTGAGTAGCTGGGACTACAGCCATGTGCCACCAAGCCCAGCTAATTTTTGTATTTTCAGTAGAGACAGGGTTTCACCATGTTTTCAGGCTGGTCTTGAACTCATAACCTCAAGGGATCCACCTGCCTCAGCCTCCCAAAGTGCTGCAATTACAGTCGTGAGCCACCATGCCCGGCCCCTAGTTCTTGACTCAGCTTTTTTTTCTCTGTTGGCTTCATTGTGGGGCAAGCCAAGATGGCCAAGAGCAACTTTAGGCTTGAATTTGGCAACTTCAGCGAAAGAGAACATTCCTTTCCTAATAGGTTCAGCAAAAATCCTAACTAAGCCTCTCATTGGCCCATGCTCATCCTCTAAACAAATCACTGTGACTCACCTGCCAGGAAGATGGGGGAGTGGAAGATGGTGGACTCGCTTGAACCACAGGACAGTGTGGGGTAAAGGGTATTTCCAACAGGCAAAGAGGGGTTCTGATGCTGGAAGAAGGATGCTATGCAGGCAAAATCAACAGATTTTTCACCAGCAATTCTTATCACGTGAACTGTGAGGACCAAGGAAACAGAAACATATAAATATTTATGAAAGACAGAGATGAAATGGTGTGGTGGAAAATTGTGCTAGAGAAGCCAATCCCGCCCCCCTCCCAAAGCAGCCACACCACAAGTAGCGAGCTGTGGGTCAGGGGTACCCACTCTACCCTCTCTTTGGCTCCAAAGCAGATGTTCACTACAGTCAACTTAGACATTGTGACTCAGAGACTGAAAGTTCTATCAGGCACTTGGACTGAGGATCTACATGGAGATAAGCAGAGAAAGGTGCTCTGTGAGAGAATAAAGCGGAAATGCAAAGAACGCTAGAGACCAGGCAGCCCCAGATGAAAAAAGAGATATGACTCCTTCCCTCCAGCCAGTGACTCCAGCGCCTTGCAAGACTCAGCTGTATTTCCTGCCCTTGGCAAAAACTCCTGGGTCCTTCCAACATGTTTTCCTTTGTGTGTGTGTGTGTGTGTGTGTGTGTGTGTGTGTGTGTGTGTGCGCGCGCGTTAAAGCTGGATTTAACAGTTTGCTGTTCCACAAACCACAAATAAAACAAAGCACAATAAAAACATAAAGGCGGGGAAATGCTGTTTTTTCTTCTAACATGTAAGAATTGAGTCAGGTGTTTCTCAAGACTGTTTGATTTTTATCTTAGTTTTTCACAAACATCCAGAGAAGGGGTAGGGAAGGGTGCACATGACAAGGCAGCTGAGTTCAAGGTCTGGAGCAAGAAGCTCTGCATCGCTGTAGCTCTGATGGGAACGGAGACCCTCTGGGCAGAGCTATGCAGGGAAATGCTCATTACTCTGTACCCCCTACCCCAAGTCCGCTTTTGCCAAGAGGTGGATTGAGCTGTGCTAGCACCAATGTGGAGAGTTTTGGACATCCAGGCCATATCTGTAGCAGCTGTGGCTATCTTGATGCATAAGCTACATTCTCAAAGAATTTCACGTCAAACCAGTGGTTATAAACGGAACCCGATTTTCAGTGCTTGGAGATAACCTACACACTTCTGTTAAAATCACTTAGCAAAGTGAAATACAACCTGTTTATCAGCATTTATGTAAGGCAATATTTTAAAAATCAGAAAAAAACTTTTTTTAAAGGCAAAGTTGACAAGACAAGCTGGATGAATCAAATTTCTGCTTTGTTCTGCTTTCACTAATTCCTGACAGAGCCAAGTTGAGGCCTGATTATAAAGCTGTGCTTCAGCTCCCTTAGCAAATCTGTTGCTGGAAGAGAAGGAGCAAGCACTTACTTTTTGAAAGTAAACTGTATTTTAAAAGCACCAGGGCACAGGTCTATTTAAAAGAACAATGGGGTGAGTGGCACTCTAATGATGGACTCCAGCTTGGGGGCTTTGACTATCCTAGTTCTTTCTTGGGTCCCTTTTGGCTGAGAGTGAAGCAAATAAACAAACACCCCCTGATGGAGAGGTCCTTAACCAGGGTGTGCAGCAGCATCACCTGGGGAGCTGTAGCCTAGAACACACGCCCAGCCCCACCCACCAGCATTACTGAGAGGGGAAGGGATCCTGGCTGTGTGAGCTGGAAAAGCTCCCCAGGTGATTCCGCTTCAAGCTTCCGGTTAAGCACCCAGGCTAATGAGCCTTATTTAAAAGCTCAGGTTACTCAGCAAAATCTGTTGCTTTTAAAATGGACCACCTTTAGAAAAACCAGCAATGTTGCATGCCAGGATGGGACTCTCTCCCCGGAAATGAAAAAAGCAACCCCTGAGAAACGGCGCTGGGACAATAGGAGGGCCAGTGGCTTCTCCTCACATCCTAGGAAGGAAAATCAAAGGGGGAGGCTGCAGGGAGTTAAATGACTTAATATGCAGCTAACCAGCCTTTTATTTAACTTGACATGCCAGGTAACAAAGCTATTACTAAGTGATAATTTCTTAATTGAAAGGGGGAAGAGAGATTTGTTTTATATTTTCAAAATAATCTATAATGAGCATTACTAATTTGACAATCAGAATTTGTGTGTGTGTGAAAAATGACTATTTTGAGCTGTTAAAAGGGAGGGTGAGCAGACCTGCATACGGCAGCTTAACTTGCTGTGTTTTTGCCTTTGGTAGCCGGTGTCTGATAGTGCATGACTGAAAGATGGTGTGGTTGATTCTATCAGTGTGCAATTGTTCGCAGGCATTTTACCTAGAAATCACTTGTGCCATCATGGCTATAGTATTTTTACAGCCTCATCTCTTACTGAAGTGTACCTCTAGCTCTGAGTTCAATCACAATGAACTAATTTGTAGTGTCTCAGTCATCCATGCTTTGCACATGCAATTTCCTCTCCATGGAATATGAAATACCTCCCCTTCCCTCCTCTTCCTTCCCTTCAGCTTCCAGACTCCTGCCAGCAAGCTTATAAGTCACCTTTCAAATCTCAGTTCTCCTCTGAGACCATCTCTTACTCCACTTGCAAGACTCCGGGGCTCCATCTATCTCCTGTGATCCCTGGACCAGGCACCCTAGACTGTCATTATAGCAACTCGTTGAGTGTATTACGATGGTGTGTTTTTGTGCCTGTCTCCCCACCATTCATAATAGTCGACATGCACTTGGTAGATGTCATCATTTGATCACTGCAGCAATCCTACAGGGTACCTTTTACTGTGACTCCCATTTCCCAGTGGAAGAAACTGAGGGTCAAGCATAGTAGCCTGCCCAGCTCTCACTACAAGTAGATGGTTTACCTGTGATATAATCCAGGTTCATCTTGCTTCTGAGTTTGTGCTCTTAACTGCCATGTGAGCAAACTTCAATCAGAAACTGTCTTTTCTTTTTTCTTTTCTTTTGAGACATAGTTGCTCTGTCGCCCAGGCTGGAGTGCAATGGCATAATCTCAGCTCACTGCAACCTCCACCTCCCAGGTTCAAATGATTCTCCTGCCTCAGTCTCCCGAGTAGCTGGGACTATAGGCGCCCACCACCACGCTCAGCTAATTTTTGTATTTTTAGTAGAGGTCGGGTTTCACCATGTTGGCCAGGTTAGTCTCGAACTCCTGACCTCAAATGATCCACCTCGGCCTCCCAAAGTGCTGGAATTACAGGCGTGAGCTACCGCACCCTGCCTGAGAGAGACTGTCTTTTCAATTTGTATCTTCAATGCCCAGCCTACAGGAAGTGCTCAATGGATAATGATGGATAATTATTTGGCAGTTATCCATTGCCAAAAGAATGGATAACGTCACTGCTACCGGCTTTGGCAGATCTCACTCCAGGTAAATCATCCTGGGGGCATTAATTACCTGCTGGAGTTCCCTGGTTAAAACACCTGTGACACCAGCCTACACATACGCACAGGGCTCTGAGGTGATTTTTTTTTTATGACAATAAAGACATAAAAAGATATAAGGTGAACCTACGTGGGCTGCTTATAGCACTGTCAGTTATGTGTGTGTTTTCATTTGCTTGAAAAACTGAGGATATTAAAATAAATATGACTCTATTCCATCTACTTGAGATTGTCATTTTTTTTTATTCGGAAGAGAATTTAAGAAATGCTGACTTTATTAACAACATTGGCATAGGACAGTAGCAGATTGGATTAAAATACTGTATCAATGTTGAATTTACTAAAGTTGATCACCGTAGTACAGTTTTGGAAGAGAATATCCCCATTCTCAGAAAATATATACTGAAGCATTTAGGGGTAAAGGGCTGTAATGCACACAACTGACTCTTAGATGTCTCAGAAAACAAGTGTGTGTGCATGTGTGTGGTTTGTATGTGTGTCTGTGTATGAGGAAGTGAAAGGGACTAATGTTAACAACAGATGACTCTGTGTAAAAAATAAATGCATATCCTGGCCAGGCACAGTGGCTCACACTTGTAATCCCAGCACTTTGAGAGGCTGAGGCAGGCGGATCACTTGAGGTCAGGGGTTCGAGATCAGCCTGGCCAACACAGTGAAATCCTGTCTCCACTAAAAAAAAAAAAAAAAAAAAAAAAAAAAAAGCTGGGCGTGGTGGCATGCGCCTGTAGTGCCAGCTACTTGGGAGGCTGAGGCAGGAGAATCACTTGAACCCAGGAAGTGGAGGTTGCAGTGAGCCTAGATCGCTCCACTGCACTCCAGCCTTGGAGTGTTTTGGAGTTTGTCCACCTCAAAAACAAAACAAAGAATGAATGCGTATTCTTCATATTATTCTTATTTTTACAAATGTTCTGCAAGTTTGAAATTATGTCCAAATGAAGAATTAAAACAAATTGCTGACCTTGGAAGAAATGAACATCCCTGAGAGGAAGGTGTAATGAGAGTGTTTCTTTGAAATACAGTGAGCAAGAACTGGTAAGGCTGGTCAGTGCCTGACAGTGGAATGAGGTTTCTTTCGGGCTGACTTGTAATGGCTGGTTTTCTTTACCTATTGATGTGTCTTGAATATGTTTACAGTTCAGCTGGCCCAGTTCTCTGAGAGGCAATTGGGTTTCCTTGCAGATGTGCCGCTGGGAGGACAGTGGTGCCTGTGCCTGGAGAAGCCCCTGGCCACGTGCTGGGACAGAGGGACATATGGTGGCACGACTCCAGCCACAGATGCAACTCCCTCAGGAACAGTGGGGCCTGCAGTTGGAAGGGGCCCCCTCTGGCTCGCAGCGCTGTGTGGACAGTAGCATCTGTGTGACTGCAAACTCGCCCACTGTGAGTGGGAACAGTCAAGGCTATCTGTGGCCTTGCATCTGCTGGTCCCATTCACCAGGGCAACACTGTGCATGGCCAATTCTAGACCTCCTGGACGCAGTACATGCAACTCAGCATTAGAATGTCAGTTTCAAAGTACTAGAATGACATTTTGCTGTTACAGTCACCCCACAAGCATTTTCTGAGCATCTTCTACTTGGGATTGCTTCCTTTTTGCTAGGGACTGTGTCACGTGCATACACATAGCATTTTATTTTTAGCTCTCATGCTGACTTTATTGAACACGGTGCAGTTAATATGCCCCCAATTTTCCATAAGTAGAAAACTGTGACACAGAGGTTAAGTGGTTTCTGAGCTAACGTAGAAAAAATGTGTAGCAGAGATTTCCTAAACAAACTTGCAGCCTGGCAGGAGGGGTAAGACGACGCACAAGGAACACTGGACCAGGTGGAAGGAATGGGGTGCCAAGAGAGACCCAAGGTCTTGGTTGGGAGGTGAAAAGGAGTGTGGCCACTTTTGATTCTGGGGTAGGAGGCTTTATTTGGGAGGTGGCATTTGTGTGGAGCCTAATAGGATGATAAGAATTTTGAAAGGAAAATCATAAAAAAGAGCTTTCCAATGGAGTCGAGAGAACATGGTAAAAAAACAAAGTAGGAATTGAGATCATAACAACTGTCATTTATTGAGTTTTTTCTATATGCTAGGAACTGTGAAAGGTGCTTTAGATAAACCAACTCATTGAAACAGGAGTTTTCTGAAGTGAGCCCTATTACCATCCTCATTTTAGGGTAAATGGAGGCATCCATGGAAGGTTACATGCATCTAGTGTGGTGACAAAGCCCACAAGCTTAGAAAGTACTTCATGATAATAGTGAAATGATAATCATAATAGGAAAAAGGAGGGAGAGGAGGAGGAGGGAGGGGGAAGAGGAAGAGGAGTGGGGGAGAAGGAGAGGAACATAAGGAGAAGGAGGAGAGGAGGGGAGGGGGAGGAAGGAGGAGCAGGAGGAGGAAGAGTGGAAGGAGAAGGGGAAGAAGAAAGAGGGGAAAAAGGGGGAAGAGGATGAGAAGAAGGGAGAGGAGAAGGAGGGGGAGGAGAAGAGGAAGAGGGGGAGAAAAGAGGGAGGAGGGGGAGGAGGAGAAGAAGGGAGGGAGGAGGAGGAGTGGGGGACAAGGAGGGAAAGGAGAAGGGGAAGAGGGAGAGAAGGCGGAGGAGGAGGAATGAGGAGGAAGAGGAAGGGAGAGGAAGAGGAGAGGAAAGAGAAGGGGGGAAGGGAGAGTAGAGAAAGGAAGAGGAGGGAGGAGAGGGAAGAGGAGGAAATGAGAAGAGAGGGGAAGAGAAGGGAGGAGTTGGGGAGGAGGAGGGGGAGAAGGGAGAGGAGAGGGAGGAGGAGGAAGGAAAAAAGGGAGGGAGAGGAGGAGAAGAGGTAAGAGGGGGAGGAGGAGGAAGAGGAGAGGGTGGAGTGGGGTTAGTGGTTAGTCCTGGAGGCATCAGAAGCTTCTCTAGGGAGCCTGGTTTCTATCCTACTCTGCCTTAGCCTTGAGCAAGCAGGCAGATAGCATTAGTATTCACTCCTTGCTTGGGGGCACTTGAAAAGTTTATAAAAAGTTGTAGGCTGTTAGGATAAAAGATGCTCTGGAGACAAGACGGTGCATCTTCCTCAGTCACTTCCTCATTCTTTTCTCAGCTCTGATTCTGGTGTTTGATGTTTACCCAAACCCGGCAAAGAAAAAAATCCCTCTACTCACTGTGCGGTTTGTAGGTAACTTAAAGGAAATGCATTCAGGTGGTTACTTGCCCGGCAGGGTGCAGGGATGGTGTGGGATGCAACCAACCCCTCAGAGGGCAAGGGCAGCTCATTCACAGTGGCCAGGATCCCTAGGGCAGCCTCGGGCGTCTGTCCCACAGCACAGGACACTCTAGTGAGGCACTGGAAACTCAGCCCAGGGCGTGCCAGGTCCCACGGGCGCCTTCCAGCCTGGGACACCTGTGCCAAACCTGAACAGGGAAGGTGCAGAAAAGCGTGTGTGTGCTAAAATATAAATTAACAATTAAGGGTTTCCTCTGCTGGATATTCTCTGCGGTGGGGAGGAGCGGTGGGAGAAAGAGGCTGTTTTTGCCGCTTGGGGTATGTTTGCCCAATTGGTAAAGGTAAAATCGTTCTTTTCCAAAGGAAAGTTGTGTGGGAGTTGCTTCTTTACTGAAAACAAGGAAAAGCATTAGTGAAAAGATGTAAGATCAACAGACAATCAAAAATGCACACTGCCAGTGTTAAGGGCACAAGCGAATTTTCCTTATAGGATTCTCAATACACAGCTATTTTGAAATAAAATGCTTCTAGGTCTTCCCTGCCTAAACCCATGTGGAGAATACTAACAGCCGGGTACAAACTTCATTAAACTGGCCACAGCTGAAAGGAGCTGGTGCCAACCCACTGCTTTTCGCTGACCAAAGTATCTGGCTGGGTTTTTGCCCTCATTCTGAAGTGACTGCTGCCCATCCCCTAAACCTTGAGCATTGTTTTTCTAGACATCTTCTAGTGTAGGGTAATTGGAAGAAAAGTAATGGAATATATCCCTGCCTCTTCTATTTCATGGTGCAGGGACACTGAGGGGAAAACGAGTTTCCTCTAAGTGCTTGGAGATCCTCCCCAACTCCACCTTCTGATTTCCATAAGCATTTGGCATCAGAGTCTTCTGGTAAACCCCCCAGCTTCTATAATTGGACAATTGGCTTTGTATCACGGCAGGAATTCGTGCCTCTCAAGTTTCTAGGGAAGCTCTACGGCAGCAATAAAGTAGTAGAGTTGTTTGAATAAAAGTAGCTTCTATGCTTGTAGGAAGCATACCCAATTCCAGTTAGCTGTATGAGATGCATCCATTTTGGAGGTTTGTGAAAATACGCAAGGCTCCTGTCTTCAGGAGAAA
Organism: Macaca thibetana thibetana; assembly: GCF_024542745.1. Classification (NCBI taxonomy): domain Eukaryota; kingdom Metazoa; phylum Chordata; class Mammalia; order Primates; family Cercopithecidae; genus Macaca; species Macaca thibetana. The sequence goes on along the minus strand of NC_065584.1, from coordinate 167,089,668 downwards.
AAACAGATTTACATTCCTCCCTGTCTCAGCAGGGAGCCTTCAATCAAAGGCAACCAACAAATCAACACATGATTATGTCATCACATTGGTCCTGGTTTGTAATTATACATTTATTTGTGTGTGATCAATGCTAGTCTCCTCACTGGATTCTAAACTCCCTGAGAGCTTTTCTGTCTTAATTACCCTGAACTCCAGTGCCCACACAGTACCTGGCACATAGGTCATGCTGTAAATATCTGTGGAAAGAAGGAAAAAATGGAGAAAAGGAAGGGACGAAGGAACAGAATGGAGAAAGGAAAAGGGAAGAAAATAAATGTTCCAGGTGGAAGGATTTTTTTTTTTTTTTTTTACAATCATCCTGTCCAACAGTATATCCAAAGATATACATAAGATGGAGAAAATAGTCCTTGTCTCAATAGTTATTTTATGTTATTTTCTAACTCAAATAGTTAAAAGTCATTTGTAGGTCCCTGCTCTGGGCCCATGCTTTGCAGGATCTCACTATTGCTGTCCTCAGCTGTGCCCCTTCCTAGAGTATGAAGTCCCGGTGGGACTTTAAGCTTATTCTCCCCTTCCCCTTCCTCAGCATCTGTGTGGACTTCTCCCCGACAGTTCACCCAGGTCTCCACCACAAGTGTGCATGCCCTAGGCCCAAGGGGTGTCCAAGGAGGGACTATTTGCAGGGGATGAGGCATGGATGGAACTGTGGTGTGCCTGAGACCCTCTCTCATTGTGGGATGGAGCCCGCAGTGCAGTAGAGGGAAAGAAGGGAGGTGTGAGTTATGGCTCTTGACCCAGGCCCGCCTCTCTCTGCGTGGCCAGGGTTCAGGGCAGAACCTCAGGAGGCTGGAGGTTGTAGATTCTAACCTGGCCTTTCAGGTCATGATGAAGGTCTATTTGTCAGGGTAAGAGGTTCAAACCTCCTGCAATAGTCCTATTTAGCATCTGATAGCTTGGTTTATAACTTTTGAATATTTAGATACATTCCATGTGGGCAAATAGGAACACACACACGTATATATGTATATGTGTGCATTTATCTGTGTGTGTGTGTACATGTATAATTCTAAAGTTCACCCGTCAGTGTACCTTGATGATGAAAAATGAGGGAGGACCCTGACTTTGGACAGCATGGATCTGCCCGCCACTTACCAGCTAAACTGTTTCCTTAGGGCAAAAATAGAGATAACAATAGTACCTATTTAGTTGGATTATTGAGATTATTAAAAGAGAGTAACTAACATACTCCTAGAATATAAGTGCTCCATGCATATTATAAACTAAAATTTTTTTCCTGCTCCTTTCACTTCATGCATGAAGACATATTCACTCACTCATAAATACTTGCATTGTATCTATTATCTATCTATCTATCTATCTATCTATCTATCTATCTATCTATCAATCAATCACTCTGTTGCCCAGGCTAGAGTGCAGTGGTGTGATCCTAGCTCACTGTAGCCTTGAACTCCTGTGCTCAAGCAATTCTCCCACCTCAGCCTCCTGAGTAGCTGGAACTACAGATGTGCACCATCACGCCTGGCTAATTTTTGCATTTATTTGTAGAGACGAGCTCTCACTATGTTGCCCAGGCTGGTCTCGAACTCCTGGGCTCAAGTGATTCTCCTGACTCAGCCTCCCAAAGTGCTGGAATTAGGGGTGTGAGCCACCATACTCGGCCATTATGTGTATTTCTTATTCAATCTGAGAACTAACTATTTTACTATTTACTATTTTAGTTCAAGTTGATTTCCCTTTAAAACATACACACCAAGTTTATGGGTATTGATACCAGTGGTTTCCCAGGTGGTGTTTTTTTGTTTGTTTGTTTTTAACGGATTCTCATTCTGTTGCCAGACTGGAGTGCAGTGGCACTATCTTGGCTTACTGCAACCTCTGCCTCCTGGGTTCAAGTGATTCTCCTGCCTCAGCCTCCCGAGTAGCTGGGACTACAGACACGTGCCACCACGCCCAGCTAATTTTTGTATTTTTAGTAGAGATGGGGTTTCACCATGTTGGCCAGGATGGTCTTGATCTCTTGAACTCATGATCCGCTCACTTTGGCCTCCCAAAGTGCTGGGATTACAGACATGAGCCACCACGCCTGGCCTCATATAGGTATTTCACAAAATGATTTCCTCCATTAGGATCATATTCAAAAAGCCCTTCCCCTACTCCACAATTACAGAAACAGTCACATACATTCCATTTGATTCTTCTCTATGATTTCATTTTTGAAACTTAATTCCTTAACCCACCTGGAATTTATTGTGGTGTGGCTGTGAGGTTAAGAAAAAAAAAATTCAATCTAATATAATGTTTCTAAAAAGCCAGTTGTCTCAGCATCATTTTTGGAATAATCTTTCCCCTCATTCATTTACATTTCTACCTTTGTCACATAGAAAATACTTTTTTTCCAACTTGGGTTTCTTTCTAAACCTATAAGTCCATTTTAATGATCTAGTTAACTTTTGATGCCAGTATATACCGTTTTAAGTTTTGCAGTTGCATAACATAGTTAATACAGAAGAGTGCAAGGGCTGCTTGTTTTTCTTCTTTTTCCTTTATTTTGGGTGGCGGGGAAGGGAACAGGGTCTTGCTCTCTTGCCTAGGCTGGAGTGTAGCGGCGTGATTACTGCTCACCACAGCCTCAACCTCTTGGGCTCAAGCCATCCTCCCACTTCAGCCTCCTGAGTAGCTGGGATTACAGGGGTGCACCACCAGGACCAGCTAATTTTTTTTTTTTTTTTTGTAAAGACAGTGGTCTTGCTTTGTTACCCAGGCTGGTCTCAAACTCCTGGGCTCAAGCCCACCTCAGCCTCCCAGAGTGCTAGAATTACAAACATGAGCCACTGTGCCTGGTCATTTTTCTTCTTTTTCAAAGTTGATCAATTATGTGAACATCAACACTAGAATCTGCAAATGTCACTTCCTGTATCAGCAACGAGGAAGCACCCTTATTTTATAGATAAAATAAGCACCTTATTTTACAGATGAGGAAACCGAGCACAGAAAGAAGAGACACTTGCTCAAGGTCACAAAAACAAGGTAGGTCCAGGAACAGTGAGACACAGGTAGTCTAGCTGCAGGGACCATGATCATAAACTTTGCAAAGTGGGGCAGACCCCAGCTCAGAATCCACCTCCTTCAAGTCAGAGCATTTTCTCTGCATATCTATTATTATTGACTTCTTGGTATTGGTTTTATTTATTTGGTTGTTTTATGATTTCATATGTTTCATTGTGTTTTGTTATATACTTTCTATTTATAATGCTTCTTAAAATTTTCTGAAGAAATTTACAGACTATTTTCTTTCTTCTATTCTCAGATGTGGAACTTATCATGTTCATACTTTAAACTCTTTGGCTAGGTTTACTAATAATTGTGCTTACCCAAAAGCACTAACAGCTACTTCTTTGGTTTTCAAGGTCAGTGAATCTTCATATGGCCGCATACACATTTTAGTACAATGATAACTGGAGAATTTTAATAAATAAAGTTGTAGAAGATACGGTTTATGAACATAAAATGATTCTATTATTAGATAAAATTTCAACCGCACTGTGACGTAATTTTTATTGTTTTAATTAAATTGCATGGAAAAGAAACAATTTTATCATGAGAATAAAGAGGATGATCGTTCAAAGTTATTTGTGAGAATATCGTGGCTGTACTGCATTAGCATCTTGACTTTTAAGGTGATGTTTAATAGAGACACAATAATTCTTTAGGTCATAAAGGCAATTCTTGCTGTTTTAAAAAATGTTATGAGAACAGGTGTGATCACATAAAGTATTAAAAAAGGTGAAAGAATTTTCAATATTTTCCACTCTATATTCTACTGCTTTATAAGAAGACTGACAAGAAAACCCACATTTCACTAGATCGTATCTACATCTCACTGGCAGGAAAGAAGAGCCCATATGAGCTACCTACCTAAGTAGGAACTATTATTCCTACTTTACAGATGACAAAACCAAAGCTCAGAGGCTAAGTGACTAGTTGAATGTCAACAGACCAACTGAAGAAAACTCAAAATGTCACCACTCACCAAATTCACCTGTCTATCCAGCCAGTGCACACATCCTTGGCAGATGTCTCCCAATTAAGCGGAGTGTGTGTGTGTGTGTGGGCACAGTAAGGTGGCCCACCATGCCTGCAGGCAGCTCTAAGCTTAAGGAAGTTCTTATCCTATTCCGGTATCCATCTTCCCCTAATATCTATCCATGTTCGGCCCTATGGAGTATAAGCCTCCCATTGAGTAGTTTTTAAATATTGGAAAACTACCAATTTCCTCCATCGGTTACTATCCCTTTCCAATTGTGACTGTTTTAAACTTTATTTACCGAGTATTTTTGACTGTGGCATTTTACCTTGTATTTATTTATTATTAATCTCATTGTCATTCTCAACTCTGAGGAATAAATACAATTAGCCTCTGTCTAAAAAGTAATAGTTTTTTTAATTATTTCTTTTATATGATGATTTTGAGTCCTTTTGCAGTCCTGGCTGTCTTTTTATGAGCACATTTCTATTTGAGAAAGTCAGCAGGAATCTGGATTCTGGAGTCACTGAAGTCCCAACGCTAGTTCCAACTCTTCCTAGAAACGTGATCTTAGAAACGTTAATTTATATAACAGAAATGATAATACATATATTACAGGTATGGTGTGAGAATTAAATGAGAAGGTGTCCATGTATTGTTCCCAACTGGTTTCATGTGCCAATGCATACTGCTCATTTTATTTTGCTTTATTTCCATGCTATTGAGGTCCTTTTAAGAATATTTGCCCACTGTGGCCAGACGCAGTGGCTCACACCTGTAATCCCAGCACTTTGGGAGGCCGAGGTAGGCGGATCACAAGGTCAGGAGATCGAGACCATCCTGGCTAACACAGTGAAACCCCATCACTACTAAAAAAAAAAAACAATGTAGCCGAGCGTGGTGGCGGGCACCTGTTGTCCCAGATACTCGGGAGGCTGAGGCAGGCAGGAGAGTGGCATGAACCTGGGAGGCAGAGCTTGCAGTGAGTTGAGATTGCGCCACTGCACTCCAGCCTGGGTGACAGAGCAAGGCTCTATCTAAAAAAAAAAAAAAAGAAAAGAAAAAAGAAGAAAAAGAAGAATATTCGCCCACTGTGGAATGACTTTTGCTGCCGGTGACTCCTCTGTCTCCCCCAGGCAGGGTTATATAGTTCCTTGAGACATTCCTTTCACCAAAAGGCATTCCTTAGCTCAGGGAAAGGAAAGTGGAGAGGAATGGTGAGTGAGACCGTCTTTAAATGCCCTGAACTACTGCCCCCTTCCTTATTGTCTACTATGTAGATTTGGGGAGT